>NC_064754.1:992500-1324972 GCF_011397635.1 Epinephelus fuscoguttatus
GCCGGACTGCACGCTGCTGACACTCGTGGTCATCTGTGGAGCGCTGCAGCCGCTGAAATACACACATCAGTCAAACAGCATGAAAAACAGAGCGTCAGCAGTTATTATGAATCTGCTGTAACACAGTGCAGACATCACCAAGTGTGGTTTGGGTTTCAGTCTTGTGTGTAAAATCGCTGCAGTGAACACGACCGTGATGTCACTGGAGACACGGCGGTGCCGCTGCACACTCTGCTTCTCCAGCCACCCGCACACATGGATTTATAACAGGAAATGGTGGAGCAGCAGGTGTATGCACGGTTTTATAAATCAGAATATTCTTTGGCACTTGCCATCGTTGGCTTTAGTCCTCCGTACTCTTTTCATATGGATCCTACGCCGTGCGGGGGCGGGCGATACCACAGAAGAAGAGACGTGTCATCCATGTTTATACAGTCCACGTGCCCCTCCCCCTCCGTTTTGTACCAGCAGACGAGGTGACGCCTCGTCTTTCTTTTTCTCTCTCGTCATGTTGGAATAGAAATATTTGTACCATGAAAGTTACTTTTTAATGATTTGTATGAATTCTGCTGTTGATATTTAATAATTACTGTAAATACTGTACACAGCCTCAGCTGTCTCTGTAACGCTTGTAATAATTATAATAATAATAATGATAATGCAGTTTATATGTGGATTAATGGATTAGTTTGATTTGATACCAGTCTGTTTTTTACGTTCTGTTACGTGGAGGTGTCGTCACAGCAGACAGACCGTCAGTGTGTGGAGATCTGTGACGTCACTGAACTTGTTGATTTCTGTTGACATTTTTAGCTGTAAGTGTGACCTTTAAAGATAAATACAGAAAAACTTCAGAGCTGTTATTAAATCACTGAACTCAACAGGCCTTTAATTCAGAGTATGAATAACTGACAGAGTGATGGAGGACTGGACACAGACTCTGGCTTCATGAAGCGAGTCACCACTTGTCTTTTCATCCTCTCTGCCGCAACCTGACCAGACCTCTAATTGACCTTTATTTGTTAAGATATGCGGCCACACTGGGGTGGTAAAAGGGACTGCACGTTTAATTGAGATTAAGCTTTAAGGCGCCGCCCCCAGACTAAGACTGTTCCAAGTGGACCAACAGTCCTCGTCACGGTCCATCAGTGGACTTCCATGTTTCACATGATACGTCATGTTTGTAGTCGACCAATGAAGATGAGTTTACGTATCACCTTGGGTTCGTCCTTCACCTTCTCAAAATGATCCCACACTTTGGATTTCCTGCCCGACATGTTATTAACTAGCCTGTGGAATAACCGCAGGTACCAGCCCTGGAGATTAACCTGACTGCTGTCTGACTGCTGAGCGTGGACACTTCCTGTGTCTGTCCTTTCAAAGTAAAGTCACACATGCTCCAGTCATATAGGTTTGGATTTATTTTGACAAAGTTCAGCTCCTCATAGAGTTTCACATTAGTTTTTTTTTTTCTGCCACAAGCGACCATTGAAATCTTGCCAACTAATGACCTCTGTGGTCGACTAACGTTCGGCTGACTGTTAGGGGGCGGCCCTACCAGGCTTTTAATCAAAGTTTTATGGCAGTTAAACACGGTGGTCCGACCTGTCTGACGTGTCTGCTGTGATTATTTTATGTTCAGTGTTTTGCTGTCATCTTTAATAAACCAAATCTACTGACGCAGAAGTTCATCAATGTGCTGCTCTGGACGGCGCTGCAGCAAAATGTATTTTAGCCACCTAAAAAAATCAGTATCAGTGTGAGTGTACGCTCTACTTGAATATCCGCTCGGCTATATCTCGCACACTAAACAATCGAGGCAGCAGCAGAGCAGCAGCTCTGCAGTGTTCTGAGTTCAGTTATTGTTTCTGTCGGTGAAGTCTGGTGGCTCTGATATGACGTCTTCAAAGGCAGCCTGACGGTGAGGCAGGAGGACGAGACTCTGCGCCACACTTAAACCATAAAAACAAACAAAGAGCAGCTCGTTTTATGAAAATTTCAGGACGACACGCAGAGTTAGAAATCATTTACTCTCAGAGGGGCATCAGTCTCAGCTGGAGACAGTGCACTGCAGGAAGAAGTTCTAAGGCCCAGGAGTTAGCTTAATGCCTCCACGCCAACGACAGCCACGGCTGGAGGCGTTATGGAGGCATCCCTGTGAGCACAATATCTCAAGAGCTTGGACTCAGCGATGAACTGATTATTTTTTTGGAGGTCAAAGGTCAAAGGTCACTATCACTTTGCTGTCTCATTGTTATGAACTTGATATTTAATGAACACTGTGAGAGAATTTCTTCAGATGTGGCATAAACGTTGACTCGGACTCAATATTCGATTCGATTTCAGTGGTCAAAGGTCACTGTTACCTCACGTCAATCTCAACACCTCAAGGAAATTCTTTAATTTGGCACAAATGTCCATCTGAAGAATAAACTGATTAGAATTTGGAGGTCAAAGGTCACTGTGACCTCACAACATGTTTCTGTCCATAACTGAAGAATTCATTCACTAATTCTGACCAAACTTGACACAAATGTCTCACAGGATGAAATAATGAAGGTCAAAAGGTCAAAGGTCAGCTTGACTGTGACATCATCATGTTTTAACGTCATATCTCAGGAACAGAAGGGGAGACATTTGGTCAGATACTGAATTGGTGACTCTAATCTTGAAACTGTGCTGATTGTATAGATCTTCTGTGTGTGAAGCATCCATGTTTTCACTGACATGGATGGAGACTGTCAGAGACACTGGACTGGTGGGCGGAGTCATACAACCACAGGGTGGACTGGTGGGCGGAGTCATACAACCACAGGGTGGACTGGTGGGCGGAGTCACACAACCACAGGGTGGACTGGTGGGCGGAGTCATACAACCACAGGGTGGACTGGTGGGTGGAGTCATACAACCACAGGGTGGACTGGTGGGCGGAGTCATACAACCACAGGGTGGACTGGTGGGCGGAGTCATACAAACACAGGGTGGGGATTGTAGTTTGAATGTGTTTCTGGTCAGCTGTGTGAAATAAGGTCTGAGGTCAACATGAGCTGAAGAGAAGTTCACCCTCTGCTCTACGTCAGTAAAAATACCCCACTGTCAGTTTACAGCTTTATGTGTCTCGACCAAGTGTCTAAATGAGACGACAGAACATCATCATCACGTCATGTGACCGTGGTGACGTTTGTTTACAGCCTAACGTTACCTTTTTTACTTCTGCTGATTGAATTTATTCTTCAATAATTATAATGGTCATTAGTGAAGATTATGTCTCTGAACAGAACCTGAAGGTTCAGAAATGGTTTGTTTTTCATTAATCAGAAATTCAGTGGAACAATCTCATTGTCTGTTTGACGAGGGAACCAGGGCGACGCTGACTTCACACAAACGTCGTCCCTGCAGCACTCTGTACAGTGTGGCACTAAACACTACAGTACCCATGATCCTTCTGAACTGATCCATCAAACCAAGTCGAGCCTTCAGAGTCGGATCAGTTTGTGTTTGTGTTGATTAACCCTTCGCACTGCGGAGCTCCAACCCTTTAAAGAGGCAGTTAGCAGTTTGTAAAATATGTGAAACACGTCTGAAACAATAAACTAGAAACTGTCACGTGTCTGTTGTCATTTCTCATTTAGACTAACTGGACATTGACTGAGCGTTGATTTGCTCTGATGACAAATTGATCCTCTTGTTTTGTGGGCGCTTGAATCCTGTTGTGAGTCCTGTCCGTCACCCTGCACCCTTTTTTCCTGACTCCGGTTGCTGAGGTCCTCCGTGTGACAGTATAATGAACTTTAAGAAATGACCAAAGATTTAAGAATGTTTAGTGCAACCAGTTTCATTTAAAGGAACCTTAACTTGGATTTAAAGGAGAATCTTTGTGCAACTGGCCTCTATCTCTGCATTCTACCTGTCATGTTACAGGAAACACATTAACTGCTGCAGATGGAAACGGACAAGTGCAGACACAAGTTGCTCTGTTAGTTGTGGAAACTTTTTACTCTGACTTCAGTGTTGTGGTGTTTTTTATTCATCTTTTAAAACGGAGCGTCTCTAACGTTTGACGACTGAGTGCCAGTGGAGGGAACTAACACTGACGACAGAACGTAACTCCAGTGTCACTCTCACGGTGTCAGTAGCCTGCAGTTTTCACAAGCTGTCATCCCTCACCTGACAGACGCTTGTTTGGGAGGCGCAATTTAATGCAGTCGCCGAGAGGTGTATGAGCACAGAGGAATCTGATTTGAAACACATCATTGTTCAAATATTTCTGTGGACCAATCAGAGAGGAGAAAGATTCATAGACACTGAGGAGGAAAAACACTCACTGCACTTTAATATTTGAAGGGAAGACATCCTGCCATCAGATCATACCCAACAACTCTGTGTTTACATCGTCCAATCATATCACAGAACATCACGACAGCCGCCTCTTCTTCCCAGTGTTCTTTGAGGTTACGTATACACTCACACACACTCACACACAAACATACACAGGTAAATGTCCTCAAACATTTTGGATCTGCAGCAGCTCAGGTTCAGCTGAGCGCAGAGTCTCAAAGAGTTCAAAGATGGCTTCAACACCAAACTCTGGATCCGTTGTCAAACTCAACTATGTTTCAAACTCAGTGCAGATATTCATTGAGGTGCAACACTACTGCTCCAGTCGCCTTTAACATCTAGCGTCCTGCAGGTTTTTAGAAGTCTTCAGCCTGAGCTGCCTCCGTCATCGCTACTGTGGTTGTGATTCAAAGTCCTCGCACGACAAAATTAAAATGTTATTTTTTGTTAAACATTGCAGAGAGGTACAGACGAAGGATTGATGGAACACGTTAATGTCTGTAATGTTGGGCAAGTATGTGAAGATGAAGAAAGTCCAGTCTCTGAGGTCACTCAGCAGCCAGAGCGCAGTCCGACATGGAGTAACTCAAAAAGAAGGTTTCCACAATAATCTCCAGAAATTCACCAGGACAGTGAAGAACAGGTAGAATCTGTCAGGAACCACATCAAAGATGTTTTGAGTCTGTTGGAGCTGTAAAGAACCTAAAAGACCTGAACAGATTGATTGATTGATTGATTGATTGAACAGTTAATGTGTCAGATTCATCGAAATGTAATAAAACCTGTCACATCATCAAAACAAATATTAGGAGTTCATACAGGACAAGTTCAGAAACCTGCCAGAATGCTGACAGAGCTGTTAGGTGTCCATCAGATCCCTCACAAATTAATCCACTGACAGGAACCTGATACAACCTTTAGAGTTCTATCAAACCTTTTGACAAATAACACATGATAAAACAGCTGCAAGTGGTGATTTCAGGGTTCAAGCTCAGAGGAAGTTCAAAGCTTTTGATCTGGACCCGATCCAATGTGGTCTACATGTGAAAAAAAAAGCAGCCAGTTCTCCCTGTCTTTCTTTCTCGTATATAGAATAAAGGTTTTGAGTTCAATAAGAAAAATGCTACAGTAGAAATGGATAAAGTCAGGATTATGACCCCTGTCATATCAGAGGATGGGTTTCTTGCCTCTTTAAATACTGACTGGAAATCAGTTCACCATGGCAGTTCAATATGTGCCAGGCCCATGAACATGTTTGGAACTGGTGGCGCCACCTAGGGATCAATGTTAAAATACTTTTACACACATGGTTCAACATTGTTATCAAACATATCCTGCAAGTTTTGTCATGATGACAGTTTCTGTTTTATCTGTCTGATCTGTGTTGTGCCACACCCCTTTCTTTTGCATTATTAGCACCCTCTAGTGGTCTATTTGACTGAAACTTTAAATTTATGTTCCAGGTACTTATGTGGACACATCCTGCAAGTTTTATGATGATTTGCCCAACGATTGTGGAGTTAAATCTATGTATGTGCTGAGCCACGCCCCCTCTAAAGTTCATTGGTCAGTATCTTCAAAATGCAACAAAATATCAACAAGGTTTTGATATGTTTTGTTAGGGTTGGCCCAACAATGATCCACAGAAAAATTGGTGCACAATGGACCAATGGTTTAGGAGGAGATGTCACAAATGTGTTTGTCAGAAAATTCAAAATCGCAAAAAATCTTGTCAGATGGATCTTTATGGTTCTTGAGGCAAATTGATAGAGTGAGTATAAATGAATGCTTGTGCCAAGTTCTATGTAAACTGGACTTGTAGTGTTGGAGCTATGATTTTCAAAGTGGGCCTTTAATTATAGCGCCCCCATCAGAATGATCGGCCTCATCGTTATTGGGCAACGTTAGCACACAACTTCCAATCATTGGAGAAATTTTCATATCTACAATAAACCATCTGACACGAGTCTGTAAAAATATTTCTAAAGAAAAATAATAATACATCTGCACAAAAGCAACAACAATAGGGTTTCAGCCCTTCAAGCTCAAACCTCTAATTATAGGAACATTTAGGAACCTTTATCTAGACGCTTAGAAAATTTACAGAAGCCCGTCACATTGTGATATAACATGTTTCGAATGCTAAAGAACCTTAAAGACCAACCTTCAGACAAATAAGAGACATGTAAGAATATTCTGGAACCTCTGATGTCGCAAAACAACTTGAAGTTCATCTGAAATTTTAGGAAAATTCTAAGAACCTTGCACATTATTCAGGAACTTCTTTAGAAATCCATCAATTGTCAGAAACCTGTAACAACCTTCAGATGTTTATCGAAACCTTTAGATGTACAACAAAAATCCCTGAACCCTTACAAGTTTATCCAAACCCTTGAAATAATGACAGTAACCCACTGGAAAATTTAGGAAAGCACCAGGACTGGCAAGAAGCTGTAGAATCCTCCAGGAACCTTTGGGATCCATTAAAGTCGTTAGATCTTTAAAGAACATGAAAGAACTACACAGGGTCCAGCAGAACATTTATTAATCTGCATTTATAAACCTGTCAGATCATCAAAAACACCTTTTAGAACTAGTAGTTCAACCTAATCTCAGAAGCCTCTCAGCACTGGTACATGTCCTTTACAACTTTAAGGAATGCATCAACTGTTAGGAACCTGTTAGAACCTTTAGACATCTACTGAACCTCAGAAATGATAGGAACCTGTTAGCATATGCAGGAACCTATTGGTACCTTTAAAAATCCATCAGAACCATCTGTAGAGTAACTGTCAGAACCTTTAGACATCTACCAAACCTTCAGACAAATAACAGAAATGACAGGAACATGTCAGAATATGCAGGTACCGATTGGTGCCTGTAGAAACCCATCAGAACTGTTAGAACCTTTCAGAAGCAGAACTTTTAGAAGCCCTTTATGTGGCAGTAGGCCTCCAGTGAGGAGAAGATAATGTACATTAACCACAGGCTGAAGAACAGGCAGGTCGTGAGGATCTTGGGGATTCTGGGTCCGCCGAGCTCCCCGCCAATCTCGGGCCGGCGGCGGTACACGAGGACGCCGATGCAGATGAAGGCAAAGATGGTGAAGAGTGTGACAGAGAAGGCCAGCGTGCCCGGGTCGACCTTGAACACCTGGCCCTTGGAGTAGTGGTAAATGGCAGCAATGGACCAGGCAACGCCAATTCCAAGAAAGACGTTGACAGCGTTACTTCCTGTCACGTTGCCGATGGAGGCGTCGGCATATTGGTCCTGGATGGCTGCCACCTTACTGGCAAAGGTGTCTGAGGAGAGAGAAAGTGAAGGAGATGACTGATCGAGCTGCTGTTTATCTGCTGTGTTGGTTAGTTCAAGAAGAAGTTTCTGTGAAACTGGAGGAGATAATAACCCTGATGATGTCATAGTGATGTCATCAGGCTCATGTCAGCTATAGGTTAGGTTCATTTTTCTTGTTTGTTCTTGTTGATTTGAAAACATCTTGTTATAAAGTGAATATATCTTGTAAAAAACATGAATAACATCTTTTTATAGCAAGACACGTTTCATGTTATCACCTGATACTGATATATTTTCTGTGTTCTATATACTCTATATTCGCCTCTGTATTAAATATATTTGACTTCATCTATTAAATAAAAAAAGAAATTACAGGGATTCCTCTGCGTACATGTGCCATAGTTTGGGAACCAGTGCTGGAGCAGGTACATATAAACGCAATGTGGTTAACATGTGGTTATGTTTAGGCACAAAAACCACTTAGTTATGGTTCGGAAAAGATCATGTTTTGGATCAAAATACCCATTTTTGAGGCACAACCCCCGCTGGAAAACAGCGCTGTTCTGACTGAAAAGAAACAAACTGTTGTTGTTAGTTGGTGTTGAACAGTGGTCTGAAGCTTCAAAGGCATCTCTCCTAGGTGTCACACTATCCCTCACCCCCTCCACCTCCTGATGACACAGTCAGCTCATAAACTACATCAGTTTAAAAACTTTGATATGCTAAATATTAAATGTGAAAATGTAACTGTTTTTTGCAGAAATGTATAAAGCCGACATTTTCCTCTGGCGACTGAGCTCCGAAACAGCAACTGCACCCAAATTAATAATCGTGCCTTCGCTCCCACCTGGTGGTTGCTGCATGCAGTGTATGACGTAATATCATTGATTCACATTGAGTCAGAGAGCCACAGCTTGAGACATACGCATGTGCGAGCTGGATGGGGCGGGATATCTGTCAATAATTTTTTGATTTGGCCAATCAGAAGCTCACAATCCTTTGTCAGTCAAAAACGTATCTGTTTTTAATTCAGCCAATCATTTCACAGAGTTGGGAGTAGTCAGCATTTAAGCTAGCAGGCTATGCTAGCACTAGCTAGCGTCTGCGTATCTATTCCCTGATCATAATCAAATATAGTAAACTTCAACCACTGCTCATTTTAGAAGGACCACCGCAAGAAAGCGAGCTCATTGGTTCGATATCAAACATACAATGGATTATAGATGTTTGTTTCAGGTTGCCAGTGCTAGCTGAAAAGTTTGTCTATTTCCATTTCAAAATGTTGACTAAAAACGTTGCCATCTGCTGATGCTATGTCGAGGGTTAATGTTAGAATGGATGGTCTGTAGGGACAAGTCCGCCTGTCAGGAGAGTAGGGGCACAAAACCCCCGGGGAAACAATGAGAAAGTCCTCGTCTCCACATCCAGGGGTGTGTGGATGCTGAAGGGAGAGCTGAAGGACCCCACCGAGGTCCCGCCCTCCATCTGGTTGTTCTAGTGGAGGAGCAGATCACAGCCAGACTGTGTAGGGGCTCAGAGCCAGGATGTTGCCATAATTTTCCCCGGGTCCTTGTCCTCCGGACGGGTGGACTTGTCCCTCTGGATCCTCCATTTTGGCACAACTTCAAGTCAAAGTATCAACAGACTGCAACATTTTTGATCAACATTTTTAAAGTGGAAACAGAAAACTTTTCAGCTAGCTAACACTGGCAGCCAGAAACAAATGATCCATCGTACGTTTAATAATCTAACAGAGAACATGTTTCCTTGTGGTGGTCCTCCTAAAATGAACTGTGGTGAAAGTTCCTATATGCTGTAATGATCCATGATCGAGAAGTTGATCAGTAGATAGTGTTAGCTAGCAAGCTTCACTAGCTTTGTAGGTAGCGAGCTAGTGTGCTAGCTGGTGGAAAAGTTTTCTAATTCCTCTGTAAACAAGCAATTCCAAATGCAAGAACAACGCTATTTTTACAATAACAATCTTAAAATCTATTTAGCAATCGCAGTCCATACAAACATAAAACTTGAGCATGTGCTTTGTGCTCTATGATTCAATTGTTTGAATCATATTTCTTAGAGAGAGAATTTTCTGTTCCTGTTCAGCTGCACTGATGTGCTGGGGGGACCACAGGGATCTACTCTTGGTCCTATTTTGTTTTCACTTTATATGCTTCCATTAGGATGCATTATCAGTCATTTAAGTGGGGTATCCTCCCACTGTTACACTGATGACACCCATATCTACCTGTCCTTTAAGCTAGAAAACGTTAGCTGTCAAGCGCTTTAACAGAATGCTCTACTGCTGTTAAAAACTAATATAAAATCTACAGCGAGAACTTTAGGCATCTCATACCTCGTATTTTAACTGGGACGAATCATAGGTCACATATCACCCCAATTCTCGCCTCCCTCCACTGGTCGCCAGTTAACTTCAGAATTGATCTTCATACCTTTTAAAGCTCAGCATGGTTTAGCCCCCACTTATATAGCTGAGCTTCTGACTACCTGTGCTCCAAGTCGTGACCTGAGATCCTCTGAGATTGACCTACCCTCACTAGTCCCTCGGTCAAGGCTGGTAACTAAAGGTGACCTGGCTTTTGCCACCAAGACCCAGAGGCTCTGGAGTTCTCTGCCTGAGGAGACGAGGTGTGCCAGCACATTACCTGTTTTTAAATCATTGCTTAAAACACATTTTGATAGAAGAGTTTCCCCTTTAACGCCTTTCGCTTTTGATTATTTTGGTGTAGAGACTTTTTTCTTAGACGTTTTTGTCTCGACAGCATCTGTGGACTGAATGTACTGTACTGTAAGTCAAAGTGAGGACAGTGGAACAGGTGTGTATCAGACCTGGTACAGATGTGCCCAAAGCTACAAACACCACAGCAGTGACAGAGTCTTTGAGGCCGACGGTGCAGCCAAAATGTGACGCCAGGTCGCCGATGATGGCCGTCAGTATGCCGATGACGGAGATGGAGACGCAGAAGCAGGCCCAACCGTTCCAGTAGTCGGTGGGAGGAACGAAGGCAAACAGAAGCTTCCAGAAGACGGTGAGGAAGTGCATGACATAGTCAAAACAGGAGGGCAGCTTCTCCTCGCCACATTCATCGTCATCATCATCACCTGGGCAGGAGAGGGAGGCAGAGCCAGGAGTCAACACCAAGTCACACGTAAGGCCGGGTTGGATTAATCTTTATTTCTATGCACGTCAAACATGGAGCCTGTTTTCTTTGCTTCACTCTCAGCTGGCCTCATTCGTACGACTTGTGGAACTACAAGCTGCAACACGAAACCGAAACTTCAAACTGGAGCCTGAGATCGTCTCGGGTCAGGTTCTTACCAGAGCTGACTGTGATGGCCTCCACAAACTGCTCTCTCCAGCTGTTTGTCCCGATCACCAGGGCCAGGTTGGTCTTCTTCAGGAGTTTGTCCACAGTGTTCTGAGAGACAAAAGGTAACCACACAGTCAGTCAGGAAGGTTGAACATTGAATGTTCCTGCTGATCTTTTCACAAATCATCAGTTTGGTTGCACATCTGATGATCAATCTGAAAACTGATGTCACGCCTTACATTTGACTATGTGTTCATTTTAATGTTTCAATTACGACATCACTGGAACAGAAACTGATCCCACCTTGAACTCGTACGACTCCTCAATGATGACCTCCAGTTTGACGTGTTCACCCAGCGTCGGTCTGCCCATCTCCGCGATCCGCCTCTCCTCCTCCTCCTTCTTGGTCAAAACCTCCTCGGCCCCCTCTTCTGAGACAGACGGAGAGTTTGATGGTGAGACTTTCATCACTGACGCGTCACAGTCAACAAAGGTAAGAACAACACAACAGGAGTGAGGTGGATGGATGATGAAGGTTGTGGTTGAACCTCATGTGACCCTGCGTCCTCATATGAGGACTTCACATTTTGGGTTTGCTGCAGCTTAAACTTAATTCTCAGACCAGACACTGTTTGGGGACACTTTTCTTTTTGTTTGTTTATTATGATTAATAACGTTTAGTTTGATATGAAAACAAATCTGACCAGTTAAAGCAAGATAAGAAACTGTTAATATAGAAGTACTTGTTTGAGGACACTGGGACAGATGGTTGAATGACAGATGGACAAACGGATGGATGAATGGATGGATGGATGAAGATGGACAGGTGGTGGACGTACAGACAGATGGACGTACCTGTGATGTTGATGACGGTGGACGGGGCGGGGTGGTCTCGTCCCTGGACCTTCCTGTAGATGTCTTTGCCTGAACAGGTGGACAGAAACTGATTCTACTGAAAGCAGAAACCTCACAGTCCTGCTGTCAACAACAACAACAACAACAACAACAACAGTAATAACAGAAACAACAGAAACAACAACACAACAACAACAAAGTTGTGTATAACCCAAGTGTTGTTTTTGTGACTTTGGCGTGTAACAGAGATGTTTATCATGAAAGGACGCTGACACTCTGCGCTCTGATGTCAGGAGTGATGTAACATTTATATAAAGGGGAGGGGTCACGTTGAGGACGACTCCAGTGTGTCATTAAACTAGAATTTCAGGCCCAACCAAAAAATCCTGGACACAGAAATAATGAAAACAGTTGTGTTCACACTAAACATCTCTCGCACAAGTTTGAAGGCCAGAATATTTTGTGTTGACTCTTCGTACGCACGTGAAATCGCTGAATCAATGAATGAACTTCCACCAGTATGTCCTCTGCGGCATACTGCCCTGGAAAATCTCAATGCTGATTGGCTATCACGGCGCCAACTGGTCGCCGAAGTTCAGATTTTTCAAGTCTCATGAATAAGTGTATGACGTAAAATCGGACTGCTCGCTTCATTAGCGCCGCTTAATTTGTGTATTTCACGTCACTCCGGCTGCGTCCATCGTGCTGCCTGGTGGGAATTCGCATCTCATCGCGTCTTTACATGGACTGCACGTGTAATTCACTCACCAGAATTGTTTTATTCGCGCCTGGTGTGAACACAACACGACTCCAGCGTTCACATGTTCTCATGTTTCATTTTCTATCATGTAAAAAGTGTTCAGACAGAAATCACTGATTTTGCCTCACCCAGACTTTAACGAGCTCGTTTCAGACTGACTGAAATACTAAAGTCCAGATTGTGTTTGCTTTCATACAATTAAAGTTTTATAATCAAGGAAATTTCTCTCTAACATTTCTTTCTTTCTTTCTACATTAATTATTTCATACAGAGCTGTTTTTGTTTTATATGCTGCTGAGGAGACACTCAGGTACGGCTCCATCAGTGTTCACAGTCAAACAGGATCAGACTTTATAATGTTAGTTAAAAAAATATTAAAATAACATAAAGGTATTATTTTAATTATTATAAACTCCTTTTTTGTTGGTTCAAAAAAAAAAGGTACCGTACACTGAATTTTTGTGAAGCGTTACATCCTGGCAGGATATATTTCCTTCATATCTCTGCTGCAGTTTGTTGCAGACGAGTCACGTTTGGATTTTTAAGACTTGTATAATCTGAATGTTCTGTGTGTATTTATGTTTCTGCCGTCACACCTCAGTTTGAGAATAAAGTGGTGAGCAGCGCAGTGTCATGCACCTCAGAGGATCACTGTGGACACTTTGTATTTCTACAGTCGGCTGTTTTGTCTCCACTGAACTGAACGACAGGATTTTATCGAAACAAAAACAAATGGCGCTTCCGCCCCCTGATTCAGATCAGCTCCAAACTTAATGAGCTCTTTCTGCGCCTTCTTATTATGTTTCATTCAAAATCAGGCGGCTCATTTTTCTGATATCCTGCCGACAAACAAACAGAGCCATAAACACGTCCGCGATGGCGGAGGCGATAATAACGTGTAATCTGAGATGATGAGGTCAGAGGTCAAGTAGGAGCATCATCACACCACAGGCTCTGTGGGGTCAGCAGGGGGTGACGTGCAGTGTTCATGCCTTCAGAGGAAACCTGGGGCCAATGAGAACCAGCCAATCACAGCTCAGCAGGGCAGGACCAGGCAGGACATGCTTGGAAAAAAAGCGTAGCGTTAGCCTGGTGAGCTAGCAGTCAGAGAAGGATGAAAAACGGTCATAGGGGAGCTTCTTTAAAACTGCAGATGATTGGACAGAAGGCCACAGAGTGGAAATATTCTGACTTTGAGACCTGGATACAAACCCTGCAGAAGTTATAATCATCAACTCATCTCTGCAAAGACACACTGAGCGGGGGTGTAGTAGCTGGAGGTGTCGGCGGACGAAGGTGCAGGTCAGCAGCTCTGCAGGACGACTGAGACGCACTGGTTTGTTGGATCTTTTTTTTACTGCAGTGTGTTTAACAGTCAAACTACTGTTGGTCTGCCTCCTCAGTGCGGTTCGTTTGGGCAGGTGTGAACACAGCAGTCGCGCTCAGGTGCACACCTGAACAGACCTTCTGGAAGAGGTGGTCTCGGCCCGGTTACAAATGAATTCTGGTGCGGTTTGTTTGTGGTGAGGACGCACCCAGCCCTACCAACCTACTTCCTGTGCACAGATCTGCGTCCATACAGCGCTGTGGAAAACCAAGGCTTTTGTTACGTGCTGAAAACACGTGAACCCAGGTATATGACTCCGCCCCCTCACAGCCGTACCCAAGCTCTACAGAGAAGTGAAGCATAAAGCTGAGGAACCTTTGAGTACAGCAGGAAGGGTGGAGTTAACCTGTGACGCCTGGACTTCAACTTCATATGTGACTATAGCAGGACATTATCTGACAAAGGACAGGAGACACTGTCTCACGTCCTCCAAACTAGAGCAGGTGTCTGCAGGTGTTATGACAGTGTTGGTCGGTCTGTCTGCTCTGTGTCACATTTTGCATCAATGAAAATGATTAAAGTCGATGAACAGCCTAAAAACTTTATCTCAGGAGGTCAAACTGACAATGACAAAATTGTCTTTTGGGGGAAATAATTTTCAGTTGGAAAAAAGGTCATACATCGCATTATATTTTATTGCAGTAATATCATATTGTGTCCTTAGTATGGTGATAATATCATGTGGTGGGTCCTCTGCAGTTACCACCCCTACTGGTTGCTACGTGTTTATTTGAGTGATATTTTGCAGGTGAAAGCCAGAGGGGGCCCCTGGCACATTGGGCCCCTGTGTCCAAGCCCTGTAGGCCTGTTAAGTGGTCCATCTATGTATAAAATGCCAATATTTTCTTCTGGCTACTGCGCTGGACTTGGATGAGTTCCAGAACGACTCTGCTCTGAAGTAAAAACCATGAAACACCAAAAAAGCAGAATATTTTCACTTTGACTCCACAGAGTTATTCTGGCTTCAGTCTGGAGCTCTGACAGGACAGAATAAATATCTACATGCTGACTGCAGACAAGAGAGCACAGTTTACAGAGGAGGCTTCCATCTGGAAGCAAATAACAGCCTGAATGATTTCAATCTTTTATCGACCACTGAAACATTACTGTGAAATTCAGTTGTAACTGAATTCTCAGTGTTGACATTTATATCGTGTGTTGCACTGAAATATTTCATGAAACAGCTTTTTAAAGTCCAGTTCAGACCAAAGATTCATGACGAGATGAATCTGTTTTAGATCGTCACAGAGAAAAGTGTCAGCGGTGTGAACTGGCCGGTCTGAGCTGGACTCAAGCCGGCTGATGACGTCACCTGACACTCAGCTGGTCAAATGGCCGGCGGCTGGTTTTTTGGGGGTGCAGTGGTTAGCATCGTTGCCTCATAGCAAGAGGGTTTCTGGATTGAACTCTGAGGTGGGGGAGCCTTTCTGTGTGGAGTCTGCATGTTCTCCCCGTGTCAGCGTGGGTTTCCTCCAGGTGCTCCGACATGTTCTCCCCGTGTCAGCGTGGGTTTCCTCCAGGTGCTCTGACATGTTCTCCCTGTGTCAGCGTGGGTTTCCTCCAGGTGCTCCGACATGTTCTCCCTGTGTCAGTGTGGGTTTCCTCCAATCCTCCCACATGTTCTCCCTGTGTCAGCGTGGGTTTCCTCCAGGTGCTCCCACATGTTCTCCCTGTGTCAGCGTGGGTTTCCTCCAGGTGCTCCGACATCTTCTCCCTGTGTCAGCGTGGGTTTCCTCCAGGTGCTCTGACATGTTCTCCCTGTGTCAGCGTGGGTTTCCTCCAGGTGCTCCCACATGTTCTCCCTGTGTCAGCGTGGGTTTCCTCCAGGTGCTCTGACACGTTCTCCCTGTGTCAGCGTGGGTTTCCTCCAGGTGCTCTGACATGTTCTCCCTGTGTCAGCGTGGGTTTCCTCCAGGTGCTCTGACATGTTCTCCCTGTGTCAGTGTGGGTTTCCTCCAGGTGCTCCCACATGTTCTCCCTGTGTCAGCGTGGGTTTCCTCCAGGTGCTCCGACATGTTCTCCCTGTGTCAGCGTGGGTTTCCTCCAGGTGCTCTGACATGTTCTCCCTGTGTCAGCGTGGGTTTCCTCCAGGTGCTCCCACATGTTCTCCCTGTGTCAGCGTGGGTTTCCTCCAGGTGCTCTGACACGTTCTCCCTGTGTCAGCGTGGGTTTCCTCCAGGTGCTCTGACATGTTCTCCCCGTGTCAGCGTGGGTTTCCTCCAGGTGCTCTGACACGTTCTCCCTGTGTCAGCGTGGGTTTCCTCCAGGTGCTCTGACACGTTCTCCCTGTGTCAGTCTGGGTTTCCTCCAGGTGCTCCCACATGTTCTCCCTGTGTCAGTGTGGGTTTCCTCCAGGTGCTCTGACATGTTCTCCCTGTGTCAGCGTGGGTTTCCTCCAGGTGCTCCGACATGTTCTCCCTGTGTCAGCGTGGGTTTCCTCCAGGTGCTCCGACATGTTCTCCCTGTGTCAGCGTGGGTTCTCTCCAGGTGCTCTGGCATGTTCTCCCCGTGTCAGCGTGGGTTTCCTCCAGGTGCTCTGACATGTTCTCCCTGTGTCAGTGTGGGTTTCCTCCAGGTGCTCTGACATGTTCTCCCTGTGTCAGCGTGGGTTCTCTCCAGGTGCTCTGGCATGTTCTCCCCGTGTCAGTGTGGGTTTCCTCCAGGTGCTCTGACATGTTCTCCCCGTGTCAGCGTGGGTTTCCTCCAGGTGCTCTGACATGTTCTCCCCGTGTCAGCGTGGGTTTCCTCCAGGTGCTCTGGCATGTTCTCCCCGTGTCAGCGTGGGTTTCCTCCAGGTGCTCTGGCATGTTCTCCCCGTGTCAGCGTGGGTTTCCTCCAGGTGCTCTGACATGTTCTCCCTGTGTCAGCGTGGGTTTCCTCCAGGTGCTCCGACATGTTCTCCCTGTGTCAGCGTGGGTTTCCTCCAGGTGCTCTGACATGTTCTCCAATTGTCCGTAGGTGTGAATGTGAGTGTGAATGGTTGTCTGTCTCTATGTGTCAGCCCTGTGATAGTCTGGTGACCTGTCCAGGGTGAACCCTGCCTCTCACCCAGTGTCAGCTGGGATAGGCTCCACCCCCTGCGACCGCCAACAGGATAAGCAATACAGAAAATTAATGTATGAAAGATTTTAGAACATTAAGCACGTCACCTGTTTCAACAGCCCATCATCTTGTAGTGAAGTCAGCTGGTCAAGTCAAAATGACCACAGACGGCGTGTTGGCTTGCTGCAGCAGGTGCTCCGTCCCCACAGAGCCCTCTGTTTCTGTCCTCACGGTGTGCCGGTGTCAGACGGTGGGTCGCTGCTGCTGCTGGCTGTATGTGCTTATGCCCCGCCCACACACACACATTCTCACTGACTGACTGTGCGGAAGTACAGAGAGTTGTTGACTTGAGATGTGGTCACTTTCTGTGAATTGGTAGCTTTTACGTTACAGAACGGAGCGTTGACAGCAGGTGTTTGGTCTTTGGTCTGAACTGGACTTTCAGGTTTCAGTCAAAGTTGTGAAGAGAAATCAAACTCACTATCAGAGACAAATGTTTCATCATCTACAAATAAGATTTACAGATGTGTCCAGCATGTATTCACAAACACCATAAACACCTCAAATCACCGTACACATTCTTGTACTTATTTTTTTAAATTTATGTTTGTGAAACTCACATTTGTCGCCAATAACGAGACTGATTTGTCTCTATAAATGAGACGCCTGCTCTCAGCTCTGATCCTGCAGGGCTCTGTGTGGGCCATGTTAATGTGATCTGCCTCCACAGAGTGAGAGATGAGAGGTTTCAGTGTCACATTAAAGTGCTGCATCTCTGGTTTTGTCTGTGTTGTTGCTTAAAGTGTCGAAACACTTTGAAGCAAACGTCCACACCACTGAGAGGCGTCTTACCATACAGCTGTTTCTCTGGTGAGAGGCCAAAAAGGATAAATGAACGCAGATTAACAGGAAACATTCCCACATCATGTCGTTAGAAATGAGTCAATGTAAAGACAGAGTTCACCTACCTGTTCTCACGAATCCACCTGAAAGGTTAGAAAAAAGGAAAAAAGGAGTCAAAGTTTGTTCAGATTTTTCTCTCATTCTTTGTTTAATGAAGCTCCAGGGTGTCAGATTCAGGACGATTTAGTGACGTCTAGACTGCCGATTTTTGACCAGCTCAAACTTCTCCTGGTTAGAATTCCTTCAGCGTTCATTGTTCAGGAGCTGAATTATCCTCAGAGGTCTCAGACCAGCTGATTTACACCAGGATAAACTCTGAATAAAGACGTTTCACGTTACAAGAATCTGTATTTTTCCGACGCTCTTGTTGAGGAGGGGCGGCTAACTATGGCGGCCGACACAAAAATGTGACTGTGCTCATCTAAAGCTGGTGTTTGCTTTGTCTGTTCTGGGCTACTGTAGAAACTAACACAGTCTCATCCCAACTCTTCAAATACTGCCGCTTTGTCAGTGGACCTACACGTCTAAATATGCTGTCTCTATATCCTCCTGCGTCAGTTTTGGACGCTCGGGGACAGCGTGTCAATTACAAACACATCCTCACTGTGACCTCGTCACATGTCCATGTTTGGTCATGGACGCCGTGTCAACTTCAGCCTGTTACATGCTCTGTGTCTTTTCAAAATACACTTCTGTTTTCACAGGACATGTACAGTTTGCATACAGTCTCTTTCAAAATAAAAGCAATATGCTTTTTTTTGTTTGACACCTTTGGAGTGACACTGGGTTGTCAGTTAATGCCTGTTACACTCTCTGTGTCTTTTCAAAATAAACGTCTGTTCTCACAGGAAATGTTCAGTTTCTGCTCGTTGCATGCAGACAATCTGTGTTTCAAAATAAATTTACAACGACAGTAAAACACTTCATTTATTTCCTTCGGTTTAGGCAACAAAATCATGCGGCTAGGTTTAGAAAAAAACGTCATGATTTGGCTTAAAACTCACACGGGAAACAAACAGCAGGCTCCTGGGTGGAAGTCTGGAGTTTGTTTGACCCGCACACCTCGCCTCCTGTGCAGCCTTTGTTGCTTTTCATGTTACTTACTGATGGAGTTACAAACTGGTGCATATCACACCTCTGTGAAAGGTGCCTCTGTGTGTTGTGTCTGACAGCGATGGTGTTTGACAGATTGGGATGAAAACGAGCTGGCAGAAATGTGCAACATGGCGCTCTCCATAGATGCTTCCTACGTAGATATAAACGTCTGATTTTAAGGTAAGGGAAACAGGATTCTTATTTTCAGGTGATTTCTCACTGAAGAAAACACACTGATTAGATCATATTCACTTTTAATCCGACACACTGGAGCTGTAGTAGAGACATCCAGAGAAAACATTTCAGTCACACAACATGATGAAGTCAGACAGAATGACGGACAGACAGCAGGACAGAAGAGGGAAACATGAGAGCAGCTTACCGACTTCCTGAAGCAACACAGCTGAAGAGAAGAAACAGACGAAGGAAACATTAAGCAGAGAAACAAGAGAAGAGACGCTGAGGTCTCCTGATGAAGCCCAGTTCACTTTGTTCTCATTTAAAATCATCTTTCATCGTCTCTCACAAAGTCCTTTGTAGCTGAACATGACTGAAATATGGATCCAGAATAAACCTGTCTGTTAACACTGTGACATAAAAGAGACGGATTCATGTCAAATCATTTACGTACGAACTTCAACACGTGTGACCGTAAGAAAACACGTCACTGTTAAACACCATTAACATGCTGATGTCACAGGACCATGTTCAGTGTTAATCTGGTGACGAACATCCAAACCCAAACTCTGTGAGATGAATACAGACACGGACAGGGACAAAAAGACAGCAGGGACACCTGTCCTCACCTGGTCTCACCTGTCCTCACCTGGTCTCACCTGGTCTCACCTGGTCTCACCTGTCCTCACCTGGTCTCACCTGGTCTCACCTGTCCTCACCTGGTCTCACCTGTCCTCACCTGGTCTCACCTGGTCTCACTTGTCCTCACCTGGTCTCACCTGGTCTCACCTGTCCTCACCTGTCCTCACCTGTCCTCACTTGTCCTCACCTGTCCTCACCTCATCTCACCTGTCCTCACATATTAAACTTATTCCCACCCATTCTAAGATGTCAGACCTGTCCTAAACTGTCCTGCCATGGAAAGCATCCAATCACAGGCTCAGATTTGGTCTGAACCAATCAGGACTCATCATGAAGACCTTCCATCAACAGCTCTGACCAATCAGAAGCCAGCTGAGTGAAGGAGGAGCAGAGCGACAGCTGCGGGAGCAAACTGAACAAAAAGCAGGATAAAGAGCGCCTGAAGGCAGATGAAGGAAAGGTCAAAGGTCATCAGAGTGGTCAAGGTGCGTCTCCACACCTGTCCATCTCCTCTTGTTCCAATATGGCTGCTGCAGCTCTATGTAGAAGCTGGCCTGCTTATCGTACTCGTCGTGGTCAATTATTCTAACGGCTATGGTCTTCCTGTGGACGAAAGACAACAGCGGGAGGGCGGGTCAGAGGTCACGGCTCATGCAACACACATTCAGACACACTCATAGAGGCTGACAGATGCAGTGTGACAGGATTCCATCGTCTGAGTCACCGTGGCAACGCCGTGGCAACAGGGATGAGGAGGAGATGACCTCACCTCATCGGGCCTGCAGGGAGGAGGGATCAGACTCTGAGGTTAAAGTCACAATGAAAGACATAAGACGGTCTCACCTCAGCGGCCTTCACATCTTCATCATAATCATCATCACCACCTCACCCAAATCACCGAAATTAAAACCCTTTCCCCATGACAGCTGCCAGAGGAGGACGAGGAGGAGAAGAGGAGGTATGTTTGGAAGTAAAAGTTGGAGCTCTGAGTCTTGACGGGACATGAACCTGTCCTGGCTGATCGTCAGTATAAAGATATATCAGAATATCTACCTTAGAAACTTTCTGGTTCTGTGATATAAAAAACTGCAAAGGTTCATCATGGTAACATTCAAACCTCCAAATTCCAATTAAACATTTATTTTCTGTTTGTTTTATCCGTTTTTATTTACAGACAGAGTCACTACATGTCAGTCATGACACATGTTGTTGTTAACCCAGCTGCCAGCGAACATAAGTATGATGTCAGAAAGACGCTGCACTCCCACATCAGACGTTACATTTTGGGTGGTTTGAAAATCCAACCTGGTCTCACTCTGACAAAAAACGGTGCTTGGTCAGTGACATCTGGTGTCAGACACTAACAAACAATGCTCGTCTTTCACGTCGGCATGATACGTGACCGGTCACCGTTATTGTTTAACAGCGCCCGGCGGTGTCAGAGGGAAACGTAGTGGGACAACAACTAAAGTTAGGGCGGCGGAAGTCCACGTAGGGCAGGTGGGAGAGGTGTTGGATGGTTCTAACAACCACAGACTTTCACTCAGGAGGCTGGTGTTCACTTCCTGTAAGATTGTAAACCTAATCCTCTTGTTTTTTCCTAAACGTAACCACGTGTGTGTGTGTGTGTGTGTGTGTCGGCTAAACGTAACCATGTGTGTGTGTTGGCTAAACGTAACCACATGTGTGTGTTGGCTAAACGTAACCACGTGTGTGTGTGTTGTTGAAGGAAAAAAACATCAGTTGGCGGTGTTGTGTCCCAGGCTGAAGTTGACACGGCGTCCCAGAACGTCAACAACCAACGCACCCAGGGTACCTTGGACGCCATATGTGGACGTGGGAAGTCAATGATGGCGTTGGCATGAGACGTTTGGAAGACATTGCATTTCAATTGCTGAACAACACAACTTTAAACCAACAAAATATCAGCATCATCTGTCGTCAGTTCTCTACATCAGACTGATGTTGGCGTTAGACGTGATCCTGATGTTGAATTTGACGTTTCGACCTAAACTCAACCAAATATTAATGTTGAACGATGTTGGTGGCAGCTGGGACGTTGCAATCAATTTGCTTTGTTGTACTGAAAATGTTTTAAGACACTTTAATGTATAAAAAAAGTTTCATGCAATTTAAAATCGTTTTTGAACTTTGTCATCGTCCCGCTCAAAGACCTGGCTCAGAGGCAGAGCGGGTCGTCCACCAATCGGAAGATCAGTTTGAACATTGAATATCTTTACGTTGGACTATATTTAGCTGTATTTACAAGTCACTGCATTCTGCTTCTATTCATGTTTTACACAGCTTCCCAACTTTTTCAGAATCAGGGTTGTAAACAGGAAGCATAATGCTGCCAGTGTTTTATCCCACATTAGTTTCCATATAGCCGAACTGATTGCTGAATTATCTGTTGTCTTCTGTTTGCGGTGACTTCATGGATGTACAGACAGTCATCGCTGTGACACTGAGGAAAACTTAAAACATGAAGATTCTCAGGGAGGCTCTGCAGACTGTTTTTCTGTGATTTCTGGACGTTTATTCTGGATAGACATCAGATATACTGACGTCCTCAGGAAGTGACAGTCACACTGAATCTCACAATATGTGTTCCATGTCTGTGTGTTCACTATTCACTGAGTTACGACTCTGAGAGGAAGTGTACGTAGTGTGCGGTGAGTTTTGTCGTTTTGTTTCTCTGCTCTGATTTTCATTGTGACTTTAACTCAAAGTCTGAATATCTACAACAGATTGTTTGTTGATGATCTTCCCTGTGAGGTCTGGAGGTGAGTTGGAATTAACAGAGGTTAAAGGTCATTAGTAAGGTGGGCGGGGTTACAGGACAGGAAGGCGACACCCCCACCTTTCCTCTCACTCATCTCCAGCAGCCGAGGCTCTCCGAGCTCGAGGAAGAAGTTCTTGTTTTTCTCATATTCGTCATCATCAATTATATTGATCTGAACAGTTTTGCTGAAACACAAGAAAAACAGACAGAAAGGTTGCAGAGGGAGAAGTGTGCAGACGCCGATAAAGAAAACAAGCTGAAATATTGCCGTGGTGATCACGGTCCAGGCAGATTTTAGAGGATGCTTGTTTCTTATTTAACTGACAGAAAGCAAGAAAGAAGAAAGAGAACAGAAACAAGAGAGCTGCAGCAGCGAGCGTCTCCGATACAAAGGTGGATGATGTCAGAGAGGTGGAGGTGGAGACTGCAGGGCAACAACCACAGTTACAGAAACATTTCCTGGAAAAAAAAAAAAGGTTGTAAGCGTTAAAGATGATCTGTACGACTCCTCTGTCAAAGTCATTGTTCCTGAAGAACAGACTTCAATCTGGAACACATACTGATCAGTTAGAGGAAGAAGCCAAGATGGCGCCCAGTGATTTTAGGGAAAGTTGTTCACTCAGAACATGTCAGAGATCTTTATGTCTCCAAAGCCCTGCAGAAAACATCACAAACCTGATGTGGAAGAGCCAATCACAGACTCCGATGATGAGTTTCCAGTTCAGACCAGTTTGATTTGAGGTCAGTGATGACACAGTTACAAGTTTGATTGTTCTGCCTTTGAGTGTTGGAGGCTTCGCTGAGCTGCAGGCTACAGCAGCCCTCATTGGACACATGCACCGTGTGTGTGTGTGTGTGTGTGTGTGTGTGTGCGTGCCAGCAGCGTGGAAACAGAAAATCGCCTCCATGTTTATTTGATGTCAGCAGATTGATGGTTTGGAGGGTTTGTCTCTGTGATTCCAGGACGTGCCTTCGTGTCACAGTTTTAGGAAACTTGAAGCTTCATGTTCAGGACGACTTTACTTCAGTGAAACTGCTGAGAGAAATACTTCACCTTCAAAATGACTGTTTGCATATTGATGAGGATTTTTACATCACAAAATATTATGGTTTCTGTCCTTAATCTGAAAAAGACAGTGTTCCAACTGAGCTGTTTATGTGACTGTGTGCATGAGAGTAATCACCTCCACACCTCACAGCGTCACTATCCTTGTTCACTCTTTAATTACATCCCATAGTGATTATTGCAGCTCTGTCCTCTTCCTCGCAAGTGTCTTCATAAACTCCAGTTGGTCCAGAATTCAGCTGCTCATATCATTATGAGAACCCCCTCCATAGGTCGCATCACTCCTGTTCTCCAGCAGCTTCACTGACTTCCTGTTAAATATCACATCTGTTTCAAGATGCTGCTTGTTTAAGCTCCTTCGTACCTGTCTGACCTCCTTCACATCTACACACCCTCCCACAGTCTTACACCCAGTTCAGACCAAAGATTCACAACCAGGCAAGTAGAAACAAACAACTACTGTCAATGTGTCATTCTGTAACGTTGTAAAAACCTGCTGGTCGACAGGAAGTGACCACAATGAGACGGCGTATCATCTCTAGTCAACGACTCTCTGTGCTTCTGATCTGTAACGCTGACAGGAAGTGACCACCATGAGACGGCGTATCATCTCTAGTCAACGACTCTCTGTGCTTCTGATCTGTAACGTCGACAGGAAGTGACCGCCATGAGACGGCGTATCATCTCTAGTCAACGACTCTCTGTGCTTCTGATCTGTAACGCTGACAGGAAGTGACCGCCATGAGACGGCGTATCATCTCTAGTCAACGACTCTCTGTGCTTCTGATCTGTAACGTTGACAGGAAGTGACCACCATGAGACGGCGTATCATCTCTAGTCAACGACTCTCTGTGCTTCTGATCTGTAACGCTGACAGGAAGTGACCGCCATGAGACGGCGTATCATCTCTAGTCAACGACTCTCTGTGCTTCTGATCTGTAACGCTGACAGGAAGTGACCGCCATGAGACGGCGTATCATCTCTAGTCAACGACTCTCTGTGCTTCTGATCTGTAACGCTGACAGGAAGTGACCACCATGAGACGGCGTATCATCGGCCAGTTCACACCGCTGACACTTTAATGTGAGACGATCTGAAACAGCTGCATCTCAGATCCTCCCCTGCACATCACCACCCGCCTGTCCGAGAGAACAACATATCTCAACAAACAACTGGAAGGAATTTGGTGATTTCACATCTACAGTCCATAATGACATCAAAACATTCAGAGAAGATAATCTCTGCACGAAAAGGACAAGACTGAAAACCAACACTGAATGTCCGTGACCTTTGACCCCTCAGACTGCACTGCTTTAAAAACCAACACGACTGTGTAAAGGATATCACTACATGGGCTCAGGAACACTTTGGAAAACCATTGTCAGTAAACACATCACTGCAGCTACCAATGACAGTTCAGACTCTACCAGGCTCCGCCCACTTCTCTGAGCCCGACTAACACAAAGCAGCATCATCCTCCTGCAGAGCCGGAGAGCCACTGTTATAGACGTGTGCATGCGTGAGCTGGAGAGGGTGCGGTATTTGTCAGTCATTTTTTAATGTGGCCAGTCGGAGGCTCACAATCCCGTCAGTCAAAAACTTATCAGTTTAATTCAGCCAATCACTTCACAGTAGTCAACATTTCAATTAGCTAGTTAAGCTTGCGCTATAGCTAGCGTCTGCACTAACTCCCTGATCATGATGGAATATAGTAACTTCAGCCGCTGCTCATTTCAGAAGGACCACTGTGAGAAAATGTGCTCTTCGTTTCAATTATAGCACAATTAACCAACAATGAATCATAGTTGTTTGTTTCTGGCTGCCAGCGTTAGCTAGCACAACTAGCATGCTAGCTAAGTTAGCTGAAAAGTTGTCTGTTTCGACTTCAAAATGATCATTTAAACAAAGAACACGTTTCATTGGAGTGATCCTCCCAAAATAAACTGTGGTGAAAGTTGCTATTTTCTTTATAGATCCATGATTAAGGAGCTGATAAGGAGACAGCGTTAGCTAAAAGGCTAGTGCGCTAGGTAGTGGAAAAGTTTCTATTTCTTCTTTAGACAAGTGTTTGTGAACGCAAGGCTAACGTTGTTTTTACAACAACAATCTAAAGTATGTATTTAGTGACCTGCGTCTGTACAACATACAACTGAGAGTCTGGTGTTCGGCGCATACGCACGTCTAAAACGGTGGTAGCTCTCCGGCTCTGCAGGAGGATGTTTCTCACAAGGTGCTCTGACCAGTCCATCATGGACATCCTGTCCTCCAGGACCATACAGATCGTTACCGGCTCGTGGAGGTGCATCATGGGTAACTTCCTGTCTGTGAAGGCTCCATGAATGCTGAAAGCTACATCCAGGTTTTGGAGCAACATACGCTGCCATCCAGACGCCGTCTCTTTCAGGGACGTCCCGTCTTCTTCCAGCGAGACACTGAGACACACTGTGACGTGTGGTCCAACAGCGTGTCTCCGTGGTGACAGAGTGCAGGTACCAGACTGACCTGCCTGCAGTCCACACCTGTCTCCCACTGAACATGTTTACCAGAGTCCATCCATAAACTGCAACTGGTTCAAAACTCTGCCGCCAGAATTATTTCCAGAACTCTTTTAGTCGTATTACACCTGTCCTGCAGCAACTCCATTGGCTTCCAATCAAATACCGCATCACTTATAAAATCCTCCTTCTCACCTTCACAGCCATCAACAGCCTGCCCCTCAGTATCCTGCTGAGCTCCTTCACATTAACATACCAGGCTGTGCTCTCAGGTCCCCCTCCTCCATTCAACTCACCCTCCCACCTGCTCGCTCATCCACCATGAGGTCGAGAGCCTTCAGCCGCTCGGCCCCACGCCTCTGGAACTCTCTACCGCAGGACTTAAAACACTCGGACTCTGTCACCTCCTTCAAGTCCCGCCTCAAAACTCACCTTGACCTCATGACCTCACTGTTGCACTTTACTGCTGTTTTATGTATTGCGTTTTTTTTTGTACAGTGACCTCGAGTGTCCTGAAAAGTGCCTATAAATAAAATGTATTACTATCATTATTATTATTATTATTATTATTATTATGTGGGACATGATGAAGTGTCGACCCCAGAGAGGTGCATCATGGGACTGTTGAGACACTGAAGTCAGATACTTCAACAGTGAAGGTGCTTGCACATGATTGCTGATTTGACCCAACGCTGATCTCTCCTCCATCTTGTAGTCGGATCTTTAAATTTTTCCACACCCCGTCTCCGCCCCCGCCTGCGTTCTTCTGTAAAATCATTGGCTCTACACAGGAAGTTCAGCGTCAAACGGGACGAAGTTCAACAAAACTGAACTTTCGGTGTTGCGTCAAAACGCCGGTGAAGCCCACAACGTGACACCAAAATCGAAAGGTACCCCGACGTCAGCGTTAACACCAGCTTCCATAGGAAAACAATGGCACCACGGGCATCAAGAGATTTTTAACGCTGGTCATGAGGTGATGATGTCACACAGTGACAGGAAACAGGCTTCTGTCACAGCTTTATTACAACCTGCTGCAGATTTACAGAGAACAATAAAGTTTATCAGTTTGAATATTAAATATCTGATTATTTTAACTGTATTTATTTGAATAAAGATCTAAAAGATTTTAAAATCATTGCATTCTGTTTTTTTTTTTTTACACAGTGTCCCAACTTTTTGGGGATTGGGGTTGTACTTTACATAAACCTCTCAGCTCGTATGTTTCCTGTATCATCAGCAGCAGAATCAGGAAGTGACACGGAGGACATCAAAGTATTTAAATCAAATGTGAACAGTGAATAAAGAAAACACGTCTCTGCGTCTGAGTAAATGTGCCCGAGCCCAAAACTAGGAGCTAAAAGAGGCTGAAAGTCTCCACAGATGAACGTTAGTGCAGCTGTATGAGGAGTCTGAACTCCACAGTCAGTCTGCTTCGTATCTGCAGGGTTACAGCGTTCTGTGGAGGGAAACAGAAGCTGCAGTAAAACATCAGCTCAGATCGGAGACGTGGCCGTTGGCCAGCAACGACCTCCCCTGTGGTCGTCTCTGAGAGGAACCGGCTGCAGTCGTCTGTCTGCTTTATGGGCCGAGCCGCGGACGATGAGCAGGTCCTGCTGCTGCTCAACACAGGCTGCCCAAATAAGGAAGAGAGCCGCATGGTGTTTATCTGCACTAACAGCACCGCAGCAGACGGCTGACACACAGAGGACACACAGAGGACACACAGAGGACACACTGAGGACACACTGAGGACACAGTCCAAGGAGACGGACAGGACACATGCAGCTGAGCAACACACATCCAACACACATCCAACAATCATCCAACAATCATCCAACAACCAGAAGTCTTGGACAAAGAATGAAAGATTGAGGCTAACACTAAATTAAAAGCGTACTCCGCTCTTTCAGTCCGACACTGATGTGAGGTCAGGATCTAACAAGAGCGCAGTTAACAACACAGAGCGTGTGTGACGTTTGTCACTCGTCCTTCTCATGAAACAGATTCACCTCCATTCAATTAAATGTATCAGTCCACAAGTCCTGAGGTTTTTTAATACTTCAAGTCTATCTTCGTCAGGTTAGGTGAAGTGTAATTTGCACAGAAGGCTTTTTAAAACACACAAATTTCCTGCTGCATGTCTTTTGAACGTATTGATCTGCATTGTGAGCGGCCTGTGTCAATGCAGGAGAGACCCCCGTCACTCTACGGCTGGCGGGGGAAATAAAATCAATGATCAATACATAAAGACACTGCTGGTTTTGTCCCATGAAGCCGACACGAAGACTGTTTTGGTCTGGTAAATGTCTGCTGTCAGTCAGCCTGGTGAAGGCAGGTTAGGGACTGATCAGTTAATCTCCTTCTGATTTGAGATTGAGGTGGACAAAGTGTGACTTTGAGACAGTGACAGAAAAGTGACATAAAATACTCCCTCAGATAATAGTTTGTTTCTGCCTTGTTTATTCTTTTACTTCCTTTCAGCACTTGTCATCAAATATAATTCCCAAGGAGACATGCAGTGAAGTATGTTTTTGTTTTTTTCTTTTTTTAATCCTCTGGCTGTCAGTGAAAACCAAACTGATAATGAAGCTCCATAAACTCTGGTCCTGCAGCAGAGAGCTCTGTGGTAACCTGATCAGGAAAGTCAAATCCAGGAAGTAAACCAAACTAAATGAGACCAAAAAAATCATGTTGCTGTATCTACTGTCGCCGTGTAGCACTTCTAATGATCTTACAGAAAGTGGACGAAAACAACCAATCAGAGCCAAGGAGTCTGTAACGCAGCTGTCGATCATGTCGATCTCTGCTCATGAACCGTGGTCAAACTGTCACACAAGGCATTGCTGACCAAATATGAACCAAGGTTCTGTCACTGCGTTCCCTGTTTCTTAGTGACTGTTTAACTGTACCATGAGAAAGTTTGTGACCTGGCCGCCATGTTCATCATCATCCTCACTGTGACCTCGTCACATGTCCACGTCTGGTCATGGACTTTCCACGTCCACATATGACGTCCAAGGTACCCTGGGTGTGTTGGTTGTTGACGTTCTGGGACGCCGTGTCAACTTCAGCCTGTTACATGCATTGTCTGTTTTCAAAATACACTTCTGTTTTCACAGGAAATGTACAGTTTGCATACAGTCTCTTTCAAAATAAAAGCACCTCCAACTGATGTTTTTTCCCTTCAACAACACACACGTGGTTGGATTTAGGAAAACACAACAAGGTTTGGCTTTACAATCTTACAGGAAGTGAACACCGGCCTCCTGTAAGATTGTAAAGCCAAACCTTGTTGTGTTTTCAGAAGGTTAACACAGTAAAATAAAAAAAAGGAGAAATGAAAGTTTCCATGTAACACAGACTGCTCTGACCACAGGACTGACGGGACATGGAGACACTAATATTGATATCAATAAGACTGGATCATCAGACTGGACTATCTGTCGTATCCGGCTGATAACTTGATCGCTCTATATAAGGCTCTCCCAGCAGAGTAAATGTAGGGCAGCGTGCTCATTAATAAACTGAAACAAAGAATGAGCGTGCTACCTTTTCCATTTCAACACGCCGTCCGCTTCCTTCGCAGCCAGTGGCCGTGTTTATGCTCTGGAAATAAATGTGTTGTCATTACATTCCTGCTGCCCGCAGACATGGAAAGAGTCTGCCTGCAGCCGCTATGTGAGGCATGTGAACCTGAAGTCACAGTCACATGACCGTGTGGAGGTGGAGCTACTGCAGGACCAGAAATTAATGAATGTCTGTTCAGTACTATCATCCAGCCTGACTCCAAACACGACCGGCTGACACACCGTCCTGGAGCATCAACAACAAATGCTGGAGGATACCTAGTGCGTCATGGTAAATGGTTTATGGACCTGCACTTGTATTCCAGTCATCCCAGCGCTTTTTACACTACGAGTCACACACACACACACACACACACACACACACACACACACACACACACACACACACTGGTGGCCGAGGCTACCATACAAGGTGGTTCAGTATCTTGCTCGAGGATACTTCGACATGCAGACTGGAGGAGCTGGGGATCGAACTGCTGATCTTCCGAATGGTGGACAACCCACTCTACCTCTGAGCCACAACCGCCCCATGTAGACATGAACAGCACTGACCATGTGGCGTTACCATGATGAGTTAGGATGAGAACAGGTTGGAAAAAAAACTTTGCCAACCAGGTGTCACCCCGAAGTTGTTAAAAACTGGCACTTGATCAGTGACTTCCGGTGTAGTGCTTTTATTCTGAAAGAGACTGTATCAAACTGTACATTTCCTGTGAAAACAGAAGTGTATTTTGAAAACAGACAATGCATGTAACAGGCTGAAGTTGACACGGCGTCCCAGAACGTCAACAACCAACACACCCAGGGTACCTTGGACGTCATATGTGGACGTGGGAAGTCCATGACCAAACGTGGACATGTGACGAGGTCACAGTGAGGATGATGATGAGGATGGTATTAGCTCCAAAAAGGCGTCTTATTGGGGGGGATACAAAAACATTGACTTACACTATAAATTTGCACCATGTTCTCATCCTGTTGGTAAAACACTTTGATTTTAGGTGGACTTCTTCGAGGTCAGGCAACACGACTCTGAGATCAGGTTCAGAAAAAAACATCATGGTTTGGCATAAAGGAAACGAACAGCGGGATCCTGTGCTTCTGTTGCCTAAACTGAAGGAAACAAACCTTAAAACAAAGTGTTCACTCACATCATGAGTTTAATTTGAAACAGTCTGAGCATGTGACGAGCAGAAACTCAACATTTCCTGTGAAAATGTGTTTTTAAAAATCCATGAGGTGTGTCACAGGTGTAAACTGACACGTCGTCCCTGAACGTCCAAAACTGACGCAGGAGGGAACCCAGAGCGTTCTGACGTGTAGGCAGTGTTGGGCTCCTTACCTTAAACTGTAATATATTACTCATTACTCTTTTCAAAAGTAACATTATTTATTACTCCCTGCCAACAGTAATTCATTACTCTACTCGTCATATGACCTACTCCCCAAAATCCAGGTGTGTCTCTGTGTGAATGTCAGCGTGATCACCGGTAAGTGTAGCTGAGCTTAAGTAGCTTCTATTTACCTGGAGGTCGTCAGTTACCTGTGAGCAGTATTTTGCCAAAGATCTGTCTGACAGAATTTTAATCTAATCTTTAATCAGAATTTTGAATCTTTTAATCAAATACATAATAAAGAGAGTTCTTTGAGACTATTATGAAAACGTATCTCTGATATTCACAGGACACAATCGACTCAAAACTCATTCAAATTGTTCATTTCACACAAACGTCCTGCAGTTATTGCGTTCTTCTTTATTTGGTGTGATGGGTCACTTTATCAGCTGTTCTGTACTGTTGCTATGCTGAATATGATACGAAATATCTATAGAATATGTCAGTGTATCCAATGGTGAGGAACCACTGCAGGTGATGCATTAGTACATCAGATCGTAGTTCATGGTTTTGTAAAAACAAAACTGCATGTCATAAAGAATATTTTCAGTGCTAACATGTAGCAGGAGTAATGTTTAACATGATTCCACTGACACTAAACAGTCACAGATATTTGTGCTGATGATGGCGCCGCATGAAGAATCATTTCAGTTGGTGGGATTCATTCTCTGTGTTCAACAGCTGAGATATTTCAGTTTAGACGCCGCTGCCGCTGCTGCAGCTAAAAATCTTTCAATCCATATCCACCTGCAGGTTATATCAGACTGACGGGCCACATCTGGCCCAGGAATTCAATTATCCAGTCATTACCCGAAAACAACCTCATCTAAATATGATTGTATGATGTTCATGCATTTTTTATGTTTCTCATATTTAAAACTTACGTCTCCTCATGTTGGACAAACAGTGTGTGGACCATGAAACAAGATGTTTTCTCTTGGTTGGGGTGCTCTCGACACCTCCTAAAATCTTACCTTCAGAAAACATTAGTGAAACCCAAAACTCAACGTGTACCAACAAAATAAGGACAAATCACTGATTAGAAGAACAACAAGAGAAAATTTGTTCGTATATCGCAGGACGCTCAGTGTTTGGTATACTCTGTAAAAATAACTGACATTTTGACTTCCAGGTTTTGCAGCCCAGCCTCCAGAGAAAATGTTGGCATTGTATTGCTGCGTTCCAGGCAAGTTTCTGAGCCCGTAAGTCACCACTTCAAGTCACGACTCACGACTTCATAGCGTTCCAGACAAGTCACGCCAAACTCTCAAAGCAACATGGTGGACTGTGCGGGGTTTATGTTTGTTTATGATCACTTCTGTCACCAAAGGTGCCTGTTCCTTGCTCATTTGAGTGAAACGGAGGAGGAGGAACGGCGCATAAGGTCACAGATGCTATTTTACTTTTTATTTCACGTTATCTGTGTGTTTGGAAACGTATTTTGTATTAATTTATTCTTGCACTGGAAACCAGCTGTTAGAGCGGCTGCCAATAGTGCGTTAACATTAGGGTTATTTTATGTCTGTTTCTCACCGTGTATCACCTGCATCAACACTGCATCCATGGGGCTGCCATTGTTGTTTAGAGGAGTAAGGTCATTGGTTTAGAGGGCTGTGTGACGTAACTGGGAGTACATTGATCTGGTACGAGTTCACGGGTGGGAAGTTACGGGTTTGACTGCCGTTCCAGTGCACTTTCATGGGTAGAAGGTTGTAAAAACACAACTTACAGGTTGCCTGGAACGCAGCATTAGTTCCTGCAAACTGTGGGTACGTTACATTTGTACGTTATTTTGCAGCTGATACATTGAACCTTTACGTTTCGACAACCTTGTGGTTATGTTTAGGTGCAAAAAAAGATGTTTGGCCTAAAATACCCGGTTTAGGGGGCCATAATTCAGAGAAGACATTCAGCAACGTCTCGGTAAAAATCACTAGTAACTAGTAACGATGATATGAAACATGAAAAGTGCAAATATTAAATATTTGTAGTTTTCAGAAATGTACAATGCTAATGTTTTCCTCTGGTGACTGGGCTGGGTTTTGACCTCACTCTAATACCCAGAATGCCTTGCAGAGAAACCAGTGAACTGTGCACTGCTCCCATGACTCTTCATCATCACTCAGCATTGGAGGTTTGTACTTACAAGATCTCATCGTTCTCAAACTCCAGGACTCCGTGTGTGTCCTCGAAGTCCTCGCCGCCTCCTTTAGCCGTCCCCTCCATGGTTTTGTACGGCACCACCACGACACCGCGAGCCCCCGATGTCCGGATCACCTTCACCTCCATCACCCCGACACTCTCGCTCACCGTCACCACCGGCTCCTCGAACGTAAAGATCCCGGCGTGGTCATCATCAAAGATTGTGACGGTAGCCGTGCACGGCAGACCCAAACTTGCGAGGGAGTCCACGTGGTTTGCCTCGCGCTCGTCTGAGCCGGCGCCCTCAGATGTGACCCTCACATTGCTGAGGTGAACCAGGAAATGTTCGTCTTCCTCAAAGATGTCATCATCAATTATGTCAATGCGGATTTCCTTTTCAGTCTCGCCTGGTTTGAACACAATAGTTCCTTGGGTGAACTGGTAATCAGAGCCGGCGTTAGCGGTCCCGTCTTCAGTCCGGTAATCCACTGAGACTGTGCTCGTCAGGTCTCCACCACGCCGCACCACATTGAGTGCTACGCTGCCGCAGTTCTCCAGACACTGGTAAGTACCGGGGTCAAAGAACAGCTTGGAGGAGAAGTCGTTGAGTGAAACCTCGGAGCAGATATCGTGCTGGTTGGCTCTTTTGGCTTGATCAGCGGCGTGCTTCTTCAGGATGTTGCCCGCTCCTGTCATGATCCTGGTCGCCTGACAGCGGTAGAAAGCCCGGCTCTTCTGCTGCTGGGTTAAAACTTGGTAATTGGCGAGCTCCATCAACTGCTCCATCTCCTTCTCAGGATGTTTCTGTTTCAGCTCCTTCAGGATCCTGGCCACCTCCCTGCGGGCCTCCTCCTCGTCCAGCTCATTCAAATCAAACTCATCTCCGTGGGAGTTGAGCATTTTCCCGTCCATTTCGATGTCGACCTTCGAAGGGAGCTCCGGCTCGCCCTCCGTTTCAATGATCATTCCTTTCTGCTTCCCTGCTCTGTAGCGCTTGTACATGTACTTGTAGAAAAGAAGTCTGCGGTCGGCCACGTAAGCGAGTCCAACACAAAGGGGGAAGAAGAAGAGCGTGAGCAGCCCCTCCCATATCTCAACTACACCTGGAGAAATGACGGCCAGGATCAGGTAGAGCCAGGTGTACGCAAAGACGCTCCAGGTGGCGGTGACGAAGAACACCCTGAGGTGCTTCACCTTCCTGGTCTCTCCGTCAGGAATGACAGACACACACAGGCCAATGATGACAAACATGTTGAAGGCAGCACTTCCTACAATGGTGTTGGGACCCAGCTCGCCGGCGTCAAAGTTGTGACCACAAACCTCCACGACCGACAGGAGGATTTCTGGGGCGGAGGAACCAAGCGCCATCAGGGTCAGGTTGGACACCGTCTCGTTCCAGATGCGGACTGTCGTGGTGATCTTCTCACCGTTTGGTTTCTTGATGGTGATCTGTCTCTCCTGGGAGGTGATGACCTCGATGGACGCCATGAAGCGGTCAGCGATGATTGACACGCCCAAGAACATGTACGCCAACCCTACAAAGTAAATAGTGGCTCTGGCGAGGCGGTCGGTGAAGGCTGGGTTTTCTGGCTTCCATATCGGCAGGATGACACCTTCGATGCAGTTGGTACCTCCTCCACATTTTGTGTGGTTGCTGAGCGTGTTGTTGGACGTGAGGGTCGAGCTTCCTGCAGCACAGTACGGGACTTCAATTGAGATGATGGTCGACAAGAAAAGCAGCTGATAGGTGGAGAGCAGCGACGAGGTCCCGGCTCGGCTCATGGTGATGCTCGAGCTCCCGTAAACCTGCAAGACAAACAAGGAGACTTTGAATTTCTGTCCGATCACGTTTGTAGCTCGGCTCAAATGGAGGAAATAAAGATGTTCGGAGTCCCGCCCCCTTATCCTCGCTTCTCTACTTAAATCACAGAGTAACAACTGTAAGGGACCGGGGGACAATTATTTTTAATTATTCTTTTTTTTGATTCAATCATCTGTAACCCACAGAAGAGGATCTACAGATGTGTACCGTGATCCACAAACACGTCTTTTTACATGTGTGTTGTGTAAAGTCATATCCACATAACTTCCTCTGTAAACACAAACTTTAATTTCACATGAAAATGTTTGAAAAATGTTTACAAATGTAAACACTTTGATGACAGCAGACACACATGAAGTCATATTTACGTATTTGTGGATCCATTTTTACACAAGAAACTAGTGTTGCGCATTTGTGGACTGCTTCCTGTGAGTTCGTGGGTCATGTGACATTTGTGACTTCCCTCCTGTGTATTTGCATAATTTAGTCTGCAGCACATCTGTGACAAAAAAAAAAATCAGTGTGAGGTTTCTCGCCACATCAGCAGTTGGCGACATTCTCTCACATGAGATAACTGGACCAAGGAGGATAAAACAAAGGGGTCCATGTCATTGGTTCGACAGCCCATTGGTTCGACTGTCCGCGGTGCTGAATGGCTCATAGCAGGCGTATGATGCGCCGCGACCGGCTTGAGGCGGAGCAGGCTCACAGCTTATGTGTTTGTCACTTTCTTTTTCATTTTAACCCACACCATGATCTTTTCCTGACCCTAACCAAGTGGTTTTTGTGCCTAAACCTCACCAGACCTTAACCACAGGGCATCATGATGATTTCGGAGCAATGGGACTTCGGAACAATGAGTTTAATATGGTCGGAACAATGGGATGTCGAACCAATGGGCAGTTCCCAAAACAAAGAGCCTGTCGCGCATCACATCCTGAACAACACCTGGACGTGAGGACAGATGTGAGGACAGATGTGAGGACAGATGTGAGGACAGACGTCTGACGCTGCTAATAGAACATGGGGAATTTATGCCTCTAAGTATGAGCACATATTTATTTTTTGTCAAGGATGTGAGATAAAGATGGATCATTTGTAAGAATAATATTGTCAAGATTGCAATGCTAACTTTCAGTACCGCTTTAATGGAAATTCCCATTATGTGTTAGCATCGTGCTAACGGACTAATGTGACACAGGGTTGCAGTGGTGGAGGAAGAACTCAGATCTTTTACTCAGGTGAAAGTACAACAGAAACAAAAAGTAAAAGCAGAACAGTCCACTTCACATCAAATCAAACTACTGGTGCATTCATGTGTTCATCACTTTAACGTAAAGGCTGATAAATGTGGAGCTTTTTTTGCAGACAGCCAAAAAAAAAATTATAAGTGGGTCATGTGACAAATGTCACAAATGTGCAAAACCAGCTTCATGTGTAAAAATGGATCCACAGATGTATAACAGTAAAACAGTAAAAATACAAGACATAATTTGAGTTTAAAGTGATCCAAGTCAGGATCCAGTTTGAGTTCTGTGGGTAAAGACAGAAAAAGCTGTTTGTCCAAATGATAAATGTAAAGTTTGTGTTTACAGAGGAAGTTTGACGCATTTGTAATTCACGTGGATGTGACTTAACATGACACACATGTAACAACACTTGTTTGTGGATCACGGTAGATCCTCTTCTGTGGGTTACACATAATTAACTCTGTGTACAAATGTAGTTACTGCAGCCAAAGAAACAAGCAAACGGCACAAAACTAACAGCTGATTTCTGCAGATCTTCCTCACAGATCACATCATCATCATCACACAAGCCATGCACGTCAGCAGAAAACATGACAGCCGGCCTCAGCGTGTCAGGTAGTCTCAATGTGCACATATCGTCTCATCACATGATCCAACAGAGACGCAACACTGGACAACATCGACATATATATGCACCGCTGCATGTGTGTGTGACACACAACACCAAAGGAAACAAGAAGTCATTCAGTTAATTATAGTTTATAGTTTTATAGTTTGTGTAGATTAAGCTTTTAATTTTGTTACAGATGCATCTGACCATTAAAAAACATATGATACAGAAGGTTTCCTGTTTTCAAGGGCAGATACAGCAAATGACACCTTTTTGAATTTAACGAGAGTTCTTCTTTGAACACAGAAACATTTCTAAGGCAGCAGTCGCTGGTAGGGGCCCATTCTCCTCCAACACACTGTGGCCCCCCCCCCACCTCTCAGGCCCCAGTGCAACCACACCGCCTGCACTGTCTATATTTACGCCCCTGGCCGCCTGTGACAACACCAAACCAACAAAGTGTCATATCGGCCTAATCAATGGACAGAATGACATCAGTGACCACGCGCAGTGGATGTTATCAGATATTAAAAAACTTATCTTTTGGTGTTTGAGAGTTTCAGGTTCAAAGTTGAAACCCTGGAGTTGATTTTTTTTTATTTTTCACGCCCGCAGATATTTATTTATTTATTTTTTTACAGGATCTGTTTTATTTTCGCTGAAGATTTAAAATGAGCTCAAACAAAGTGACTCTGATGAAATGTCACTGCTTTGAAGCTTTGGTTATGTTTCCTGATGGAATCGCTCCGACACATACGGCCGCCTTCCTGATCACTGATCGAGTGGCGCTATGTGACGACTTGAGAACCAGCTGTCAAAGTTTCTGCATGTCTGCACATTACAAAACAAACAAAACGTGTGAACTGCATGTAACACATTCAGGAGACGGAGCTGCCCCTCAGTAATGCTGAACATGAAGCATGTGTAACATTTTAAAGACGGTATTACAGCTCACACATGTGTGTATTTTCTATAACTGATGCCCTAATATTTTCCTCTGCTGCTCTCCAGTGAGATCTGTAGAGTCATTCAGATTTAAGGGTTTCGTAAACAGAGGAGCTAAGTCTTGTTGGATGTGTCACATAAGATCGTACGAGGACGATACATTTGGAGCGTTTTGGTTTTAATGTCTTATTTGTAGAAAGCAGAAAAGATTGGACTGCTATAAAGAATATTTAAACCGTCATAGTTTGAGTTTTCCTTTTTATAAACGACAATCATTAACCTGAATTTACTTTAAATTATTAAAATACATCATCATGACATGATATTCTTCATTTAAGTAACAGTTTTAAATAACTTATTAAACTCATACAGTTTTAAGGAGACATTAAAGACACATTAAATGCACTGGCTGCTGTATCACTGCACAGCGTGTCCGACCTGCTCTGATGCAGCAGGACACCTCACAGTAACACAGACTGGATCTAAAGAGATTATCCTGCAGCACATCACCACACACTGCTCTGTGCAGAGAATCAGAAACCTACCGTCGCTCCAGCACTTTCAGTATCTGACAGAAGAAAAAACAAACGCAGGACGTTGTCTCAAAATGTCCACAAAACCCTGAGGACAGTTTTCATGGTGGAGACAGAGACAGTGTGAATAAAGCGTCCACTGCGTCCTCCTGCTGTGAAACAATAAAAGCCTGTCAGATGATGTGGAGACGAGAAGCAGGAACACAGTCGGATCATAACACTGTCACCATGAAACCACCACACTGCTGCCTGCCATGATCCTCCTCCTCCTCCTCCTCCTCCTCCTCCTCCTCCTCCTCCTCCTCTCTGTATCTCTCTCTCTGTCAACACTTTCAAACCACCATCTGAATCCTCTTTGGAGTTAATTTTATCTTTCACTCCAAGCTACGTAGTAACTCTACATGTGGAGCTCAGCTCTTCGGCCTCACAGTTCAACTCTCTGACATGTCCAGAGGACTCGAGTAAAGACAATCGGAGCCGATACTGTAAAGAAGAGACTGTCTCAGACACAGAGAGACAGCCTTTAACTGATAGCCTAAAGCGCCTGTCCAAGGCATACCCACAGTAAACTTGTTCCATTTTTAGCACATGTACATGCATGGTCTCATCTGGGAGGAAAGCATTGTGTCCAACAGTCAGAATCACTGAGAGCGCTTCTGTCACTGACTTTAAACATTTCAACACGCTGAAATTAAATATCTCCTTTACAAAGATGCTGCAGACGAGCAGGTCAGCACTGTCAAGGCCAAAACGTTTAGTTCAGTCCAACACAGTGAGAGAAAAGTTTTGAGTTCATCAGACACTAAATAAATGTGTCACATGTCTGACAGGAACTCTGTGTCAGGTGAACTGTTTTGTTGTTGGAGTGTTTCATTCTGTGTCCCTAAAGTCTCCAAAAGTAGATCAGGAGCCAGAGCCTTCAGCTATCAGGCTCCTCTCCTGTGGAATCATCTTCCTGATGCGGTCTGGGAGGCAGACACCGTCTCCACATTTAAGACTAGACTTAAAGTGCAACTTGCAGGTTAAATGTTTTTAAAAAATATATACATAACCTTGTCTGAAAATTACCATATGAGAAGTTAATTCAGAATTTATTACAGTTTACACGACATAAGGGCACAAATTCAGAGGAAAAAGTGGCTCTTTTTAGCTCCTCTCCTAAATACACTTGTTTTTCAACATCGCCTGATACTACGTCACGAGAGGGACTCTGCGTCCTTGACCCCGCCTCTGTCCAATGCGCAGTAGGAGGTGGTAATGAGTCTGAACGGTAGTAAACTTGTGAGTTAGTATTTTTTTTTCGGTTGTTAACAGTGCATTTCACCATTTGTGATTATACCGAATTATTGTGTTTGTGCAGGTTGCACAAACTCGAGTCTGTCAGGACATCAAGTCCACCGTTTTCCGGACAGAAAACGGAGTGGAGTTAGTTTTCATGCCTGGGTGCGTTTTGTGCAGGTGAAGAGGCGCAATTTCACGGCTTCATCTGTGACCAGAAAGGCGGTCGTGTGCAGCGCTCATTTTGGACAGGAGGATTATGTTCCTGGCAGATCCTGCCCGCCCACCGTTGCACATACCCCTTAGACTCGGGTCTCCCTCTCCGCGGAGAGGGGTATGTGCGGGACCCGAGGCTTCTCTCACAAAAACGACCCCAAAAGTCACTGTAGTGTGTATATGTTTTTGTTTTTTGTTTTAATCGAGTTTCTACATCATTTTCCTACACATTTATTCACCATGGTCTCCAACCTGCAAGTTGGGCTTTAAGACTTTCCTCTTTGATAAAGCTTATAGTTAGGGCTGGCTCAGGCTTGCCCTGTACCAGCCCCTAGTTAGGCTGACTTAGGCCTAGTCTGCCGGAGGACCCCCCATAATACACCGGGCCTCTTCTCTCCTTCTCTCTCTCTCTCTCTCTCTCTCTCTCTCTCTCTCTCTCTGTCTCATTGTGTCTTACGGATTACTGTTAATTTGTTATGCTGATCTGTTCTGTACGACATCTATTGCACGTCTGTCCGTCCTGGAAGAGGGATCCCTCCTCAGTTGCTCTTCCTGAGGTTTCTACTGTTTTTTTCCCCGTTAAAGGGTTTTTGGGGAGTTTTTCCTGATCAGCTGTGAGGGTCATAAGGACAGAGGGATGTCGTATGCTGTAAAGCCCTGTGAGGCAAATTGTGATTTGTGATATTGGGCTTTATAAATAAAATTGATTGATTGAGATGAACATAAAAACAACAAGCACATCAATTTCTTTAAATGTCACTGAACTATAGAAATATAAAGTGTTGAGCTGAGGTTTGATAGCTGCAGTGCTTCTCCAGCAGTGTGCTGTGGGACTTTGTGATAACCACACATTATTATTGCAAAATTCAACTGCGCCCACACATACAGTTATGAATGAATGTTTGATGATAATTTCAGTATGTTGCTGCTCCCATTTCCTGATTAAGAGGCAAACTACAGCTAAATAATGTTATTCAATGTCATTTAATGTGAAAAACCTTCACAGTGAACCTGTCTGTCACTGTTTGAGCGTGAGAATGATCAGTTTAGTTTATTTGGTTCCTAAAAGGACAGCGTGCAATGACACTAATCATTTACATGAAATGAAGTGTTATTACATCACTACAGTGTGACTACATCACTACAGTGTTATTACATCACTACAGTGTGACTACATCACTACATCACTACAGTGTTATTACATCACTACAGTGTGACTGCATCAGTACAGTGTTATTACATTACTACAGTGTGACTACATCACTACAGTGTTATTACATCACTACAGTGTGACTACATCACTACAGTGTGACTACATCACTACATCACTACAGTGTTATTACATCACTACAGTGTGACTACATCACTACATCAGTACAGTGTTATTACATCACTACAGTGTGACTACATCACTACATCACTACAGTGTGACTACATCAGTACAGTGTGACTACATCACTACAGTGTGACTACATCACTACATCACTACAGTGTGACTACATCAGTACAGTGTTATTACATCACTACAGTGTGACTACATCACTACAGTGTGACTACATCAGTACAGTGTTATTACATCACTACAGTGTGACTACATCACTACATCAGTACAGTGTTATTACATCACTACAGTGTGACTACATCACTACATCACTACAGTGTGACTACATCAGTACAGTGTTATTACATCACTACAGTGTGACTACATCACTACATCACTACAGTGTGACTACATCAGTACAGTGTTATTACATCACTACAGTGTGACTACATCACTACAGTGTGACTACATCAGTACAGTGTTATTACATCACTACAGTGTGACTACATCACTACATCAGTACAGTATTATTACATCACTACAGTGTGACTACATCAGTGCATCAGTACAGTGTTATTACATCACTACAGTGTGACTACATCACTACATCACTACAGTGTGACTACATCACTACATCACTACAGTGTGACTACATCAGTACAGTGTTATTACATCACTACAGTGTGACTACATCACTACAGTGTTATTACATCACTACAGTGTGACTACATCACTACATCAGTACAGTGTTATTACATCACTACAGTGTGACTACATCACTACAGTGTTATTACATCACTACAGTGTGACTACATCACTACAGTGTTATTACATCACTACAGTGTGACTACATCACTACATCACTACAGTGTTATTACATCCCCACCACATCAGAGCATCCCCACAGAAGCACAGCATCATCTTCTCCTCCACAGCTGGGTGGAAATCTGCTCCTTATGAACAAACTCAGCAAATTTTGCTCCTTTTTGTCCCTCCTATGAGCCGGTACTCACCTCTGGTCCTGACGCAGCAGCAGCAGGAGAAGAGAGTGCGTTCAGGAGGGAGAACTGCGTCCGATAACTGCTCTAAATTTAACAGAAACAGACATTGTTCTAAACATGGCTGCATAGCTGCCTGTGAGCTGCTTATCGTCCCTCTCCCAGTGGGCCATGGCCATACAAGGCTCTGCAGGGCCCGGGGCCATCCAGCAGCTCCTTGTCCCCGCCGACACGTGGGGGAGATAACGGCTAACAGCTAACGGCAGCCTGGTGACACCGATGGGCCACAACAGGCAGGAATGTTGGGATAAGTGCCCCCCTCCTCCTCCTCCTCCTCCTCCTCCTCCTCCCACATGACAACCTTCACAGCAGTGATTTTCCACCCAGAGAAGGTGACACGTTCAGAGAGCTGCAGACATCACAGGGTCCTGAGGAGGAACGACAGGAAGTCTGTAACACACCGAAATATCAACTCCTATCAGCTGGCCATCAGCGTTCAGATGTACAAACACCTGCACACAGCTCTCACACCTCATGACCACAGAGCGGCGTGCACACGGTTTACTACAGACGTCTGCAGGTGACTCAGTGAGGAGGTTAAAGCTGAGATATGTTCCTGTAAACTAACACAGTGTTTGTAGGTTCTATTGTCTTCACACTGCTGCACAACTGAACTCAGGTGTATTATAGGAGGTGTATTATAGGTGGTGTATTATAGGTGGTGTATTATAGGTGGTGTATTATAGGAAGTGTATTATGGGAGGTGTATTATAGGTGGTGTATTATAGGAAGTGTATTATAGGAGGTGTATTATAGGAGGTGTATTATAGGTGGTGTGTTATGGGAAGTGTATTATAGGTGGTGTATAATAGGAGGTGTATTATATGTGGTGTATTATAGGTGGTGTATTATGGGAGGTGTATTATAGGTGGTGTATTATGGGAGGTGTATTATAGGAAGTGTATTATAGGAGGTGTATTATAGGTGGTGTATTATAGGTGGTGTATTATTGGAGGTGTATTATAGGTGGTGTATTATAGGAAGTGTATTATAGGTGGTGTATTATAGGAGGTGTATTATAGGTGGTATATTATAGGAGGTGTATTATAGGAGGTGTATTAAAGGAGGTGTATTATAGGAGGTGTATTATAGGTGGTGTATTATGGGAGGTGTATTATAGGTGGTGTATTATAGGAAGTGTATTATAGGTGGTGTATTATAGGAGGTGTATTATAGGTGGTGTATTATTGGAGGTGTATTATAGGTGGTGTATTATTGGAGGTGTATTATAGGTGGTCTATTATAGGAAGTGTATTATAGATGGTGTATTATAGGAGGTGTATTATAGGAGGTGTATTGTAGGAGGCGTATTATAGGTGGTGTATTATAGGAGGTGTATTATAGGAGGCGTATTATAGGTGGTGTATTATAGGAGGTGTATTATAGGTGGTCTATTATAGGAAGTGTATTATAGGTGGTGTATTATAGGAGGTGTATAATAGGAGGTGTATTATATGTGGTGTATTATAGCTGGTCTATTATAGGAAGTGTATTATAGGTAGTGTATTATGGGAGGTGTATAATAGGAGGTGTATTATATGTGGTGTATTATAGGTGGTGTATTATGGGAGGTGTATTATAGGTGGTGTATTATAGGTGGTGTATTATAGGTGGTGTATTATTGGAGGTGTATTATATGTGGTGTATTATAGGTGGTGTATTATAGGAAGTGTATTATAGGTGGTGTATTATAGGTGGTGTATTATAGGAGGTGTATTATAGGTGGTGTATTATAGGAGGTGTATTATGGGAGGTGTATTAAAGGAGGTGTATTATAGGAGGTGTATTATGGGAGGTGTATTATAGGTGGTGTATTATAGGAAGTGTATTATAGGTGGTGTATTATAGGAGGTGTATTATAGGTGGTCTATTATAGGAAGTGTATTATAGATGGTGTATTATAGGAGGTGTATTATAGGTGGTGTATTATAGGAGGTGTATTATAGGAGGTGTATTATAGGAGGCGTATTTTAGGAGGTGTATTGTAGGAGGCGTATTATAGGTGGTGTATTATAGGAGGTGTATTATAGGAGGTGTATTATAGGTGGTGTATTATGGGAGGTGTATTATAGGTGGTGTATTATAGGAAGTGTATTATAGGTGGTGTATTATAGGAGGTGTATTATAGGTGGTGTATTATTGGAGGTGTATTATAGGTGGTGTATTATTGGAGGTGTATTATAGGTGGTCTATTATAGGAAGTGTATTATAGATGGTGTATTATAGGTGGTGTATTATAGGAGGTGTATTATAGGTGGTGTATTATAGGAGGTGTATTATAGGAGGTGTATTATAGGAGGCGTATTTTAGGAGGTGTATTGTAGGAGGCGTATTATAGGTGGTGTATTATAGGAGGTGTATTATAGGAGGCGTATTATAGGTGGTGTAGTATAGGTGGTGTATTATAGGAGGTGTATTATAGGTGCTGTATTATAGGAGGTGTATTATAGGTGGTGTATTATAGGAGGTGTATTATAGGTGGTGTATTATAGGAGGTGTATTATAGGTGGTGTATTATAGGAGGCGTATTATAGGTGGTGTAGTATAGGTGGTGTATTATAGGAGGTGTATTATAGGTGCTGTATTATAGGTGGTGTATTATAGGTGGTGTATTATAGGAGGCGTATTATAGGTGGTGTAGTATAGGTGGTGTATTATAGGAGGTGTATTATAGGTGGTGTATTATAGGAGGTGTATTATAGGTGGTGTATTATAGGAGGTGTATTATAGGAGGTGTATTATAGGAGGCGTATTATAGGTGGTGTAGTATAGGTGGTGTATTATAGGAGGTGTATTATAGGTGCTGTATTATAGGTGGTGTAGTATAGGTGGTGTATTATAGGAGGTGTATTATAGGTGCTGTATTATAGGTGGTGTATTATAGGTGCTGTATTATAGGAGGTGTATTATAGGTGGTGTATTATAGGAGGTGTATTACAGGAGGTGTATTATAGGTGGTGTATTATAGGAGGTGTATTATAGGAGGTGTATTATAGGTGGTGTATTATAGGTGGTGTATTATGGGAGGTGTATTAAAGGAGGTGTATTATAGGTGGTGTATTATAGGAAGTGTATTATAGGTGGTGTATTATTGGAGGTGTATTATATGTGGTGTATTATAGGTGGTGTATTATAGGAAGTGTATTATAGGTGGTGTATTATAGGAGGTGTATTATAGGTGGTGTATTATAGGAGGTGTATTATAGGTGGTATATTATAGGAGGTGTATTATGGGAGGTGTATTATAGGTGGTGTATTATAGGAGGTGTATTATGGGAGGTGTATTATAGGTGGTGTATTATAGGAAGTGTATTATAGGTGGTGTATTATAGGAGGTGTATTATAGGTGGTGTATTATAGGAAGTGTATTATGGGAGGTGTATTATAGGTGGTGTATTATAGGAGGTGTATTATAGGTGGTGTATTATGGGAAGTGTATTATAGGTGGTCTATTATAGGAAGTGTATTATAGGTGGTGTATTATAGGAGGTGTATAATAGGAGGTGTATTATATGTGGTGTATTATAGGTGGTGTATTATGGGAGGTGTATTATAGGTGGTGTATTATGGGAGGTGTATTATAGGAAGTGTATTACAGGAGGTGTATAATAGGAGGTGTATTATAGGAGGTCCCCCGGAAGACTAGGCTTATGTCAGCCTAACTAGGGGCTGGTCCAAAACAAGCCTGAGCCAGCCCTAACTATAAGCTTTATCAAAGAGGAAAGTCTTCAGTCTAGTCGTAAATGTTGAGATGGTGTCTGCCTCCTGGACTAAAACACAGTACACCTCAAACCACATGAAAAAGTTTGCTGACGATACATCAGTCCTGGGCCTCATCAGCAACGAGGATGAGTCAGAGCACAGCAAAGAGGTGGAGCAGCTGACAACTTGGTGCAAATCCTCAATCCTCACCCTCATGACTTACAAAACAAGAGGGATGATTATTGACTTCAGGAGGACTACACCAGACCAGCATCCTCTTGGATCATCTCTGGTCGTCAAAGAGGGCCAACAGCACCTCTATCTCCCCCACAGACTGAAAAAGGCAGATCTCCCCAGCCCAGCCATGACTGTCTTCTACCGAGGCACCGTAGAGTGTCCTGACATACTCTATTACTTCCTGGTATGGGAACTGCAAAGCAGAGAACAGCAGAGAAGATCACTGGCGCGCTGCTGTCATCTCTGTTGGACATCTACAGCCAGAGGTGCATCTGCAGAGCAGACAGAGTAGTGAAGGACTCCTCTCATCCCTCCCACAGTTTCTCCTCTCTCCTGCCGTCATGGTTCAGGTGCCTCTGCTGCAGGACAAAACGCCTGAGGAGCAGTTTCTATCCTCCAGAGATCAGACTGTTGAACTGTAGCACACATGAGCTCGCCTCGTCTTTTGACTGCACTTCATCATCCTTTTCTATTTTAGATTGATTGATTTTACTGCACTGAGAACTTTTAATTTTGCAGTTTTTAGAAGTGAAAGAGTATTTGGTTTTTATGTTTCATCATAATAATAAAATGAACTTGAATCTGACGTCAAAAGGTCGAAGTCCAAGTAAAGTCACAAGTCACTGCTGTTAAAGTCCAAGTTGAGTTCCAAGTCTTTTTTAATTTTGCCAAGTCAAGTTGAAAGTCTTTAGATCTGTGACTCGAGTTCACACCCTTGAGACGAGGCAACAAAAAAACAAGGAGCAATCAAAAGCAAGATGGCGGGCTGAGCTGTCGCAGTCACCACTGAACATACACACTACTGTCATCAGAGACAACAGTAAATTAGTACACACTTGGTTTTAATGTTGAATTTAACTATTTGTTTATTTTATTTTTTGTGTGTAGATTTCTCTCTGAGTGAGAAGAGAGAGAGTTTAGGAGTTTCCAGTGTGAGCTAAATGAAAATGTAACTGCAGCAGCATGGCGCCCCCTCAGGACACACTGTGCAGTACAGCTGATATGGTCATCAGTCAGATGGTTGCAAAGTTTTAACTAATATTAGTGACACAGCTTCAGGTCAGACGATTGGATGGACAGTTGTTTCTGGAGTTATGTGGCACCTTCAGCAGGAACTGTCTGATACTTTGGTTTATGAAAGGAGGAGTCCGTTGTGTTTGCAGTGAGGAGCACAGAGCGGCTGCACACTGACTGCAGTCCAAATGATTTCATTCTGCTCTGGATTCTGGCAGCGGGACAGAGGAGCACCGGGTGAACGCTGATTTTCACAGATTCAGATGAGGTGAGAAAATCTCCTCCAGTAAACAGCTGATGATGATGATGATGATGGTGAAGCAGAGAGGTGACAGAGGGTATCTCTGCTGACTGATTATCACCACTCACATTCCTCCACTCTTTATTTTTACCCGTGTGTGTGTGTGTGTGTGTGTGTGTGTGTGTGTGTGTTTAGTGTTAAGCAGGTGGTCTGCAGTTATATCACAGTTACCCCAAAAACCAAACAACTGGTTTCAACGTCACTTTTGTTATCACGTCACTGCTGACTTGAAATACACCGTCACATCAGCGGACTCATTTTTGTTATTGCAATCGGCACGTTACAAAGCAGTGAGCTTTTTACCTCAGCAGCTGGATATTCTCGTCACTTAGATTCTGTCAGGAGGAAAGATGACAAGAACTCTGCAGCTGCAGGTCGTTGGACTAACACTCGTTCAACTGAACCTCTGATCTGAAACACCTCGGCTACTACGACTGACAACACAACAACATAAGGCTCCAGGAAATACACCCCACCAAAGGTGAGCCCTCCTCGGTGGCAGAGGTCAGCTGTAGCTCTGCACTTGCTAAACAACCCAAACTGGGTTTTACTGGTGGACAGCTGCAGACACAGCGAAGTGATGAAGCTTGTGGTTGGATATGTGGTGGATGAAATGTTGCTCCATGAGTGAGTCTCCGTCTGTCAGACAGATCTCTGGGAAATACTGCTCACAGGTAACTGAAGACCTCCAGGTAAATAGGAGCTACCTAACCTCAGCGGTGATCACCCTGACATTCACACAGACACACACCTGAATTTTGGTGAGAAAAACAATTAGGGAGTAATAAGTAATGTTACTTTTGAAAAGAGTAATGAGTAATATATTACAGTTTAAGGTAAGGAGCCCAACACTGCCTACACGTCAGAACGCTCTGGGTTCCCTCCTGCGTCAGTTTTGGACGTTCAGGGACGACGTGTCAGTTTACACCTGTGACACACCTCATGGATTTTTAAAAACACATTTTCACAGGAAATGTTGAGTTTCTGCTCGTCACATGCTCAGACTGTTTCAAATTAAACTCATGATGTGAGTGAACACTTTGTTTTAAGGTTTGTTTCCTTCAGTTTAGGCAACAGAAGCACAGGATCCTGCTGTTCGTTTCCTTTATGCCAAACCATGATGTTTTTTTTCTGACCGACCTAAAAACAAAGTGTTTTACCAACAGTCAAAGTTGCATCTAACGAGCAGAAACTGTACATTTACTGTGAAAACACAAGTGTATTTCAAAAAGTTGTGGACTTTCCACGTCCACATATGATGTCCAAGGTACCCTGGGTGTGTTGGTTGTTGACACTCTGGGACGCTGTGTCAACTTCAGCCTGTGGGAGCTCTCAGCTGAAGTGACGCAGCTCTTTATTTCTCTGTTTTCAGTGCGAGCAGAGAAATGTGACGCTGGGTGGTTTGTGAATGCCAGCTGATAGCAGGGCTGCAGGATGACTGACCTGATACAGAGAGTCAGCAGAGAGAGAAGCTGCTGGACATTTGGTGGATGAATCGCCTCCAACAGAAGCTTTTACAGAAATATTTCATCGTCTGCTCCTGACTTTTTGTGTGATATTTGAAAATGTTCTAATTAAATGTGGAGTTTTTCTGCAACGCTATGTCGAGCAGGGATCAACACGCCAGGAGCCCCGCCTCTGTCTGCCACCCGGTACACAAAACCCCCGGGAGCTCCCCCCTGGGTCTGGCTCCATGAGGGGGCTCCGGTGTCCCCATACTGGGTCAGGTGCTGACATCCTGAAAAGTCTGAGTCTTCAAGGTCTCTGAATCGCTCTTAGTCTACTTTGCCTTGGGAGACCCTACCAGGGGCTATTAGCCCAGGACAACACAGCTTCCAGGTTCACAGGGATACCCAAACCCCTCCACCACGTTAAGGTGGCGATTCTTGTAGGAGGTCCGTCGTGATGAAGAGGGAGCTGAGCTGGAAGGCGAGGCTTTCGACTTCCTGCTCCATCTACGTCCCAAACCTCACCTATGGTCATGAGCTCTGGGTAGTGACTGAAATGAGTTTCCTCTGTAGGGTGTCTGGGCTCAGCCTTAGAGATAGGGGGAGGAGTCAGACATCTGGAGGGAGCTCGGAGTAGAGCCGCTGCTCCTTCATGTTGAGGTGGTTCAACATCTGATCAGGATCCTCCTGGGCGCCTCCTGCTGGAGGTGTTTCGGGCATGTCCTCCTGGTAGGAGGCCCTGGGGCAGACCCAGAACACACTGGAAGGATTATAGATCTCATCTGGCCTGGGAACACCTCGGGGTCCTCCAGGAGGAGCTGCACGAGGATATTGGACGAGGTGTGGCATAAAGTTATTCAATAAATGAATTCATCTTGTATTTGTCTGAGACACGTTGTTGTTCAGTTTAAGACTGGACACTGACTCCACTGGTCCAGAGCTCGGTCGGCTAAGATTAGCAGTGATACTGATCCTACGTGTGGCAGGTGTAAACAGTCTTTAGCCACGTCATGTCACATGATCTGGTCGTGCCCAAAACTACCATTTTTAACTTTTGTGGCAAATATGGAGGCTGAAAATTTGTAATGTCTGTCCTTTATTTTTGGTTCTTGTCTGTTGGATTTCCTTTGGCTGGTCTGTCTTTCTCTGTTTGTTCTTGCTGGTTCTGTTTGTTTGTTGATGCTCTGTGCATCGTTATTGAATTATCAATAAAAATACCTTGTTGAAAAAAACCCACTCACTCTGATTGGTTACTGGTGTTGAGCAGCTGGAGGCGTGTCTGGAGGCGTCTGTGTTCTTGCCTTTTACTTTTTGAACTTGTCTCATTCAGACTCTGATTCAAACACAGCCAGGTTTAAAATAAAACTGAAGCCACTGTGCAGAGTTTTTATTTTTCATTATATCACCTTTTAAATTACTTAGATGGCAAAAGGTTTGCTTGCAGTAAAATTAAGTGGCACGAGTTATAAAAACAAGATTTAAAATACAGAAATAACTCTGAAAGTTCAGGTGAAGTGGATATTAGGCTTCAGCAGTCTGAGACAAATCACATGGGGAACAAGACAGAGTGATTTTAGTACAAAGTTTCCTCAGTGTGTTAAATGACTGAACTTTGGAAGATACTCATTTTATTTGTCTGACTCTGACTGCTGTTTCTTTTTCACACAGAAAGACCAAATACTGTGCTTCAGCAGAAATGGTGTTCGCTTCAGTTCGGTTCACATTAGAACAGCTATGTCTCCATTTCCACAGTAAAAGTTGTGGATGGTACCAACAGAAGCGTTCCTTAGCGTCCCCATGTTTGGTCCCCCCTCTGTTGGGGTACCTAGCACACAGATCTGGTACTAAAAGGTGGAGCTAGAAACCCTGCAGTCTGATTGGTCAGTAGAGGACGCTCACTCTGGTTTTATGTAACCTCTGTTCATACATCAGTAAACTACAACTATAAAATGAAAGAGAAAAAATCACTTCATTCACTGGGCCGACTGCCGGCAACTTTTAAGGTGGAACGTTAACTTGTAATGTTACTCAATGCATGAGTTGATGACGTGAATCCATCAGCACACCTTAAATTTCACTCTGACAGCTCTGAGCACAACATACAATTCAGTGTGACTAGATCTTTAAATGTTTATAAAATGCACCTACATCACTGTCCGGTCCGGAGTTATAGTAATTCATGATGGACAGAAAACATGATGATGTCACAGTGAAGCTGACCTTTGACCTTTTGGATATAAAATGTTTAGATATTAGTGTGAAATTTTGTCACATGAATTCTTGAGTTGTGGCCAAAAATGTTCTGTGATGTTCTGATGTTTGACCACAAGTGGACGTTTGTGCCAAATTTGAGGAAATTCCCTCAAGGCCTTCTTGAGATTCCAAGTTCACAAGAATGAGATGAACGCAAGGTCACAACAACCTTGGCCTTTGACCACTAATTTTTCATCAGTTCATGCTTTAGTCCAAGTGGATGTTTGTGCCAAATTTGGGGAGAGGTGTCCTTGTGATACTGCCTTCCCAAGGATGAGACAACAACCTGAAAACATAACGCCTCCTCAGCTTTCGCTGGCACAGAGGCATAAAAATATAGTGTCCTCATGGCTGTATGCAAACATGAACAGCTTTATTTTTGCTATACAACAGTAGCATAAAAATATATATATATATATATATGTATATGTATGTATTCTGTGCGCATGATTGTTTCCTGTCTCTGTCCCAGAAGACGGATCCCTCCTCTGTTACACAGGAGGAGACTCCACCTCCTACAGTGAACAAAAACACACAGAGGAATCGTCCCAGTCGACTCCAAAGCCACAGCCGGGATACAGAGGCTCAGTGAAGGTGGTGTTGATGGTGTGGAGGTGGATCAATGTGCCAGAAGAGACTTTGTAGAAGGACAGAGTGCCAGCAGGACAGTCCACATACACTGCTACTCTACCAGAGAGACAGGGGGAGGGGGGGGGGCGTGGCGTACGAAGGTCTGTTCTTTTACTGTTGTAAGTGACAGCGTAATCACAAAACAGAGAGCACCTCAGACTCCAGGAGTGATCGTTCCCTCCAAACCAGCAGTCTGAATTTAACCCTTTCTTCCGGATTCTTCTGTAACTCACTGATACGTACGCAACTCCTCTCCACTCCACCTCCCAGTAACAGCGACCAGTCAGACCAGTTCTGCACAGCAGCTGAGCCCAGTGCTCGAATCTCTCTGGATGATCAGGATAAGGCTGCTTCTCCGTCACCAGTGTCACCGTCCTGTTGTTGTCGGACAGTTTGAGGTGTGTGTTTACTGTGTTCATGTCCACTGTGAGTTCACAGGCATCTGATGGAGAGAACAAGACACAAAGCAGCAGCAGTTCATCATCTCACACACCTGACGGGTTTATTTGTTGCTTTATTAGCAAACTTCACAATGACTCATCTTATTGGATCTTTCAAACTGAGAAACTGAATGCAGACACACAAGCTGCTGGTTCAAACTACAGTGAACAAAGATTTGATATAAAATAGGGCCGGGCGATGTGACGACGATATAGCGATATATTTTCAAGCAAAATATAAATTTAGAAACCATTTATATCAATATAGGGTCAAGTTGTGTTACATGACGCATACCAGCATGCATCTCTCTGCACAGCTCCGCCCACTCACTCACTCACAAGTTCTCCATCAACACTTTTTAGAGCCCCAGCCTGACATGCACCTCCCCAGAAATAAAGCCTCCACACACTGTGTGTGATTTATCCTGGCTGAAATATGAGCAGAGGAAATCTCTGCTAATAATGTTAGCATGTTGTATTTGTTTGGAAAACGTGCTTAGTATAAGTATGTTTTTTCAGTGAATGTTGTGAGCTGTAATGGAGCCAAATTATGTAACGTTACCTTTGTTAAATGTTGCTGTTGTCCCTGGTTTTATGTGAGAAGAGAAAAAGATTGCTAACCGCTAAGCTAATTTATATAATGTAAAATGCCATAGGCTTGTGCTAATAACGTTAGCATGTTGTATTTGTGGGGAAAATGTGTCCAGATAAAGTGTGTGTTTAGTGTGTGTTTTGAATCAACCAAACTTTACAGCACTACACAGAAATCCCGCCGCTGACGAGTGTTCTGGAGGTGTAACTGTCGTGCAGCTGTATATTTTCAAACAGTCTTTGACAGTAGGTGTTTCTGTGGTGATGTGGAGAATTCAAGGATGAGGCCGATCACGGAGTTCTTTCTTAATGCACGTTCATTACGAGCTCAGATCAACATGGCTACATGCAGAAGCTTATGCGATGGAGTGAACAGAGAGAGACACAGTATATATACTAGGATGGTAGCACGTGTGCTCTTACCTAAATGGTGCTTTGCCCAATTTAACTTCGCCTTGGTCCAACTAAAATGAGTCTAACTTGTCCCTCTAGCTCTTCTGAGGCCATGACAGATGTCATGTATCCACTGGTCAGTGAAGATGTAAAAATACATACTAACAGTCTTTGTATTTTATTTTGATCACAGTCTGTTTTAATAAAACTGCTTGTGACATTTAAAATGTGGCTTTGACTTACAACTTGAGATCGTGTATCGCCAGTCAGCCTGTAAACACCGAGGTATGATTTTTTGTCCTATCGCCCAGCACTAATGTAATGTACTTTTGTTTTTGCTCCCATTTTTCACAGGTTTAAGATTTCAGACTTTTTAATGCGTTAAAAAGATTCATTTTACTCGAATTTCTGTCACAAACTTGTTCATTTCTGTGTCAGTGAGCACTTCTCCTTTTCCAAGACAATCCATGCACCTGGCAGATGTGGCTGACTGAGCAGCGTCAGTACCACACAGGTGTGTGTTGGGATGGTCACAATAAAAGGACACTGTGAAATGTGACATTTGATGACATCACAGTGACACAGACGGAGCGTGTTGCTGACTGCAGGAACGTCCGGCAGAGCCGTTTCCTGTGACCTGAATGTTCATTTTACTTCCATAAGACGTCTACAATGTTGTTTCTGTGAATTTGGCAGTACATCCAACCGACCTCACAACCGCAGACCACATGTAACCACACCTGCTCAGGACCTCCAGCGTCTCCACCTGCAAGATCATCTGAGAGCAGCCACCCAAACAGGTGATGCCAGAATCGGTTCGCACAACTGAAAAATGTATGTACAAATGGTCACAAACCGTTTCAGGGAAGAACATCTGCACACTCCTCATCCTCACCAGGGTCCTGACCTGACAGCAGCTCATCGTAGTACCTGACTGTAGTGGGCAGGTCCTCACCTTCGATGGCACCTGGCACTCTGAGTGTGCATGGTGTCGTGTAGGCGAGCAGGGTTATGATACGGTCTGACATAAACTACAGACAACAAACTTTGGTATATTTTACTGATGAGCAGTTTGAATGCAAAGAGACGCTGTGACGAGATCCTGAGAGCCATCATCATCATGCCATCTATCTGCCACCATGACCTCATGTTGCAGCATGATGATGATGCACGGCCCCGTGTTGCAGGAAGGTGAAAACATGTAGTTGCTGCACGACCTGCAGACTCACCAAACGTCACCCACTGAGCGTGTTTGGGATGCTCTGGATCGGCATGGATGACAGTGTGTTCCCCTTCCTGCTGATATCCTGCAGCTTCACGCAGCCGCTGTAGAGGAGCGGGCCAACAATCAACATCCTGATCAACTCTGTGAAGGAGACGTGTCGCACTGCAGGAGGCAAATAGTGTCACACCAGATCAAACTGATTCTTTGAGGCATCTGTGATCAAAGAATTCATTTCTGCAACGCTCGTCATGTGAAATCCTACTAAATGTCTTTTTAAAGATCATACGTTGCGTTTCACAGTGTCCTTTTATAGTGACCATCACAACACACACCTGTGTAGTACTGATGCTGCTCAATCAACCACACCTGTCAGGTGCATGGATTGTCTTGGAAAAGGAGAATTGCTCACTTTAACAGATTTGTGACCAAAGTTCGAGAGGAAAATATCCACTGAGTGCATAAAACAGTCTTCTACTTAAGTCTGTTAAAAAATGGGAGCAAAAACAAAAGTGTTGTGTTTAAATTTTTGTTTAGTGAACTTGAAGATGTGCTGCCGTGCTTCATGAATCAAAGTGAACACACACTCACACTTCCTCAGACCAGGTTTCAGCCACTGCTCTCCACAATGTTCCAACCTGGAGGAGTCAGAATGAACCTTCAGAGGCTTCTTCATATTGATCATGATGAGTTACTAAAGCCAAAGAGACGGCCTCAAAGTATTTAGCTCTCGTTGTCTGCTCGTACCTGAGAGTCTCCAGTCTCCAGTGTGGATCCTTCAGTCCATCCATCAGCAGCTTCACTCCTGAGTCTCCTGGATGGTTGTAGCTCAGGTCCAGCTCTCTCAGATGGGAGGGGTTGGATCTCAGAGCTGAGGCCAGAGAGGTACAGCCTTCCTCTGGGATCAGACAGCCTGACAGCCTGGAGACACACACACACACACACACACATATATAATTTCATTTATTTTAATCTATAATCATTGATAATAATATATAATATATATTTATTACAGCACCTTTTATACATGAAATGCAGCGAAAAATGTTTTACAATACAGACATTAAAAGCACTGAGTGCTGCACATGAAAATAGACATAATGAACATCAAACAGAAAAACAAGGCCATCCAATATGAAAGGACATTTAAAACTGTTTAAAATGTGGATTAATTCAGAGTTGTAAAACTATAAATCATAACACCAAATAAGATTTTAAAAGACTTGCAGCAGCCTGAAGCACAAACAGAAAGTAAAAGCGTAAAAAGAAAGAGTGTTAGAGGAGAGTCAGAGCGAGTTAAACGCTAAAGTAAACAGATGAAAATATTCAGCAAGCAGCTTCTCTGATGCCATTAGTTAGTTAGTGATGTAGCTCAGTCCCAGCCCATGTAGGGCTTTGTATACAAGGGGGAGGAGCTTAAATCCAACTGTAAATGTAACAGAAGTCAGAGCAGAGCAGCTCAGACTGACTGAAACTAGCAAGACAAAAGCCTCAAATGTTGTGGCCTAAATTCTGCCAGAGCAAAGAAAGAGCCTAAAAATAGACCAAAGTCTTCTTGAAGGACAGAAGGCATGTTTACATAGAAAACTGGAGCAGATGGGGAACACCACATACAGCTGTGGGGTGGGTAGATTTGGGACGTTGGCCAAAGAACAGAAGGAACCATCAGTTCAGTCCAGGTCCAGGAGGCAACAGGAAATCAAAAGACTTGTTAAGAAAGAGGACAGCTGAGAAAACAGGGAAGGAAGGAGCAGAATGTCTGACAAAGCTACATAAGAAGACAGAACAGGTGAGGACAGGCTTTTACAGAGACCCTGACAAGTTCATCAAACACCTCTTCATCAAGATGATTCTTAGATTAAAGCCTTGTTGAGTCCGGTTCAGTTTGTTACACATTAGAGAGGTTATTTTTCTGTCCATTGCCTAAAGATTTGGATGGTTGTCTCACCCCTTTGTTGAGGTAGCTGGCGTACCAATCTGATATTAAAAGGTGGGGCTGGAATCAATGTAGACCATCGATTGGTCAATACAGAATCGTCACACTTGCTTGACAAGAACCTAATGCAGAAACCCGCCATTTTAAATATCCCATCAGCTGCAATGATAAATGGACTTGAATTTGTATTGCATCCTTCTAATTTTTCGACCACTAATGGTGCCTTTACACTACATGCCTCATTCAGCCATTTTCTCACATTCATATACTGGTGGCCGAGGCTACCATAGCAGGTGCCACCTGCTACTCAGTTAAACTTTCACATGGTACAAACATCAGGAGGAATTTGGAGTTCAGTATCTTTGTCTTCGACATATGGACTGGAGGAACCAGGAATCAAACTGCTGATCTGCTGATCAATTTGTGGACTATCTGGTCTACCTCTCGAGCCACAAGCAGCCAGAAACATGTCTGTACAGGTTACATACAAGTTCTAGGGTACTTTACCACAATGCGGTTTATGGGGACTTCAGGAGCACCTGAGGACCTAATCCAACAACCAGAGGCATGAGTCAATCACCGTACAGGGTCTCCTACATAGAACAAGGTGGAAAACAGCCCCAATGCCATTGCATACAGACATTATAAAAACAGTCCTGGTGTCATGAAATGCTAATGGAATCTAATAAATGTGGCATGGGGAAAAGGAATCAAGTCTAATGCATGGGGACAGGCGGCAGGTGCAACAAATTTGTCTGCACATCAGTACAGACAGTAGGGATAAGATCATCTGGCACCAGATACAAACTCCCCAGAAGAAAAAGAGAGACTCCATGTGGTTTTGTTAGCTCTTCCCAATGCCTTTGAATCAGTGCCTCACAAGACTGTGTGGACACCTTCCAACTTCCTCCAGGTCCCAGAGGTCATCGTAAGACTGGCCAAAGCTTACTTCAAGAATCTCCAGTTCTGCATCACAGCACAAGACAACACCACTGCCTGACAGCTCCTTGAGATAGCCTGAAGACTGGGTAACTGTTTCCTCCAGTCAGAACGTACATGGATAACATGACCAAAATAAAAACAACAAAAGCATGAACAGGCCTGCAGGGAAACATCAGATGGGCCCATGATGCAATGGAGATCAAACCCAGCAAATGCTGCAGTATTTGCATCAACAATTGGCCAACACCAAAGGTGCTGGTGGTGCCTATTGAAAGCTTTGCACTTTGGAACAACACAGATGCCAAAGACAGCAGGTGGAAGAATTCAGGCAGAATACAATTTGTGGCCTTAAGCAAATCAACAACACTGCTCTCCAAAGGAAGCCAAAGCTTTGCTGATTTCATTTCAAACTGCTGCCCCAACTCATGTGGTCAGTTACCATCTGTGAGGTCTTTCTGTCTCATGCCAACCAGCTGCAGACTCTATTGAATTCACAAATGAGGAGGTAGTTTGGGCTACAGAGATGCTCCAGCAGTGTAGGGCTTTCTAGATATGGAGCCCTCTCACTGCCAAATATCTGGCCTGGTGGAAGAGTACAAATGTGGCAAAGCAAAGCTAGACACAGACGACTAAGACAATCTCAGGACTCAAGCCATAGCAATACTGGACACAACATCCACCTCCAGCAAGGCAGAGGGAGCTTTGGCCTGGAAGCAGTGAAACCTACCTGGCAAAAGGCTACCGCAATGAATGCCGGCAGCTGATGGTGGAGGAGGTCCGCCACTAAAGGGAACCAGCCAGATATGCTAAAGCCATATCCTCAACCAAGCAAGGCCACTGGATACGGGCGTATGGTGCGCCATGACTGGCTCTGGGTCAGCTGGGAAAGGCTTGAGACGGAGCAGGCTCACGGCTTATGTGTTTGCCACTTTCTTTTTCATTTTAACCCACACCATGATCTTTTCCTGACCCTAACCAAGTGGTTTTTGTGCCTAAACCTAACCAGACCTTAACCACAGGGCATCATGATGATTTCGGAACAACGGGACTTCGGAACAATGGGTTTAATATGGTCGGAACAATGGGCTGTCGGACCAATGGGCAGACCCGTTTTATTTGTGAATAGAAGATTACAGGTTAGGGTAGTACGACGCAGTTTTTCTGAGTGAAGTGGTGAGCGAGTGGAGTGGGATAAAATTTATGATGGAGCGGAGCGGAGCGAAGAATGCGCATAACCAAGCGGAGCGGACGAGCGGCGCAAAGTGACAGGTCTGTGAGCGAGGAGCGGAAATTTTCACCCACTCCGCTCACATGCTCCGATAGGAAGACAATCAAAACACTCGCCAATGCTGCGGAAAGGAGTAGTCACTGGCTGTGGCTGAAAAAAGGGATACTGTCTGAATTGTCAAGTAAACATCTACACACACCCAGGCCAAAGAAATAATGATCATCCCCCCCTCACCTCAGTACCCCATCATCATTGACAAACAGTGGAAACAGTGGACAGTTTTAAATACCTGGGCATAACTCTACACAATAAACTCAGTTTTGATCAGCACACCAGAGACATACAAAAAAGGAGCCAACAAAGACTGTCAGCTATCCGAAAACTCAAAGGACTCTATGTCGCCCTGCATCCACTGCTACTTCTGTACCAAAGCATCATTCAACCAATCTGTCTGTACTGTTCCACATGTTTCTTCACCATGCTTTCTTTCACCAATCAGACCAAACTGACACGCATCACAAACACTGCTTCCAAAATCATTGGTCTTCCCACACCCAACCTCACAGAGTTAAATAACAGGGCTATTACACGCTTTGCAAAATCAATAGAACGGGACACCACACACCCACTCAACCAGTACCTCATCCCATCACCCTCAGGGCGCAGGTACCGAACTTTCAAATTCAGGAAAGCTCGACTCGGGAAGAGCCAGATCCCAGCAGCCGTAGCTGCACTGAACAAAAGATCTCGTTGACTAAAAGTGTCCACCCCTGTAAATGACCATGTAGTGTTTCTGTGATGTTTTGTGATATCCGTGATTGATCTCTGTAAATGTACAGTTAGTGGAAACGAATTTCCCTCTGGGATGAATAAAGTAAGTCTAGTCTAGTCTAGGTCTGATCAGCCTGCGGTCAACCTGCCTTCTGTCTTGGAAGAAAATGCTGAAATACCCAGAGATGCTGAGAAACACAGCTGAAGATGTGTCTCAATGGTAGCAACATCATCTCATGGTCACTCAAGTCAGTCGACAGGAAGTGTAACATCAAGTCAAACAAATCACTGGAGCTAAATGTTGCATTATTTATTTTGAAAACAGCTGCCTGCTGCTGCTGCTGAAAAGACACTGATGAGAATGGTGAGACTCAATCAGAAACTAAAGCTGTGGGTTATAAGAACAAAATGAGCTGAAAGACGTTTCAACGATCCCTACAGATGAGCCATAGTTCAAGGTCATGTGATATTTCTTTGTTGGTTGGTCAGTTTGAGCAACACCTTCCATACTACACACGACCATTTTGTGGTTTGATAGAGCAGCTTTAGTGATTGCTGACTGTATCCTCTGCTGCAAAATCATACTAAATTATGAAATTACTTCTCAAACAGTCAGTCCCAGAAAATATCTCTGCAAAATTGGAACGAGAGTGTTTTTGAGTATAATCTTACATCCTACAGTTAAGTACATTACATACACATCAACCTGACGAACGTCAACTCAAACATCACGTAACATTTAAATAGTTTAGGAGGATGAATCTTTACCTGAGAGTTTCCAGTTGACAGTGAGGACTTTTCAGTCCAGCAGAGAGCAGCTTCGCTCCTGAATCCTGCAGGTTGTTGTTACTCAGGTCCAGCTCTCTGAGACGAGAGGACGGGGAGCTGAGGACTGAGGACAGAGCTTCACAGCTTCTCTGGGACAGGTTACAGCCATTCAGCCTGAAGGAGAGTTAGTTAGAAAGACAAACACTGTTTCTGATTCTGTCGTCGACGATGTAAAACACATCACATTTTCATGATTACATTCATTGAGTCGATGAATCAAAAATTAAAGAATAAGGATCTCAGGAGACCAGACGACTGTTGGGATGTTTGTCGTCTCTTCTTGTGTATATTACTGGGATATAACCATCACATTTCAGATTCAACTAACTTAATAACTTGATCTGTTTTATTTCATAGCTGCATTAATTTGTGAAGGTACAATGGACCTGATTAGACATAAAGATTTTTCAATTAATAATCTGATGAATTTGTTGACCAACTCCTGCGGCTATCAGTTGACTACCACGTTTACAGCTGGAAACAGCCCTACACATGATATACAGTCAGTATCTGCAGTTATCTGAGTACTTACAGAGCTTTGTTGGAGGCTTTGACCACTGGCAGCAGCCCTAGAAGAGCGTCCTCTGAGGCAGAATATTTCTTCAGGTCAAACACGTCCAGATCTTTTTCTGAGGAGAATAAGACGAAGCACAGAGCTTTGCACTGAACAGGGGACAGTTCAGCTGTGGAGTGACATCCCATTGCCATGTGGAAATAGATCTCTGACACAAGAGAACGATCATTCAGTTCATTCAGACATTGGAACAGACTGATGCTTTTCTCTGTAGACAGATCCTCACTGATCTTCTTCTTGATGTACTTGATTGTTTTGTGATTGGTTTGTGAGCTTCTTTTCTTTTTCCATAGGAGGGTCTGATTGGTCTCCAGTGAGAGACCCAGGAGGAAGCGGAGGAACAGGTCCAGGTGTCCATTTGGACTCTGTAAGGCCTTGTCCACAGCACTCTGGTAGAAACGTGTTGATTTTCCTCCGAACATTTCAGACCACCAGGATACTGGTTTTTCTTCTGCCATCAGATTGACTCCAGAGTTGATGAAGGTCAGATGGACATGAAGAGCAGCCAGAAACTCCTGAACACTCAGATGGACGAAGCAGAACACCTTGTCCTGGTACAGTCCTCTCTCCTCTTTAAAGATCTGTGTGAACACTCCTGAGTACACTGAGGCTGCTCTGATATCGATGCCACACTCTGTCAGGTCTGATTCATAGAAGATCACGTTGCCTTTCTGCAGCTGATCAAAAGCCAGTTTTCCCAGAGACTCAATCATCTTCCTGCTCTCTGGACTCCAGTGATGATCTGTCTCAGCTCCTCCATCATACTTGATGTTCTTCACTTTGGTCTGAACCACCAGGAAGTGGATGTACATCTCAGTCAGGGTCTTGGGCAGCCGTCTTCTCTTTCTAACCTTCATCACATCGTCCAGAACTGTAGCAGTGATCCAGCAGAAGACTGGGATGTGGCACATGATGTGGAGGCTTCGTGATGTCTTGATGTGGGAGATGATTCTGCTGGCCTGCTCCTCATCTCTGAATCTCTTCCTGAAGTACTCCTCCTTCTGTGGGTCAGTGAACCCTCTGACCTCTGTCACCATGTCAACACAGTCAGGAGGGATCTGATTGGCTGCTGCAGGTCGTGTGGTTATCCAGAGGCGAGCAGAGGGAAGCAGTTTCCCCCTGATGAGGTTTGTCAGCAGCACATCCACTGAGGTGGACTCTGTAACATCAGTCAGGATCTCATTGTTGTGGAAGTCCAGAGGAAGTCGACACTCATCCAGACCGTCAAAGATGAACACAACCTGGAACTCTTCAAACCTGCAGATTCCTGCTTCTTTGGTTTCAGTAAAGAAGTGATGAACAAGTTCCACCAAGCTGTACTTTTTCCATTTCAGCACATTCAGCTCTCTGAAAGTGAATGGAAATGTGAACTGTATGTCCTGGTTGGCTTTGTCTTCAGCCCAGTCCAGAGTGAACTTCTGTGTTAAGACTGTTTTCCCAATGCCAGCCACTCCCTTTGTCATCACTGTTCTGATTGGTTCATCTCTTCCAGGTGAGGCTTTAAAGATGTCTTCTTGTCTGATGGTTGTTTCTGGTCTGTATGGTTTCCTGGATGCTGTTTCAATCTGTCTGACCTCATGTTCATCACTGACCTCTGTGGTCCCTCCCTCTGTGATGTAGAGCTCTGTGCAGATCTGATTGGTCGGGTTTCCTGCTTTAGCGATGCCCTCAAACACACAATGGAACTTCTTCTGCAGGTTGGACTTGAGCTGACGCTGACAAACTGCAGCAGGAGTTCCTGAAGGAAACACAACAAGTCAGTGAGAAGATATCAGTGTTAGTATGAGAATGTTGTACAACCGCAATTCCAAAAAAGATTCAAGAAGTTTACTGTCATGTGCATGGTAAAAACAGTCTCCCTTCACACAAACAATAACATTTAAATATAAGTTGAGTGGAGCCACAGTGGGTGCCATAAAATGTTGGGACGCTGTGTAAAGCATAAATAAAAACAGAATCAAATGATGTGCAAATTCTTTTTGACCATTAGTTAACTGAATCCACTCCAAAGATATTTAATGTTCAAAATGATGAACTTTATTGTTCTTGTAAATCGACACTCATTCTGAATTTGATGCTGCAGCAGGTTCTAGTAAAGTTTGAACAGGAACAAGTTGTTGAATGCTCAAAACAGCTGTTTGGGACATTCAGCAGGTAGACAGGTGAACTGTTAACAGATTAAAGTATCATGACTGGGTACAAAGGGCATCATCAAAAGGCTCAGTCGTGTGAAAAAAAATGTGTAGGCAAACAGTCCAACATTTTAAGAACGTTTCTCAACTCACGGCTAAAAAGAATTAGTGGATTTCACATCTACGATCCATAATATCATCAAAAGATTCAGAGAAAAGAAATCTCTGCACAAAAAGGACAAAGCTGAAAACCAACACTGAATGTCCGTGACCTTTGACCCTCACACTGCTCTGCATTACAAACCAACATGATGGGCTCCGGAACACTTTGGAAACCACTGTCAGTAAACACATCGCTGTATCAACCAATGACAGTTCAGACTCTACCAGGCTCCGCCCACTTCTCTGAGCCCGACCTCATCTGAGACGGACTCTGACCAGCCAATGGACGTCCAGACTGTTACCAGCGTCTGTGATGGATGGAGGTGCATCATGGGTAACTTCCTGTCTGTGATGGGTGGAGGTGCATCATGGGTAACTTCCTGTCTGTGATGGGTGGAGGTGCATCATGGGTAACTTCCTGTCTGTGATGGATGGAGGTGCATCATGGGTAACTTCCTGTCTGTGATGGATGGAGGTGCATCATGGGTAACTTCCTGTCTGTGATGGATGGAGAGGTGCATCATGGGTAACTTCCTGTCGGTGATGGGTGGAGGTGCATCATAGATAACTTCCTGTCTGTGATGGGTGGAGGTGCATCATGGGTAACTACCTGTCTGTGATGGATGGAGGTGCATCATAGATAACTTCCTGTCTGTGATGGATGGAGGTGCATCATGGGTAACTACCTGTCTGTGATGGATGGAGGTGCATCATGGGTAACTTCCTGTCTGTGATGGATGGAGGTGCATCATGGGTAACTACCTGTCTGTGATGGATGGAGGTGCATCATAGATAACTTCCTGTCTGTGATGGATGGAGGTGCATCATGGGTAACTTCCTGTCTGTGATGGGTGGAGGTGCATCATGGGTAACTTCCTGTCTGTGATGGGTGGAGGTGCATCATGGGTAACTTCCTGTCTGTGATGGGTGGAGGTGCATCATGGGTAACTTCCTGTCTGTGATGGGTGGAGGTGCATCATGGGTAACTTCCTGTCTGTGATGGGTGGAGGTGCATCATGGGTAACTTCCTGTCTGTGATGGATGGAGAGGTGCATCATGGATAACTTCCTGTCTGTGATGGGTGGAGGTGCATCATGGGTAACTTCCTGTCTGTGATGGGTGGAGGTGCATCATGGGTAACTTCCTGTCTGTGATGGATGGAGAGGTGCATCATGGATAACTTCCTGTCTGTGATGGGTGGAGGTGCATCATGGGTAACTTCCTGTCTGTGATGGGTGGAGGTGCATCATGGGTAACTTCCTGTCTGTGATGGATGGAGAGGTGCATCATGGGTAACTTCCTGTCGGTGATGGGTGGAGGTGCATCACGGGTAACTTCCTGTCGGTGATGGGTGGAGGTGCATCACGGGTAACTTCCTGTCGGTGATGGGTGGAGGTGCATCACGGGTAACTTCCTGTCGGTGATGGGTGGAGGTGCATCACGGGTAACTTCCTGTCTCTGATGGGTGGAGGTGCATCATGGGTAACTACCTGTCTGTGATGGATGGAGGTGCATCATGGGTAACTTCCTGTCTGTGATGGGTGGAGGTGCATCACGGGTAACTTCCTGTCTCTGATGGGTGGAGGTGCATCATGGGTAACTACCTGTCTGTGATGGATGGAGGTGCATCATGGGTAACTTCCTGTCTGTGATGGGTGGAGGTGCATCATGGGTAACTTCCTGTCTGTGATGGGTGGAGGTGCATCATGGGTAACTTCCTGTCTGTGATGGGTGGAGGTGCATCATGGGTAACTTCCTGTCTGTGAAGGCTCCATGAATGCTGAAAGCTACATCCAGGTTTTGGAGCAACATACGCTGCCATCCGGACGCCGTCTCTTTCAGGGACGTCCCGTCTTCTTCCAGCGAGACAATGAGACACACTGTGACATGTGGTCCAACAGCGTGTCTCCGTAGGGACAGAGTGCAGGTACCAGACTGACCTGCCTGCAGTCCACACCTGTCTCCCACTGAACACGTGTGGGACATGATGAAGCGTCGACTCTGGAGAGGTGCATCATGGGACTGTTGAGACACTGAAGTCAGATGAACTTCAACAGTTGGTGATGATGTCACACAGTGACAGGAAACAGGCTCCTGTCACAGCTTTATTTTTACAGAGAACAATAAAGTTGATCAGTTTGAACATTAAATATCTGATTTTTAACTGTATTTACTTGAAAATAGGTCAAACATGTTTTTACTGATATTTTACTCAGCGTCCAAACTTTTTGGGACTTGGGGTCGTATGTGAGAAATCCTCTTACTGCTCTGCAGACGGTCGGCCAGCTCCTCCTGCTTCATTCTCCTCAGGAAGTGCAGTGTGATCTTCAGAAATGCCTCTCTGCTGCTCCTCATCTGCTCTTCCTCTTCATCATCCACCACCTCGTCATCCTCCTTCTGTCTCCCTGAGAACTCAAAGTAATCTGGACTCAGAACCTTCTGGAACTTCTTCAGCTCGTCCTCCACTAAGGTGTCGATGTTTTCCCTGAGACGCTGAAAAAAGGAAGAAAACACCATTTTAAACTTTTTCTGTCTTCGTGTGGAGCTGAAGTTAAAGTCGCTGCTGGGCGTTTACACACCTCAAATATGGAGCTCATGTCTGTCTGCTGGACAGACTGACCCCCGCCTCCGGGAACCTCTGAGCTTTGCTGCTGAACTCTGTGGATAACAACAGAGGGTGTGACATGGCAAAATATTAATGGACACAAACAGAAACATGATTTTGGTGACATTTTAAGGTTGACGGTTGATTTTAACAGTTGCCACTGAGAGACAATTTGAAAAACTGGCGACTTATTTTTGGCCTTTGGTTTCTAGAAGTGGCGGCAGGAGCTGGCACGCCCACTGACGGGCTGATGAACGCCGCCATTCACAAGATTAATGCCGCTGACTGGGAGATCCTTCTAAAACTTTCAACTGCGACCAGCTCCAGCTGTTCCACTTTTCATATTTTGACACGACAAATGACACGTTTATCAGTTTGCACGGCTGCTTTCTGTTGTTGACTCACTGAGTCTCTGAAGGAAGCTGTCCTTTAAACCGTGAAGGTGGATCCATGGACACACAGCTGGGCTCAGGTCCAGGAGAGTCTGGTCTCTGCCGCTGATCTGGGCTTCAACACACACACACACACACACACACACTGTCAGAGCTCACACGTTCATCATCACACCTGACATTTGCCGCCAGTTTCAGACACAGTCTCGTCCACTTCCTCTCTTTCCTGACACTATTTGCATTGTCGCTGTCGCTGCATTCTTGAGCTGAACGCCGCCTCAAGTCCAGTTCAGACCAACAATCGGCGAGGAGATGAAACCGTTTTATAACGTTACAGAACAAAGTGTTAGCGGTGTGAACTGGCCGGTCTGAGCTCAACTCAAGCCGGCTGATGGTGTCACGTGACACTCAGCTGGTCCTGAGTCCAACAAACCCTCGGACTTTCATCCGGGAGCATGCTGTTCACTTCCTGTTTGAACGCAGAGCCAAACCATGAGGATTTTTTCTAAATTTAACCACGTGCTGTTGTTGGCGTCACGGCGTTGGTTGCAGCATCTAAGAACATAAACCACAGATGCAGGATGAAACCTCGCATGTGATATGAAGTTATTTGTTTTGATCTGAATGTGGATCAGAGTGTTTCTGTCTGTTGTAAAGGAGTGGAGCGTGTGGACTGTTGTTACAGTGAAGACACCAAAACAAGAACCAGAATCTTTCGGCCCGACCTTCAAAACTAAACTCGAACTGAACTGCGGCGCACAAAGAACGTTTTCCATGACAAACCTGTGGCTCACAGTGACTCAGAGCTGACTGAGCAGCTGTGGTTAGAACATGTTGGCGCTGCAGATCAGCTGATGTAGTTCTGCTGTCAGTCCACTAGATGGAGCTCATTACCCGCAGCATCTCCACAGAGCTGAGGCGCAGATCAGAGCAGCAGCACACTAAACTGCACTGCTCCTCTATTCTCATCTTTACGGTAACCAACGCCCTTGTTGCCATGACTATCTCAAAAACAAACAAACAAACAAACAAACAGCTGTAAAAATAAACAAGCTTTCACACTGACTGTTAACAGCACACAGACACCAAGTATTTCTTTACTACATATATTATAAATATATAAAAAATAGTAATAACTCTTACTGTAGCGTAATAAGTTCAATCGTAATAAAACAAACAGAATTCAGACGAACTGTTTTTTCAGCTGATTGAAAACTCGATTAGCTCAAACAGACGATGACGGTTTCCTGTGGGAACAGAATGCACAGTCAGTAAAGGTGATAAATCACTGTATATCTGATCCCAGTACTCAGCAACATGTTTAAAATCTAAATAATATTGTATCGAGTTTTGTTTATGGGAAGAAACATTATTTTTAACAGATTAATTTATATGGAATAAATCTGATTTATAAAATATTTTGATCTGCTTCCTCTTTTTTTTTAACCTCTGAACTCGTCCTGTGTCAGAAAAAAGCCTCAATTCACAACTTCCAGCTGTTAAAAAATGTGTTCAAAGCCTCTCAAATCTAAAACAGTTGGTGCTGAGAACATCTCTGCTGACATGATCATCTGTGCTTTGCAATGTGTTCTCTGTGAGAATGTTGGACCTTTAAAGATTTGTGTCACGTCAGATCTCTACCAGAACATATTTTAAAAGGAGACGCACGTTGTCGCTCCTCGAGGAGGCATTCAGTGTGTTCACTCTGGTGTCACTGACACGTTACATACTGCACACAGGCCCAAACATTAACTGAAGAGATGTCAGAGCAGGGGGGTCGCCCATGGGCCGGCGCCTCCAGCAATTGGGGCTTCAGTGTCTTGCTCAGGGGCCCCTCGGCAGCGACCGGTCCACGCTCCAGACTTGAACCGACGACCCTCCAACTGAACTACTGCTGAGAATTAAGTCAGGTATAAAAGGAGTGAGCTACGTCACAGGGACCCCCGTCTCACTTCCTGGTTTCCAGAAAGGGGTGGATGCTGCTCAGGTGTTGGACACATTTATATTTGATGAGTCATTGATAACATTTCTATCAGCTGTGTCTCAACCACAACAAGCCGACTCTACGACATCGAACCCAACAAAGATTTGGTTTCAAAGTGGTCAGTGTGAAGAGAACTGGAAGCCAACTGCTGTGAAATGATTAAACATCAAACTCTGCGTCAGCTCCGTCAGACCTCCATCATCAAGAGCACAGTGTGGGAGCTGCTGCTTCACAGCTGGACAGCCTGCAGTCAGAGCAGCTGCGCCTCCACTCTCATCTTTACGGTAACCACCGCCCTCGCGTCAGCCTGACTCAACTGAACCAACTCACTGCAGCTGTTAATTTAAACATTAAATTAAATTGATTAAATTACTCTCAGTTCTCCTGGTTGTTGTTACAAATCTGTGACGCTGAGTTTCACTGTAACTCCAGAGTACCGATTGCTTAACCATCGCTGACATCGAATAAAAGTGACGACATTTCCAAATTAAAGAACCAATGAGAGCAGAGAGTTACCTCCTCACCTGGAGCTCACCTGACTCGTCACCACGTCCACACACTTGTTACTCCACGTTAAACACCGGGAGCTCTGACGGTTCTGCACTGTGTCCGTCAACTTCCGGTTGCCACCGAGAGCGATCGGGTTCCTTTCAAAATAAAACACTACAGTTCAGACAGGAAATACCAGAATAAAAGCCGCTGATGAAGCTGCACTGGAACATAAACCTGACACTCATTGGTCAGTGAACAAACCATGACGGAGTCATTTACAAAGAACAATGATGATGTCACACATGTTTACGAATCTGTTTTATTTTATGTTGAAAGACTTCTATCTACATTCAGATATTACACAGGAAGACTTTGACATTAATGTCCGTGTTTCTGGTGGATCAGATCAGATCAAAATTATAAAGCAGGTTTAAAACCTCCCAGAGTGACCACAGCACTGTGCAGTAAAATAAAATAAGTAAAAACACAGAACTTAGTAACAAAATGTGACAGAGATATTGTGACAAACCCAAAAACACGAACAAATTAGTGAAAAAGAAGTGAGAAAATAAAGTTTCTGTTTGTGCCTGAGTGTGTAATTCAGGCCTGGTTGTGTGTATATGACAACAGAGTAAGAAAGTTGAATTTTCCCTTGAGGGATCATCTTCTTCTTCAAGCTTTGGGGCGACAACTGCGAAGAGGAATTTATACTTTTGCGAGGACTCAACGCCGTACCCTACGCTGTAGCCTGACGTGCACCTCCCCATAAATGTGACTGCACAGTGTCACAGTGACGCAGACCTCCTGTCTGTCTCTGTGAGCTGAAACCATTTCCCTCAGTGGAAACAAAGCTTTGATTTACTTTAATTTCACAGATAAGAAACAATAAATTGTGAAGACAATAAAGCCTCCACACACTGTGATTCATCACTGCAGCTCAGAATAACATGAGACACCTGTGTGATGAGAACGAGGATAAAAACACATCATATTTCATGAGTCAAATAATCCACACACTGTTAATCAGCTCTCCTTATTATCAATGACACGTTTGGCTCAGACGCACGTCGTCACTCATCAACTACTCTTCCAGCCTTTACTTGAGAAACAGTCTGGTGTTACTTTGAAGTGTTTTATGTGACACATTCAGAGGAGTTTCATCATCATCATCATCATCATCACCACACTAAATAAATAAGATACTCTATACTAATGTCACACACAGCTCAGTGACACCTGCACGTCATTCAAGTCTCGGCTGAAGCTGAATTTTTGGAGAGTGTTTTCAGTGTTTCTACATTTCCCGTTAGAAGATCACAGAGTATCGTTTACATCCCACTGACATTTGACTGTCTCACAGTCGCAGACACTTTCTGTACCGTTTCATCTCATATCATATGAAGTACTTCATGCGTGGTTCTGATGATGTCACTCATCATTAAGAGCCCCGCCTCTTTCACATGAACGTGCTGGTGGCTGATAGGAAAACCCAGAGTTGACTGAACTAGTTCATAACCAGCTCTGTAGCAGCAGTTATCCAGACGCTGGATGTGACGGGTGAGTCAGAGCAGAGGAGGAGGAGATATCCTGGGGAAGATGAACTGCTTTCACAGTACTGAGGCCTCTGGTCTCTGGTCTCTGGTGTGATGTGGTCTGTGGACCAGTTAGAAGTCTAGCAGCAGCGTTCTGTACCAGTGAGATAAGGATGACTGGCTTATTCCCGCTTACAGAGCATGACAGTGATCCAAACCAGAGGAGATCAGGGCATTCATGATGATCTCCAGGGCCCAGTATTTCAAAACTTTTAATCTGGATCAGACTGGTCTGGATAGGATTAAATCTCAGAATTGGGTATTTCAAACCAGGATATGTGATCCTGATCCTAGTCAAATTGGGATATGGATTAGGTAATCCAGTCCTACCCAGAATCCTGATCAAACACTGTTTTTAGGTATTTCAAAATTCCCACTGGAAGCATGGATCAAGCATGGATTCAAGGTGGATGTAGAGAGATGGAGGACACATGGCACATTGCACAGTGTACTAATGCCGGCGGTCAGGCTGGACAGAGGGATACTGTCTGACACCATTCAATTTGTTTTCTTAACTTTACTGGGAAACTGAAGTTTGTGAAACCAGAATGTCAGATTACAAAATATAGCCTAGGCTACATTACTTCTCATCATAAGAGCTGCCGTACAAAATCAGTAGTAAACAAAATACATGTTAATATTACACAAAGCACAATAAATACCAAAGCACGTTATCACATCCTAGATATTCCTACTGGTCACTAGACCCAGCCAATTCCCACATGTAACTCAAAATAACTTTGTTTTTTCTTTTTAACTCTGTTTTGTTTTATTCCAGACAGCCAAGACAAAACTCATAAATTGAGCAAACAGAAAACTGCTGTCCTTTCATACATAGTTAACACCATACAAAAAAAAAATCAACCAAAAAACACAACAAAGCCAAAATGAAAAAGAAAGAAAGGGGGAGGGACAGTACCCACATGACACAAATGCTTCACATAGGATAAAACAAAATAATGTTAAAGCAATAGTTAGAACAGACTGATGGTTATGACCAACTCACGTCATGCAATTCTGGCTTTATATGTATTGTGTACCTTATAGTATTGTGTACTATAAAGCAACTAGATGGATATGAATCATTATGGAAACTGACTTATATTTCCCAACATTCTCACATCTGTGTCAATGAAATGTTGTGTAGTAGTTTGAACAACATAGACATTTCATTAGTCATTTAGCTGACACTTTGTTCCACAGCAACTTTGAATTGCTTTTGTAGTGAATTCACAATTGCATCTATTGTCTAAAACAAGTGACAAACAACATAATCTTGTGCTGAAGGCAACATGAAGAATAACAAAATAAAAATAGATGAGGGGTAAAAATATAAGTGGGATGATCATGGTAGTCAGCCTATATCCAAAGACCTCAAATCCAGATTCTGTGATCCTGATCTTGTGGTATCTGGATCAGAATGATCCTATCTGAAAATTCTTTGAAAAACCAGGACCAAATTGATCAATTTGATCTGGGATAGCAAAAAGGAGGACTACAAAATCCGGATCATCCTGATCCAGATTAAAAGTTTTAAAATACTGGGCCCTGTATTTCAAAGTGATCTGGATTGGATTAAATCCTGATCTGATCTGAAAGCTGGGTATTTCAACACAGATCCTGAGGATCAGGATTCAGATCTGGTGATCCAATCCTCCCTTTAATCCAGATAAAGGCTGCATTTGGGTATTTCGAAAATTAAAGGGAAATTTCGGTTTATTTCAACCTGTCTCCTATCGTCCTAAATTTGTTTCAAGTGACTAGTGACATAAAAATAATAGTTAGCATGTTAGCCGTTAGCCTAGATACAGCCGGGGCGCATAGTAGCGTCAGACCTGTTAAAACGTAAGTGAACGGGCAACCTTCAAGTGCAAAGTTAGTCCACTAAACAAGCTTTTTTTCCACAAAGACCGCCTCATATCGTTAGGATAAATGTCAGAGAACATATAGAAAAAATTCCCTTTAAGGGAGAGATCTGGATCAATGTGATACCAAATTTCAGGATTATTTGGATCCCACCTCAGAGGTGGATTTGACAAAGCTCAGTTCCACTTCTCTGAGATAATTGTTACTCAAGATGTTCATCACACTCCATCTAAATCAGTGTTTTAGTTGTAAGTAATTTCAAGCATGGAAAAATATTGTTTGGCCATACTTCCTGAAAGTGCTGTAAATAAGAGTAACAAATACAGACCTATTTCTCAACGTCTAGTTTCACCTAACACTGTAACTTGTTTGTACCAAAACATCCAACATATGTTTGTGGTCAGACAAAGGAAATGTAATGCAAAGCAAATTTATTTGTATAGCACATTATTTTCTTTACATAGAGTGCAAGAAACAACACAGGGATTAACATAATAAGCACATGGACAACAGCTCAGTCCTCTCACACTTCTGAATGAACCACATAATTCATACCAGCACTGTGTATTTTTCCTATACTGCAGCAGTCTGCTCTGCACACAAAAGTCCGCTGTGTTAGCAATAACATAATGTTAAACTCTGAACAGGTTAGTGTTTAAAGAGTTCATGTATGACGTACTTCAGATTTATTACTTTTTAAATTAAACCATAGATCGCAAAACACACCAACAAAGCCAGCTACCTCGCTAGCCTGCTAGCTACTTAACATGCAAGTCAATAGAGCCTCGTTAGCTACCGTTAGCATGACCTCGGCTCAATTAGAGATCGGTACGTCCACGTTTTAAGTAGGTGACAGTTCAAATAGCTGGCTCACATGAGATGGAGGGTGGCCTTCGTATGGTCTTAAAAATGCAACACATTAGATAATGGCACAATTCCATTTTGATGTGAAAGCTGTGCTACCAACTGTTTCGTGAAAGCGCAGATTCACGACTGAGTTGATTTGTTCAAAGATGAAACCAAGATTTCTGGCCTGGGCATAAAGGTTAGGCAGTGAACACAGAGACACTGAGGAACCAGACCGTAACCCAAAGCCAGGGTAAAGAGGCTCGGTGAAGGTGGTGCTGAAGGTGTGGAGGTGGATCAGTGAGTCAGAGGAGACTCTGAAGAAGGACAGAGTGCCAGCAGGACAGTCCACATACACTGCTACTCTGTTAGAGACAGAGGAGGAGGAGGAAGAGGAGGAGGAGGAGGAGGAGGAAGGGAGGGTTAGTCTTCTCTTATTGCTACAGACAAAATAACCTTCATCCTCACAGCACCACAGACTCCAGGACTGATCATGCCCTACAAACCAGCAGTCAGCACTGTCTCCTTTCCTCCTGATTCCTCTGTAACTCACTGACATATAAACCTCTCCTCTCCACTCCACCTCCCAGTAACAGCGACCAGTCAGACCATCCGTGCACAGTAGCTGATGCCACCAGTCAAATCTGTCCAGATGATCAGGATATGGCTGCCTCGTTCTCACTGCTGTCACCGTCCTGTTGTTGTCGGACAGTTTGAGGCGGCGGTGTACTGTGTTCATGTCCACTGTGAGTTCACAGGCATCTGATGGAGAGAACAAGACACAAAGCAGCAGCAGTTCATCATCTCACACACCTGACGGGTTTATTTGTTGCTTTATTATCAGACTGACTGTTAATCAGATCAAAACTCCACATAGCAGATTAACATGTGCTCTTATTTTCATCAATCAATCTGTGTCTTAAACATGAGCTGCCATGTTTCATCAAAGTCAACACACACTTACACTTCCTCAGACCTGGTTTCAGCCTCTGCTCTCCACCATGTTCCAACCTGGATGAAGACACAAAGTCAGAATGAACCTTCAAAAGCTTCGTCATCAGTCATCTCTTGAAACCTTCACTCAGATGGACCATTGAGACAAAACAGCTGCATTTATAAAACTGGAATTACAGCCTCATGGTTGTATTCCTCCACGAACCAGTCAAGGTGCAGCTACAGTTTATATCCAGGCGATGCTTCAAATATGGATGTTGACGCAAAAAGGCTTTTTTTTCCCTAAAAATGTACATGTCTATATAATGCACGATGTCTCTGTCTGTCTGTGTGTCATTCAGTCGCATATCTCTTAAACCGTTCGGCGGACTGACCTAATATTTGGTACATACCTTCCTCAGGGCACGTGGGTGTGCCGTTTCTGACTTTGAAGTTGTTTGAACGAGAAATGTGAAACACACAAATTAAAGAAGCAAAAAATGCAAGTCATTGGACGATGTCTGCGGTGGCCACGCCCCCCTGACAGCTGACAGGTTTTCGGGTGTTGGGATTTCAAAGTAGGTTAAACTACGGTGAATTAGTGGGCCTAGCTCATTGTGAACATTGCAACAAATAAGCCGAATGACTGTGACAGTGTAAAATAGATATGTGACACATATGTGGGACATACAGTGGGAGAGCACTGGTCACACAGCACGGTGTGGAAGTTCATAGAAGTAATGACCGTCCTATGTGGTAGGGACAGACAAGCTTTTCTTCTACACATCTTCATGCACAAAATATATAGTTATGACGGGCACTGCACCAGTACTTAAAAATGAACTTGAACCTCAACATAAAAGAGACGGCCTCAAAGTATTTAGCTCTCGTTGTCTGCTCGTACCTGAGAGTCTCCAGTCTCCAGTGTGGATCCTTCAGTCCATCCATCAGCAGCTTCACTCCTGAGTCTCCTGGATGGTTGTAGCTCAGGTCCAGCTCTCTCAGATGGGAGGGGTTGGAGCTCAGAGCTGAGGCCAGAGAGGTACAGCCTTCCTCTGTGATCAGACAGCCTGACAGCCTGGAGACACACACACACACACACACACACACACATACACATACAGTCATTTTATTTATATTCATCTATTCCCAGTAACGCTTTTCAGATCCTCCTCCCAGGTGGATCCAAAATGTTTCCAAGCCAGATGACATATATAATCCTTCCAGTGTGTTTCTGGTCCCACCAGGGGCCTTCTGCCAGTTGGACGTGCTTTAAAAACCTATTACAGGAGGCATCCAGAAGGCATCCTGATCAGATGTTGAAACACTTCAACTGGCCACTTCCAACACAAAGGAGCAGCACCTCTAATCCAGACTTCCTTTGGATGTCTAAGCTCCTCATCCCATCTCTAAGGCTGAGCCCAGCCAAATGAGGAAATTCATTTCAACTGCTTGTATCCATGATCTGTTGTGTTTGGTTCCTACTCAAAACTTATGACTACTGGTGAGGGTCGAAGCGTAGCTGGCCTGATAAATTACTACAGTGGACCAGCACAAGGCCAACATCACTGCTGAGGCTGCACCACACTGCCCGTCCATCTTGCACTCTATTTGCCCTCACATGAACAAGACCCCCAGATACCTGATTCTTTTACTTGGGGCAGTTACTCCCACACCCATGGGAACAATCCACCATCCTCCAACAAAGAACCATGACCTCAAACTTGGAGGTACTCTCATCCTGAACAGCTTCACACTCGGCTGCAAACCACCCCAGCGCATGCTTGAGGTCACGTTGTGATGAAGCCATTAGAACCACATCATCTGCAAAGAGCAGAGACGCAAGTCTGAAGTCCCCAGACCGGATCCCTCCCTCCCCACGGCTGCATCTTGAGATCCTGTCCACAAATACCACAAACAGAATCGGTGAGAGGGAACAGCCCTAGCGAAGGCCAACACCCTTTGAAAACATGTTTGACTTTTGTCAAGTTGTCTGCTCTCTTTTTGGTTATAAAAGGACCAGATAGCGCATAGCAACAGACTCAGTGCCCCCCACAGGACTTCTGGGGGACGTGATCACAAGCCTCCTCCAAATCAACAAAGTGCATGTAGATTGGATAGGGACACTCCCACAGTGCCCCTCCAGCAGCTTTGCAAGGGTAAAGTGCTGGTCCATTGTCCCACGACCAGAACAGAATCAGCTTTGCTCCCTCTGAATTGATTCACCAATCGAAAATCTGAGGAATAAGGCGCGGCGTTTTGTTACTGACAAACTCCTCGAAGACACGGACATCCTCTGTATACAAGAAACTTTTCTCTCCAAACAAGATTTGGACAAGCTCAATTCTGTTAACAGTAACTTCCATGGGGCAGGGGTCTACAACAGATTTGAGTTTGGGTATTGTGCATGGCAGGATACCTGGAGGTGTGGCTATAATGTGACATAAAAAATATGACCCTCTGATCAGTGTGATTAGAATGGGTGTAGACTGGTGTATAGCTATAAAAGTTGCTTATAACAATAATGTGTTCATCATTTTAAATGTTTACACACCATATGAATGTCCCAGTAATGAGGATCTATACCTTCAAAGGCTTGCTTTTATTAGCTCTTTTATTGAGGAAAATGAATATACTTGTATTAATGTAATGGGTGACATGAATGCAGACATTTCTGATGTGAAATCTTTGTTTGGCCAATACTTGACTGAGTTTTGTCATGTTAACAAGCTCATTTTGTCTAGTAAGGCTCTGTTGCCAGCAGATAGCTATACATTTGTTAGTGATGCTTGGAATACAACATCTTGGCTAGATCATTGTATATGTACAGCTGATGCTCATGAAGGTGTGAAGAAGACTGAATAGAATAGAATAGAATAGAATAGAATAGAAGTCTTTATTGTCATTGTACATTGCACAACGAAATTACGTGTAGTACCCTCGGCAAGATAACAACACAATAAAAAGGACAGACAGTATATAAATATAAATATAAAAAGACGTCAGTAAGGTATAAAAACAATAAAGTGCGTGAGAGATATAGCAGCAGTATAAAAACTTTGATAAAAGAGGCAGCAGGCAGTGTAAAAACAGCAGCAAGGTGAAGTAAAGTGCAACGGTGCAGTTCAAAGTGCAAAGGTCAGTTCCTCAGTTTGGGGCTGGTGTGTATGTGAGTGCAGGGGGGTTGATGGAGGCCACAGCCCTGGGGAAAAAGCTGTTCCTCAGTCTATTTGTCCTTGCTTTGAGGGCCCTGTACCTCCATCCTGAGGGCAGGGGAGAGAACAGTCTGTGACCCGGGTGGGTGGGATCTGTGGCGATGCTGCTGACCTTCCTCTGGAGGCATCCAGCGTACACCGAGTCCAGGTCTGGGAGAGGACTTCCCACAATCCTCTGGGCTGTTCTTACCACCTGGGCCAAGTCCCCTCTGTCTTGTGCCGTGCAGCTGCTGTACCAAACGGTCATGCCAAGACAGAGGATGCTCTCGATGGTGCTTCTGTAAAAGTTTGTCACTAGCCCGGAGGGGAGTCCGGCCTTCCTGAGCTTCCTCAGAAAGAAGAGTCTTTGCTGAGCCTTCTTTACTAAGTGCGTGGTGTTCACGGCCCAGGTGAGGTCAGCTGTGATGTGGATTCCCAGGAACTTGATGTTGTCCACACTCTCCACTACCTCCCCCTGTATGAGTAGTGGAGCGTGTGCTGTTCTTCTGGTCGTCCTGTAGTCTACAATGACCTCTCGGCGGTGTTCTGGACCAGGTTGTTGTCCGAGCACCACCAGGCCAGGTGGTGGATCTCCTCTCTGTAGTGAGTCTCATTGTTATCTGACATGAGGCCCACTACAGTGGTGTCGTTGGCGAATTTGACAAAGGTGTTGGAGGCATGGATGGGGGTGCAGTCGTGTGTGAAGATGCTGAAAAGGGCCGGGCTGAGCACACAGCCCTGCGGTGCACCTGTGTTAAGGACGAGTGTGGATGATGTATGAGCTCCTATTCTCACTGTTTGCGGCCTGTTGGTGAGAAAGTCACTGATCCATGAACACAGTGGGGTGGGCAGGCCCAGATTGCGAAGTTTGAATACCAGTTTATGGGGGATGAATGTATTGAAGGCGGAACTGAAATCAATAAATAGCATCCTAAGTGTTATGGAGACTGCGTCCTCTGTGGATCGGTTCCCCCTGTAGGCAAACTGGTGGCTGTCCAGGTCAGGGGGGAGACTGTCCTTGATGTGTTTCAGGATGAGCCTCTCAAAGCATTTCATCACAATGGAGGTCAACACGACTGGGCGGTAATCATTGAGGCAGGTGACAGCTGACTTCTTAGGCACAGGTACAATGGTGGATGATTTGAGGCAGGTGGGGACTGTGGCTAGCTGCAGGGAGAGATTGAAAATGTCCAAAAATACACCTGCTAGTTGGTCTGCACATGACTTCAATGTGCGGCCTGACACCCCGTCTGGGCCAGCAGCCTTGGTGATGTTGATCTTCCTCAGTGTGGATTTCGCCTGATGACACTGTAGGATGAGAGTCTGCTGCTGCTGCCCCTCCTCAGTCTGGGCAGGTTGGAACATCACTCTGCTGCCTTGTGTGTCAAAGCGTGCAAAGAACTGGTTTAAGGTGTCAGGGAGTGTTCTGTCATGGCTGATATGCACATTGCTGCACTTGTAGTCCGTCACGGTCTTGATGCCTTGCCACTTGCTCCGGAGGTTGTTGTTGTCAAAGTGTCCCTCGATGCGCTGCTTGTACCTGTGTTTAGCCTCTCTTATGCCCTTCCTCAGGTCTCTCCGGGCCTTGCTATAAGCCAGCGTGTCACCTGACCTGTAGGCAGCATCTCTGGCTTTGAGCAACATACGCACTGTACTGTCCAGCCATGGTTTCTGGTTTGGAAACGCTTTGAAGGTTTTGGCTGATAAGACAGTATCTGTGCAGAAGTGTACATAGGCCAGGACAGCTGATGTATATTCCTCTAGATCTGCACCCTCCTTGAAAACTTCCCAGTCAGTGTGCTCGAAGCAGTCCTGAAGCATTGAGGTGGCTTCCTCGCTCCAAACTTGCACAGTTTTAACAGTTGGTCTTGCCCTGCAGATGAGAGGTTTGTAGGCTGGGGTCATTTCCAAAGAGATGTGATCAGACATGCCAAGGTGTGAGGATGCTGCAGCCTTATATGCCCCTGGGATATTAGTGTAGACCTGGTCCAGTATATTATTGCCTCTGGTCGGAAAATTGATGTTTTTGTAAAATTTGGGCAGCACTGCTTTCAGTTCAACATGATTAAAATCTCCTGCCACGATCATAACTGTCTCTCTGGCTGTGCGTTCAACTGGTTGTTTATAGTTGTGTGCAGTTCTTCTAATGCTAACTTAGCATTTGCCTGTGGTGGTATGTAAACAGCTATGATCAGGGTGGCAGAAAGTTCCCTTGGCATGTGAAAAGGTCTACACTTCACCACCGGATACTCTAAATCTGGGGATCAGTGTGTCCCAATAATGTTCGTTGCAGTGCACCAGTTGTTATGAACATATATACACACTCCACCGCCTTTCCTTTTACCGGAGGCTGCAGTCCTGTCTGCTCGGTGCACGGAGCAGCCCGCTAGCTCTATAGCTGCATCGGGAACGTTGTTATACAACAAAGTCTCTGTAATGATCATCACGCAGCTTTCCATGTGGCGTGACATAATCCTCAGCCGAATCTCGTCCATCTTGTTGACGAGCGATCTGGAGTTCGTGAGGAAAAGACTCAGAAGAGCCGGTCTGTGCGGGTTAGCATGTAGCCTAGTACTTAGGCCGCCTCTCTTTCCCCGCTTTCCGTCTCCGCTCCCTCCTCCGCCTCCGACGCCACTGAGGTCGGCCGGTGACTGCTCCACCAGTCCGCTGCACCCACTGGATCTCAGGTGGAATAAACTCCGGTCTCGTGGATGCATAAGGTTGATACCGTCTTCCGATATCCAATAGATCAGCTCTTCCGAACTGGATTAGAGCCTGGAGAGTCTGAACCGACATACCGAAAAGCCGGGAGCACCAAGCCGCTGCGTCTGCACGCGCCGCCATTTTGCATGGGATATTGCATGGGCTGGCAACAACAGACCATATGCCTGTCTCCATTATACTGAATATAGAAAGCCTACCTGTGCTGACTGCTAATGATAACCATAATCATGGTGAGAAATTGGAGTGGGCTAGGCTCTCTGATGATGAGCTATGGTATTATTATGACTTGACTGAGAAGAGCCTAGGGAATATTGATATTCCATATGATGCTATATTGTGTGGTAATATTAATTGTGCAAACTCTAAACATAATGCGGTACTATGTGTAATGTATGACTTTATTGTGAGTTGTCTGAATAAGGCTAGTAAACCATTCGGGCAGATAAGGGCTAAATGGCATCACTTTAGCCCTGGTTGGAACGAGTCTGTAGATGAACTACATCAGCAGGCTAGAGAAGCCTTTAAAGACTGGGTTATCTCAGGCAAACCAAGGCATGGACCTCAGTGTGAAACTAAGAAGCAGACTGTCACTCGGTTCAAGTATGCAGTGAGATTTATTAAGAGGAACAAACACCCTTTGAGAGCTAATTCTGTGGCCAGAAAACTGCAGCAAAATGAAGTTAAGGACTTTTGGAAAGAAGTTAAGATCATGAATGACAGTAAAATACCTTTGCCCTCTAGTATTGAAGGGGTAACTGGGAATGTAAATATTGCTGAATTATGGAGAAGACACTACAGTGACCTTTTTAACTGTGTTAAAAGTGATGTTTTTTGTGTTGGTGATGTTTCCCCTGAAAATGTGGTTATTAGGCCTGATGAAGTCAGTTATGCTATTGGGAAACTGGCGTTAAATCAATCTTGTGGCCTTGATCAGATTACAGCAGAGCTACAGGGTTTCTGTTCTACTTTCTCTGTGTTTCGCTGGAATGTTGATGCATGGCACACTACCTGACTCTATGTTGTCTGTTTTGCTGGTGCCAGTAATTAAAGATAAAACAGGGAAGATATCCTGTATTGAGAATTACAGGCCCATTGCTTCTTGTCAAAAGTGCTTGAGAGAATCCTGCTAGATAGGCTACAGGAACATATAACCGATTTTCAACTCAAAACGCTTGGAGCGGCCGCACAAAAAAGGAGGAGCGGCCGGAATGTGTGATGATGATGATGATGATGATATACAGCGACAGTACTGTAAGTTGTATGCACAAGCAAATATGTTGGCACATAAATTTTATACAAACAAATTGCTTTGTTTAAAGCCCACTGTGTACTGCCCACTTGTGGTGCAGTTACAGTAAGGCTAAATTGAACAAACTGCGGGTGGCATATAATGATGCACTGCGAATTCTGTTGAAGCTCCCTAGATGGACGAGTGCCAGTCAGTTGCTTGTACACAGCAATGTTCCCACATTGGATGTTGTTGTTAGGAATTTGATGTTTACTTTTATGGCGCGGCTGAAGCACTCCACAAATGAATTGTTATGGCTCTAGTCATGCCTAAAAAGAGCAGTACCTGTTATTCCTCTAGTTTTTGGAGGCACTGGAGAGAGTGTTTGTATGTCTTTTAGATATGGTTCTAATGTTTGTTTGTTTGTTTTTTTCGTGTGTGTGTGTGTGTGTGTGTGTGTGTGTGTGTGTGTTTTTATCCTGGTGTCTGATTGTTGTTACTGTTTCTTGTAGTTGTGTGTTTTTTATGGACCGAACTGAGTCTGAAATAAAGATTGATTGATTGATTGTTGGAGCCTCTTTCTCAGCACCCTGGAATACATTTTCCCGAGGAGGCTCAGGCCTGTTAATTGAAGCACATTTTCTGGCCCCCTTTTTAAAAAAAAATGGGAACCACCACCCTAGTCTGCCACTCTACAGGCACTGTCCAGGACCCCCACACCACACTGAGAAAGCGTGTCGACCAAGATCGGCAAACAATGTCCAGAACCTTTAGCATCTCAGGACAGATCTCATCCGCACCTGGCATCTTGCTGATGAGGAGCTTTTGGACTACCTCAGAGATATGGCATATGGATGAGGCTCCACCCAAGGCTTCAAGATCTGCCTCCTCCACAGAGGACTTGCTGTTTGGGCTCAGGAGTTCCTCAAAGTGCTCTTACCACTGCTCGACAGTATCCCCTGTCCGGGTCAGCAGTTCCTCCCGTACTGAACACAGCCTGAGACAAGTCCTGCTTTCCCCCACTGAGTCATTTAATGGTTTTCCAGAACTTTCTTAAGGCCAACTGAAAGTCCTTTTCCTTGGCCTCCCAAACTCCTCCCACACCTGGGTAATTGCTTTGGCGGGGCTTTGAGGTTGAACGATGCTGCATTTTAGCCAATCACAATGGAGGGGGCGGGGCCAAGACGTGCAGGTGTCCCCAGGAAATGTGAACCTACAGAAACAGCAAGCTCTGCGTCCATGGCGACCACTCCACCCAAAACGCTGTCTCGTCAACGTGAAAAACATGGACAACAGCACAACTTACAAGCGTTGTACATCAACCAGCACACCTTCCACTCCTCACGACTGCAAAACAAAAGGGCATTAGTGGCAACGTTTTTACCGCCGTTTGGTTCGAGTTGCAGATAGGAGTGTAACACTGGGGGCACCGCCGGAAGTGAAGGGGGTGAGCGATCCCCAAGGCCTCTGCACTTCCGTTAGTCAAAAAACTACCGGACAGTGCCTCCAGAGGTAAAGGAAGAAAAAAATTATTTTATTTACCGATGGATCTCCAGATTGATCCTTCTTCAACTTGATTGTCTCCTTCCCTGCTGATGTCCACCTGCAGTTTCTTAGGTTGCTGTGAGAACAACCTATCAACCACAACTTCTCACAGCTGCCTCAAGAGAGGTGGTCCTGAACATGGCCCACTTGGATTTCATGTCCCCAAACTCCCCAAGGATACATAAGAAACTCTTCTGGAGGTGGGAGTTGAAGACCTAGTGGACAGATGCCTCAGCCAGATGTTCCCATTTCACTGTCTCTACACATCTGGGTTTACCAGCTCTGCCTGGCAACCTCCCCCGCCATCTGATCCAACTCACCACCAGGTGGTGATCAGCTGATAACCCTGCTCCTCTCTTCACCCGAGTGTCAGAGACATACAGTCCCAGGTCTGATGATAGGACCACAATGTGGATCATCGACCTAGAGTGTTGTGGTACCAAGTACACTTATGAACCACCCTGTGCTCAAACATGGTGATTGTAATGGCCAATCGATGACTAGCACAAAAGTCTGATAAAGCATCGCTCAGTTTCAGATCAAGCAGGCTGTTCCTCCCAATTCCTTTGCCAATGTGAGCGCTAAAATCCCCCAGTAGAACTACAGGGTAATCTACACTGTTACATCCTCCACATGTCTGGCGTGTTTGAGTATAGACAATTACTTCACGTCAAGCAACGTTTAAAAGATTATGTGTTAAACAGAAGCTGAATTCTGACCTGAGAGTCTCCAGTGTACAGTGTGGACTCTTTAGTCCAGCAGAGAGCATCATCACTCCTGAATCCTGCAGGTTGTTGTCACTCAGGTCCAGCTCTTTGTGAATACAGGTCTGGAAGGTGAGAACTGATGAGAACTCCTGACAGCATTTTTCTGTAAGCCTCGTCTGACTCAACCTAAAATATACATAAGAAGAAAATATTTTTCTTTAGTGTATTAAGTACATTTGTTGAATATTTGTAATGATTCAAAGGGCGAACATGATAGTCTGAACATGGCCAAGATTAAGCACATGGTTGAAACCGCAGTAATAGTTATGTATAATATTTAAGGTTCTGTTTCAGCAATAGGCATGCGATGCAAAACTAGATCACAAGATATGTAATGTTTGAGGCGCAGTACAGTGCACACAAAAGCATCAGAGTGAGATCTGACCTGAGAGTCTCCAGTGTACAGTGTGGACTCTTTAGTCCAGCAGAGAGCAGCTTCACTCCTGAATCCTGCAGGTTGTTGTTACTCAGGTCCAGCTCTGTCAGAGCAGAGGACCGACATCTGAGAACTGAGGACAAGGCTTCACAGCTTCTCTCTGACAGATTACAGCCACTCAGCCTGAAGGGGAGACAGCCATTACGACAAGCAAGATGATTCATATAATGAATGCAGAAAATATCATTTGTGAAGTTACGCCCTTTAATTTAATGAATCTGATCTGATTTGTGGTGTTCATGATTCAAACTAATTTCTAAGATAAAACTATTAAAGCAGGTATCCAAGGTGGCCTTTCCAGACTCAGTTTCTTTCCACCAATTACGTCTTGCTAAACCTTTATTTAATGTCACTTCCTGCTGCTTGCCGCAGTGCGCTGGTTTAGATGCCAGGTTACTCTGTGTGCATTCAGACCACAGCTGAAATGGTCAAGGGTTTAACCACTGGTTTTACACTAAACAATATTATACCAAGCTACAGAGAAGGTTTGGCACAGGCAGAGCTGGCCACCAGAGAGACTCTGCTCTCAGTGTAACAGTAACCAGGTAGAGCTACATTTCCTCACCTTATGCCCCAAATACAAAGCTCTGAGAAATGATCATTTTAGAATAGAATAGATAGCCTTTATTGTTCCATGGGGAAATTTGTTTTCCCTGTATTATGAAAACACACCCCAAAGTTCAAAACACAACAGTGAAACTCCCTCGTTTGTTGGGGAGGTGACTGCAGAAAAATGTATCACCTTATGTTACGAGCTGAGGACAACCAGTGAAACCTGAGAAACACACTCTGCACTGGCTTCTTTTTGAATTGTCTGATTTTTTATGTGGTGCTTTTTCGTGATGATGAATCTGTAAAGACTTTGTAAAGATCATTTGATTCCTTTCTCTTAGGACTGATACTGATAATCACTGTGTGAAGGAGGGTCGATTGTAGTCAGCAGTTTGTTTTATTTTGCACCTTACTATTGGCTAGTTTTTTGTTTCATTTTGCACCTTAGTGTTGGCTAGTTTTTTGCACCTTAGTGTTGGCTAGTTTTTGTTTCATTTTGCACCTTAGTGTTGGCTAGTTTTTTGCACCTTAGTGTTGGCTAGTTTTTGTTTCATTTTGCACCTTATTGTTGGCTAGTTTTTTGTTTCATTTTGCACCTTACTGTTAGCTAGTTTTTTGTTTCGTTTTGCACCTTACTGTTAGCTAGATTTTTGTTTCATTTTGCACCTTACTGTTGTCTAGTTTTTTGTTTTGTTTTGCACCCTTCTGTTAGCTAGTTTTTTGTTTCATTTTGCACCTTACTGTTGTCTAGTTTTTTGTTTTGTTTTGCACCTTTCTGTTAGCTAGTTTTTTGTTTCATTTTGCACCTTAGTGTTGGCTAGTTTTTGTTTTATTTTACACCTTACTGTTGGCTAGTTTTTTGTTTTGTTTTGCACCTTACTGTTGGCTAGTTTTTTGTTTCGTTTTGCACCTTACCGTTGTCTAGTTTTTTGTTTCGTTTTGCACCTTAGTGTTAGCTAGATTTTTGTTTCATTTTGCACCTTAGTCTTGGCTAGTTTTTTGTTTCATTTTGCACCTTAGCGTTAGCTAGTTTTTTGTTTTATTTTGCACCTTACTGTTGTCTAGTTTTTTGTTTCGTTTTGCACCTCAGTGTTGGCTAGTTTTTTGTTTTATTTTGCACCTTACTGTTGTCTACTTTTTTGTTTCGTTTTGCACCTTACTGTTGGCTAGTTTTTTGTTTCGTTTTGCACCTTACTGTTGGCTAGTTTTTGTTTCGTTTTGCACCTTACTGTTGTCTAGTTTTTTGTTTTGTTTTGCACCTTACTGTTGTCTAGTTTTTTTTTTCGTTTTGCACCTTACTGTTAGCTAGATTTTTGTTTCATTTTGCACCTTAGACTTTTGAGTATCCACAATGACATGTATGTGTATGTAAAGCAACAAGTAAATGGTCTTTCCAACGAAAAGCTGAATCTGACCTGAGAGTCTTCAGTGTACAGCCTGAACTCTTAAGTCCATCTGAGAGCTCATTCACCCCTGAATCCTGCAGGTTGTTGTAACTCAGGTCCACCACTTTCACACCGGAGAACGGGAGAACTGAGGACAGAGTCAAACAACTCCACTTTGACAGGTTACAGCAACTCAGTCTAAAAAACGAGGAGGAATAAAGACAAATGTTGACACTGTTCCTTCACATTTCAAATCAAAAGGTATCACATTTGTAGAACTGCCGTCTCTTGCTTGACGAGTTGACTACTCTGGTTTTAGGGTCTTGTTTTAATCAAATGTTCAGTCAATATATTTTGATTTCAGTGAACACTAACAGTAAATCGTAATTTCTTTAAAAGTAAAGATCGCTGTGGTGTAGTAATCATACTCAACTGTGCTTTGGTCATCTGTAAGGAATACTCAACAGCATTATGATCTGCATTTGGAGGAATAACACTGATAATACTACGAAAAGAAGTGATGGATTTTTCAGACAAATCATCGACAATTCTTTTAGTAACTCCATACCCTACAGAAATCAGTCAACTAGGAACCTGTTTGATTGAGGACATCTGCTGATGTTTAACAGTTTGTACAGGTTCGGATATCGGACACAGCACTTATTGGCACCAAGCAAAATGGGACGAATGCATTAAATCAAATTTACAAAACTACCAAAACACCAAAGTCAGACACTGATTGCTCAGTAATGTGACTCTGATCAAATACTTTACCTTATTTGATACTAAGCTAAGATTGAGTCATTTTATGTAGAGAATATTCTCGTCTGCCTGCTTGTGTTACAACAACATTAAACTGTGAAGACTGTGATAAGTTTGGCATCTTTAATCAAATAAACAGGGTTCTTTAAAAAAAAACTTGTTGCCAACAATATTTACACAGTGTAAAAACTTTTCCAACATTACCCAGCCTGAGGTATCTGCAGTTATTTGCACACTTACAGAGCTTTGTTGGAGGCTTTGACCACTGGCAGCAGCCTCAGAAGACCCTCATCTGAAGGTAAGTATTTCTTCAGGTCAAACACGTCCAGGTCGTTTTCTGATGACAGTAAGATGAAGACCAGAGCTGACCACTGAGCGCGGGACAGTTTATCTGTGGACAGACGTCCTGAACTCAGGTACTGTTGGATCTGCTCCACTAGAGAACGATCATTCAGTTCATTCAGACAGTGGAACAGGTTGATGCTTTGCTCTGGATACTGATTCTCACTGATCTTCTTCTTGATGTACTGGACTGTTTCCTTAATGCTGTGTGAGCTACTTCCTGTTTGTGCCACCAGACCTCGTAGGACACTCTGATTGGTCTCCAGTGAAAGACCCAGGAGGAAGCGGAGGAACAAATCCAGGTGTCCATTTAGATTCTTTAAGGCCTTGTCCACAGCACTCTGGTAGAATGGTATTAGTACAGGCTTTTCTCTGAATGGAAGCCACCACCAGGAAGTTGTTTGTTCTTCTGCCATCAAATTGACACCAGAGTTGATGAAGGTCAGGTGAACATGAAGAGCAGCCAGAAACTCCTGAACACTCAGATGTAAAAAGCTGAACATCCTGTCTTCATCTTTCTTCCTCCAACGTTCCTCTTTGAAGATCTCTGTGAACACTCCTGAGCACACCGAGGCTCCACTGACATCAATGCCACTCTCTTTGAGATCTCTCTCGTAGAAGATCAGGTTGCCCTTTTCCAGTTGGTGGAAAGCCAGTTTTGCTAATGATTTAATGTAGTGAAGGCACTTTTTTTGGTCGTACTTCTTTTTGATCTGATGAGCCTGAAACTTCAAGAACCCTGTGTACATCTCAGTCAGGGTCTTGGGCAGCTCTCCTCCCTCTCTGGTCTTCAGAACTGTAGCAGTGATCCAGCAGAAGACTGGGATGTGGCACATGATGTGGAGGCTTCGTGATTTCTTGATGTGGGAGACGATTCTGTTGGCCTGCTCCTCATCTCTGAATCTCTTCCTGAAGTACTCCTCCTTCTGCTGGTCAGTGAATCCTCTAACCTCTGTCCTGATGTCCACAAAATCAGAATGGATCTGATTGGCTGCTGCAGGTCGTGTGGTTATCCAGAGGCGAGCAGAGGGAAGCAGATTCTTCTTGATGAGGTTTGTTACCAGCACATCCACCGGGATCGACTCTGTCACATCAAAGCCCGCCTCCTGGTTTTCATTATTAGAACAGTCCAGTTGAAGGCGGCTCTCATCCAGTCCATCCAACACAAAGAGAAGTTTGAACCTGCTCTTGTCAAAGTTGGTGTTTCCTGATGACTGCAGAGTTGTAAAGATGTAATTAAGAGCTTCTCTCTTGATGTCTTTGGTCTCCCTGATACATTTATGAATGAGCTCTGCCATACTACAACATATTTTTTTCTCCTTCAATATATTCAGCTGGCGGAAGGTGAAGGGGAAAACAAGATGCACATCTTGATTGGTTCTTTTTTCAGCCCAGTCCAACACAAACTTGCGCACAAGAAATGTTTTTCCAATTCCTGCGATTCCATTGGTCAGCACCGTTCTTGTAGGCCTGTATCTTCCAGAGGGGGGTTTGAACATGTCACAGGGTTTAATTGTTTTCTCTGTATCTGCTGGCTTCCTCTTTGCCTCAATCTGTGTGACCTCATGCTGTGTGTTGATGTGTACGTCACCTCCAGCTGTGATGTACAGCTCTGTGTAGATATCATCCAGATGTTGCTCATCCGTCTTTTCCATCAACCCTTCTTGTGCACACATGAACTTATCATGGAGGTGTGATTGAAGCAGTTCTTGGTAGAATGAGATGTGTCGGTTCTTTGGCACCAGAACAATCAGGTCTGCGTTGAACACAAAGATAAAAAAGTGTTAGTCTGTTTGTCCACAGTAGTAGTTGATCACAACATGTGGCCTGCTCAAAGACACGGTGTAAGGACAAAAGAGCAACCAGTTCTTACATGCAACATCTGATCGTAGCGCAGCAAAGACTGCACACAAATCACCACTTATCAACACACTTACCCAAAGTAAACAAGTCCAGCATCAGCAGCTACAACATAAAGCTTGCCACATTACTTTTCAAGCAAAGGACCAACAAAGCCAAGTTAGCACCAAACTGCTGACTCTGCAAAGACAAAAGAGCGACCAGTTTCCACTGACATGCAAAATTGGAATGTAGCAAAGACTGCGCCAAACCTTCACAATGGAAGAATTGTCAGCTGACAAAGCAGCATGCCACGAAATCTTCCTCTCTCCCTTCATGGACTGACTGATATGATGGATGTGACTAGACCTAGCTAATATTAGCACAATAACAGTACAGGCTTAGTGACTCATTGAGTTCATTGTTGTGATCACCTGGTAGTTAGGCTGCTGGGTTAGTATGCCTCATACAGACTGCCTGCATGCAAACTAACCAGCCTTTTACTAACCTGGCACCTTTATGTGGTATAGATCACACACATATACTCAAAGTTCAAGATTCATGCGTTTCTACTGTTCTGTCTGACCACATGGGCTCATGAGGTACAAAGATCTCTCTCAGTCACCATCTTTGTAGTTTTTCTTTGTCAACCATTTGGTTTTGTAGGCTGTGCAGCCCCGGCCACAAGCAAGTCCGCCAGGCTTTGAAGACAATTTTCGTATTGACCAAACAGTGGTACTGCAATTTCCTGTCACATGATGCCATCAGGCCCAAAAAGACTTTTTCCCATAAACTTACTATAAATCAGCTGATACATTTTTTTGTGCATTTAACATAATTATTTATTATTTTTTATATGTTTATATAATTTTTTCATATTTTTGATTAACCTGAGTTCCTAACAATATTCATACAGGTGTACAGCGCTGCCTCTATAACCTCATACGTCTCACTGGTACTTTACTAAAACCATCAAACCAATTTCACTGACATTTTATCGTCAAAACTTTTCAACAGTTTTGTCACAAAAGGATCAAAACTCGACCCAAACAAACTGGGCAGGTAAACATCAGTAGGCAGTGTGGATAATGAATTGGCAGTGATACTTAAATATATATTTTACCTTTGTGTGTGTGATGCATCAGCCAGTCTCAGTACTGTATTGATACTCTGTCAGAGTTCAACACAAACAAACTCTCCATTCTGTGACTTGTTGGGTTAAACTCAAGGAAGCTGTGAAGCTCATCTCTGTCCAACATACAGTTTATGGCTGTCCTCTGTTACCTTCACTCTCAGTGCTCTGTCTGTGTGTGTGTGTGCCCTGTGTGTGTGTGTGTGTGTGTGTGTGTGTGCGCCCTGTGTGTGTGTGTGTGTGTGTGTGTGTGTGTGTCTGTTGCACAGCACATTCCCTGTGCAGTGGCTTCAGAAAATATTCCAATATTTTAATATTTAAAACGGATTAACTTTTATGCCAGTGACCTTACACGCACACGCACACACACACACACACACATTATATAATCTATCATAAATGTACCTTCAGACTGAGAAGAGGATGCTGAAGTTTCTCCAACATCACTGACGTCCACTGAAACACAGAAATAATTTGTTATGTTTTCCATTCATTACTGGTTTATCTATTTGATACAGTTTGCACTGAAACACACACGCCTCCCTCTCAGACTCACAACTGTCAAATCTAAATTCTGTGCACAAATTTGTTAAAATCTGTGTTAGTGAGCTCTTCTCATTTTTCCACGCTCATCCATCGACCTGACAGGTGTGGCTGATTAAGCAGTATCAGGTGTGCCTTTGCATTAGGGCTGCACGATATTGGAAAAAACTGACATTGCGATTTTTATTTTTTTGCAAAATATATTGCGATAGCTGCAGAGGCTCCCAGCTTCATGTGAAACAGACTACATTATAGACGGTCCGTTATTTATTAATCCCTCTGTGTCTTTATATTTTTACTTTTTATCTGCTCTGTTGTCTTTGTAAAGTTAATGCATGGTGTTGTCATTTCAAACTCAACACTTCTTGAATTTGTTTCAAATTAAAAGCCCCTTATAACCTGAGAGAATCCCTCCATTTTCTAAATAGGCTTTTATTGTGAAACATTTGCAGGAAGTTGTGGAGGACTGTGCTGACACTTTTTAGGTGACTACAGTAACATGTCAGCTGGCACATGAACAGACACAGTGACTCAAATAATAGTAAAGTCATAAAATAGGACAAAAATAACCCGATGACATCACACACGTCGTGAAAGACGACCGGGGATAACTGGTGAGTACCAGCGTGTAGTGTGTCATGTCTGTCGGCCAAGTCACGATTTTATGACTCCACAATCGTGTAATGTGACATAGTGACTTTCAGAACGGGCAGAAAAGTCGTGTAGTGTGAACCAGGCATAAATCCTCCTTTACTGTTTCTCCTTCTTGCATGTCGCTCATTTTCAGTGTGTGACAGCAGCATGTGCATGAGAGGGGGAGGGGCTGCTGTTGTCAGAGAGGGAGGGACAGAGAGAGAGGCGAGCGGAGCAACGAGTGGAGCAACGAGCTGCTTTTCTGAAGCAAAACAAAAGTTTACATGTTCTAAAAAAAATGTCCTGCGATGTGACTACTGCACATCACGATGGAGATGTTTAAACGATATATCGTGCAGCCCTACTTGGCATGGTCACAAGGACACTTTTTTAAATGCCTGTGTGTCCCTTTCTATCATCCTGTGTCCCCTCTCTAAATTCAGACGTTTTTGCAGGTCCGTGAACACAACACAGGCTGACTTATCCCCAAGTTCTGACGTTCTGCTGCTCCATCTGTGCAAAGAGTATGCTCTGTGCTACGACAGCATGGTGCTATAAATCACCGCACAGTACATATACATTTCAAGAGCGCTCCTAATGAGGGTCCAGCTCCAAAGATAGAAAATCTATCTGTGGCAGCAGATGTTTTGATCATGGCGGTCCACCAGAATGAGTGGGAAACCCTGAGTGTAAAATGTGCAGCTTTATCTTTAAGTAAGACGTTTAATAGGCACTATCATTGATGAAGAGAACACTTCTCCAAAGTGCCAGACGCCATCGACAGCAAACAGTTGACAACTCAAGCAGGTTACGACGATGTCAGGTCAAGACCCTGGTGAGGATGATGAGCGTGCAGATGAGCTTCTCGGGTGGCGTCCTGTGGCTTGTGTTTTCATGGTCGTCTTCTGTGAAGCACTGAATTTTGTTCATGTAAAAGTTGCTATACCAAATAAAATTTGTTCTTCTTCTAGAGTGTCCTTTTACTGTGACCACATCCAGTAATAATGCTGTTTAAAATCAGCCACACCCGTCATTTCTTCTGAGTGCATAAAAAAAGGCTTGGTTCTTTTATTGTGACTCCTGAGAGATGGAGTGAACTGTGTGACATTTATATTTCGGTTCACAGTAATAATTCAGTCTGGTTATGATTTACGAGCAGAAGCGAGGTGACTTTTTTGTCATTTGGTTTTTGTCTGTTAAAACACACACACACACACACACACACACACACACACACACAGGAGGCTGAGCTGAAACATAGAAATGCAACATCTCTTAAGAAATGCAAAAATAAATACACCAGGCATTTGGTGGATTAAATCTAAAACATTTACATAATTAAACATTAATATGGCATTTATCTGGTTTATGAATTGAGGGGAGACATTTACCAGGCGTGTTGGCGACAGTGAAATTGATCTGGTTTGCATGAACATTGCTCAGCTGAGGCATGTAGATGACACTTCCATACTGGGCGGTGAGGCTCCTGCTTCCCACTTCAATCTGAGTTTGAGCTGATTGAGAACAGACAAAATAATCAGGACCAGGCAACATGCATTCCTCTGCTTTATCTGAATACATTTGAAGTGTAGATTACTCCAGTAATATCTCTCCACATGTTCATCTGAGAGTAACTGATGAGTTAGAGCTCAGATGAGACATTCTCCTCCTGTAACGAAAAATTTACAGTGTTTCCTTTGAATCAGGATGCTGTTGGTGTAACTCATACTGATATGGTTCAAAGATCACAAACTGCCTCATATTGTTATTTTTTAAGGTTTATCTTTATTATTTATAAATTCAATTTGATAAGCAGTTGTGTTGTTGCTGTATATAATTATTTGTGTTCATCTATTTGGATGTTAACGACTCTACTCTGCACAGTTACCTGCTCTTTCCACAAGGTGGCAGACACTTGTCGTGGTGGTTGACTGCATGTGCAGAGACGACAAGAAAGCCCTGTTTAATAAGTCACTCCCCCACTTACAGTATTTTGGCCGGATCCAAATGTACGGAGTCACCGCACTCGCAGACTCGCAGACTTGCAGGCACATTCCCGCGAAGGCTGGGAGTGCTGACGGCTCCAAATCCAACTTGAATTGTGGGGCCCGAAATAACTTTCAACCACATCATGACACAGATATGTTTAAGTACAGGCTGTGGAGGGACTGACAATACATTTATTATTGCAGCCGATCAGGCTGCACCGTGTAATGGGTAAAAAAAAAAAAAAAAACGGCTGAAAAAAAACTAAAGAACATTTCTAATGTCAGAAATACAAAGTTTACTGAGCTATCGCTCCATCCTTAATTACAAACATTTCTGTTTTTGACCACGTACAGCCTATACGTTCTATAGAGATGTATGAAAACATATTTGTTCAGTCACAATAAAATTTAAATTAATTGCCCCGTCCCTCTAACCAGCCCGGTGTGGCTAACGAGCAGTTCAGTTCAGTTCAGTTCAGTTCAGTTCATAGTTTCTGTCTCCACAGTGAAAGTTGTGGATGGTCCCAACAGAAGCGTTCCTTAGCGTCCCCATGTTTGGTCCCCCCTCTGTTGGGGTACCTAGCACACAGATCTGGTACTAAAAGGTGGAGCTAGAAACCCTGCAGTCTGATTGGTCAGTAGAGGACGCTCACTCTGGTTTTATGTAACCTCTGTTCATACATCAGTAAACTACAACTATAAAATGAAAGAGAAAAAAATCACTTCATTCACTGGGCCGACTGCCGGCAACTTTTAAGGTGGAACGTTAACTTGTAATGTTACTCAATGCATGAGTTGATGACGTGAATCCATCAGCACACCTTAAATTTCACTGTGACAACTTTGACCATCACTTTAGTTTTTATATGACACACACTTTTAGTAATGACTTTAAAAATATAGATTCATTTGGAGCGGATTATGTGAAGGTCATATATTCTAATCCTCACTTCCTGTGGGCTACAGCAACACTAAACCCCTGAGCTTGCCTGAGAAGGACTAAATGCACAAAGCTGCTATTTTGAAATATCCCATGGAGAGAGACTCTCACTGCAGCCTGTTCTATTTTGTTGTGAAAATGTGGGCGTGCAGCCTCGTTCTGTGGACGATAAACCAGGTGCAGACTTCCATCTGTGTCACCGCTGATGAGGAAATACAGCGAGTGCTGGATGGAGCAGTGAGTGACAACAACCCCGCCCACATTTAAGAGGACTGTCTGAACAGACCGAGGGTCTAGGTACCATGTCTGAAGAGTTACTGCTGGTTCCAGAGGTGCTGGACTGAAAGGGTTTGGTGGAGACGGGGCTTTAGAGGCTGGTCTGGTTGCCAAGCAGTTAATTTTTTTAATAGAAATTCTTCAGATGTATAAAAGCATGTTATTGGCGATCTCAAATTATGTGTCTCTTCCTGGATTACCCATAACTTTTTATATTCCTTTGGTCTACAAGGGTCCTCAGTTTAAAAGAATCAAAAGTCTGTCTGACTGCTCTCTCAGCAGCTTCAACTCAGATTCTTTGAGAGCAGAGCTTTTTCTGCCAAATCTAACTTTACGACCGTTTGCAAATAACAGTTGATTCCTCGCTCTGACTAAAATGTTTTTCTCTTCCTGTCACTGACCTGTTGTTGGTGTGTTTGCATTCTCCAGCTGGTTCTTTGGGATGACTGATAAATCTTTAAGGGGGTTCCACTTGAAGCGCTTCGAGTCGTCATCCCCGGGCTCGTCCAGAGCATCTGAGAGGACCCGTTTTGCCATTGACAGGACTCACTTTGTCATTGTTGGCTTCCTGTTAAAATCAGACGATACTGTGAACCTTAAGGACAGTTGTGTGTGACATACACATCAACATTAAAAGCACAATACACAACAGTATTGATAAACTAACCGTTACCCATGAATCCTTGTGCAATCACACCAGCTAGCTTATGTGTAATCACTGCTGCATCGCTCCATAACAGTGAGGCAAACGAGGTCGCTAACAGTTACGATCCATTGAAACATACTGGTCAATAAGCTGTATTAATATTCCAAAATGATTAAATAATAATAATTATTATTACTATTTAGGCAATTAATATTCGTATTATGACTGTTTGACTGGTCATCAATTATCTGAAGGTGTCAATCAGCTGACAGGCTGTCACATGTTCATGTTTGTAGCTTAGTTGATGTGACACACTTTCTGCTGTGCAGAGGATTGTGGGTCAGAATAGCCAGAAAGGCATGCTGGCTAGCATACTGCAAAATTGGACTGGATGTAGTGGAACATCCTGGTATTTCTGGCCTACTGCATCTGACACACTCTGTTGGGACTAGGGTTGCAGCAGTACACCAGTTCAAAGGTCTACTGTGATATTAAAATTAACAGTTATCATATTGTGTGCATTTGCTTATCTACAATATTACAATGAAAAATGCAACTGGACAGAAAACTTTATTTTCAGTTCTTTCCAAAAGAGACTTTTTAAACAAACGTCCTTTAACAAAATGGTTTCAAGGTTCAAGGCTTGAATATGAACCATCAGGATTCTTATTAAACACAATGACTGTTACAGACACTGAACAGTGTTTCATGTCTCCACCTGCTGCTGGGCCGTCAACAGTCAATATGATGTTAATTCACTACAGAAGAGACTTGATGATGATCACTTAAGTTAGGTGGGAAAAAAGTGGATATATTGATATCAAATATCTACAAAAAATCCATTTTCATGCATCCCTAAAATATGGTAAGAAAACGTTAAAGCAAAAATAACCCTTCAGTTTTAATTCCATCTTTTTGACAGATATTAATAATAATAATAATAATAATAATAATAATAATAATAATAATAATAATAATGGTTCTGTAATACCGTGAAAATGCGATATTCTCTGTGACAGTTACTGTGACGTTTTGTGACGTTCGGTGTGTTAACTTCCGGAGTTTTAAAGTAGTAACAGAGATACTGGATGAAGGGAGATACCCAACTGTAGGCTTATCCAATGTTAAGAAAACGGTTACTCTTCCTGTCTCCTAAGTGGGCGTGGTTAGCTCTCCCTCCAATCAGAGCCTGTTCTCCCCCCCCCTCCCCACCACTGTGTTGAACAGAGGCTCTGTGGATGTCTGTGTATGTGGATCGAGAAGCAGGTGGAATGAAAATACATTCTTCCTATTATTGCAGCCTATTGTTGCACAAAGCTTGGGCATTTTTTATTTATTACTAGCGGTAAATAACTGTTTGTAACCTAACTGTGATTTTACCGCCTGTTTATCAAGATCACGAGATCTCGCGAGAACTTGTTTTCTGAGACGGACAGGGCTCAAACAAAGTTAACTTTCTTTTGATCTGTGCGGATAAAAAATGCAGCTTTAGTGTCAGAATGTTGGTAAGATGTGTGGCTTGTGGAAAATGAACCCAATATTTACTTTAGTGACTACAGGGCGAAAGAATTGACCATAAATTGTGGTCACGTTCATTTTCCTCATTGACAATACATTCAGAGCTGCCGCAATCTCCTACGGGGGCGTGGCGCTGACGTCACTGAATCAGGAAGTGAGCTGAGTTGGGTATCTTGCTTGATCCAGTATCTCTGGTAGTAAAAGTAAAAGCGGATCTCTCTCTCTCTCTCACTCACTCACTCACACTCACACTCACACACACACACACACACACACACACACACACACACCTCGCGTGCCGTTAACTCCAGAGTACCGTTTTATTTACTTTCCTGTCAACACTTCCGGTTCGCTGACATCGAATAAAAGTGAAGTGACGACGTTTCCAAATTAAAGAACCAATGAGAGCAGAGAGTTACCTCCTCACCTGGAGCTCACCTGACTCGTCACCACGTCCACACACTTGTTACTCCACGTTAAACACCGTCTGTCATCTGACGGTGCCGCCCTGTGTCCGTCAACTTCCGGTTACCACCGAGAGAGGAGAGACCGGGCTCCTTTCAAAATAAAACACTACAGTTCAGACAGGAAATACCAGAATAAAAGCCGCTGATGAAGCTGCACTGGAACATAAACCTGACACTCATTGGTCAGTGAACAAACCATGACGGAGTCATTTACAAAGAACAATGATGATGTCACACATGTTTACGAATCTGTTTTATTTTATGTTGAAAGACTTCTATCTACATTCAGATATTACACAGGAAGACTTTAACCCCGTCCAGAACACAGTCAACACAAAAAATACTCTAATGGTGGATTTGTACTCTAAATGCACTCATAGGTTATAGATAGGAAATAGATGAATAAATAAAATCTGATTTGGACACACACACACACACACACACACACACACACACACACAGCGTCTGTTGTGTGGATACATCACAACTCAAAATGTCCTTAATTTTTTTAAGTATTTCTGTTGTGTTTCTGTTAAAAGCTCCCGAGGTGAACACTGTGTGACCATCATTAATCAAATGTATTGTCAGTTGATGGTATCATTAGAAACTGCATTTCATTTCCCAGTGACGCTCAGATCCACCGTCCATTCTGATGCACGGAGAGTTTTGAAACCTGTGAGTAAAAAGCTGTAAATCTTTCATATGATTTTTGACATGTATCCGTAACTTACCATCTCATCTTTACTTTAAACACAAATTATGAACTTTAACAATATGATGCATGGACTCAAACGTGCCTTGCACTTCAGCCAGGGGGCGTGGCTCTACTGCAGACCACTTTAGATGATGCGAAGCTCTGTGATTGGTTCTTACTGGGCATTCCCACCAAAAGCTTCATGGGGTCCGTCCCAAGTCTCTGAAGTTACTGCTAGTTATCTTACCTAGCCGACTTTGCTAGCTGTTTAGCCCCTCCCACCTAGGAAAAAATGCGAGGAGCTAGCGCTAGGAGCGATGAGCGAGCATTGTCGGTTTAAGAGACATGAGACGGCCTTACTCTGAAGCGTCACATGAAGCAACGTCCATTCCTGATGACGGCGGCACCGCTGGATCTGCTGCATAACGGAGCCAGCGTTGGGCGTACATCCCAAGTAGAAACCTCAGGAAGAGCAACTGAGGAGGGATCCCTCTTCCAGGACGGACAGACGTGCAATAGATGTCGTACAGAACAGATCAGCATGATAAATTAACAGTAATCCATATGACACAATGAGACAGAGAGAGAGAGAGAGAGAGAGAGAGAGAGATGCAGGTAATGAGAGTAGCTTACAACATGAAAGGAATAATATTAATTAATATTAATATGAATAGGCTAATTAACATTACCAACAAGCTATTAAACATTATTCCACTCACATGACATGCAGGACAATTAATGATGGGCAAATGCTGTAAAGCCCTGTGAGGCAAATTGTGATTTGTGATATTGGGTTTTATGAATAAAATTGATTGATTGATTGAATTGAAATGTGTGTGTGTGTGTGTGTGTGTGTGTGTGTGTGTGTGTGTGTGTGTGGTTCTGGACATGAGCAGCTGCACATTTAACAGCCACACATCACAGACAGTCCGCTGAACAACGTAACGGGTTGTGAATGAAATAAACTTAATTACAACATGACAGTCTTGCAGGAAATATCATTAACGTTACTCTTCGTAGTCACGTAGGCATGTGAATTACAGCGTGTCATTGCAAAGAATGCATGTAACGGGTACACTTGAGCTGTTTCTCCGCCATCTTGTTCAAATGAGCCAGGTGTAGGGGGCAGGTATTTATACGTCAGAGCCTCAAGCTGAAAAAGACTTCCTGTTAGGAAGCTCTCGACCATCCTAGCTCGTAGCTGCTTAAAGCTTGCTGCTAGCTCCTAGCGCTAGCTCCTCGCTGCACAAATAAGAGACTTGGGACGGCCTAGAAGATGGCCGACCTCGAACGACTTCCGGTTCAAGCGAGGAGCTCTGGTCGCTCTGACATCAGCTCCAGCAGGCGCTTGCAGTGGTCAAAGGGGCGGGGCCGGCTGCTGCAGATGTGTCCATCTAGGCTGAACGGGCTGTTCACTTTACAAGGATGAACAAATATACTATCATTTATGTCTTCACTTTGTAGTTTACATGACTTTCATTGCACAATTAAAATAACGCTAATAAACACAGTCATATAGCCTTAATGAGTCTTTTATTATTATGGTTTTACCCTCCTGTTGGCACGTAGGACCACTGAGAAATGTAACTGGTGGTAAATAAACAGGAGCTCATGGATCACACTTTTGGAAGCCTCCTTTCTACTGCATCGGCGTATTTGCTGAGGAATGTTGGGAATAGAATGATTTTATGTGTTTTACTATCAGTTGTGTTTCACTATATAAGTTTTAGATGTGTGAACAATGAGAATACTGAGATGATTTCAGCTGATCTGAATGTGTTTGCTTTGCAGAAGCGGAGAAGTACAGGAGAGGAAGAGATATGAAGTCTGAGGAGCACATACCGCAATGCTTAGATAATTAGTTTCATATGTGGTAAAAAGAATAGAAAGTGATGTACAGATAGTAAGGTACAGCACGTGTAGGGAGTTGTGTTGTTCTCTTGTCTTTCAAAACAGGAACCACGCCCCCACCGCCAGCGGGAAGGAGTCAGATTAACACGAGGCAGGAGCGTGGTGTGGTGAAGGAGGAAGTGGAACTGCCAATGAGAAGAGGACAACGCCTTGCGTGCACAATGACACTGTTACGCTCAAATATACTGGGTCAGGGAAAGGACAGGAGGTCAGACTTCGTGAACTGACACACCTTTGTTGTTCGTCAGGGACGATTCCTTTACTGCTTAATAAACTACATTAACTGAGACCGAATATCTTCTCCTATTGCTTCATTAAAGAACACGCAGGACTGAGCTCACACATAGCACACTGGAGAGCAGGATGAGCCCCCAGTCCATCAGGAAACACAGGGCCCCAGTCATCCCTCTCCCCATCAACACTTTCCAGCCCTCCTGGAGGACCACGAGGTGTTCCCAGACCAGATGAGCTCTATAATCGCTCCAGCATGTTCTGGCCTTTAATGAAGCCAGTGTTTGCTTAGCATGGTTTGAATTAGCATCTATGACGTGGGGATTATCTGAAGTAAATAAACTTAAACTATCTGCCTGGAGGTTTTTGTCAATGTGTGTCGGGCTGTGGCAGAAGTAATGAGACATTCTTACTGATGATTCTTTCCACTCACAAGGTCCCGATTCAATTTGATTTCTGATTCAATATCGATTCGATTGGGAATATAGAACAGAATATACTTTATTGTCCCCTAGGGGAAATTGGTGGTGGACTCTAGTGCATACACCAGCTGCCTTGCAGGCAATAAATATACACAAACAGCAAAGACACAGGAAATGGCAAACACACACACAAACCAACAGGAAAAAAAAAGAATAAAAACAAAGATCAAAAACCCAGCTAGACAAAATGTGAAAAACAGACAGAACACCACGTTATTGCACAGTCCCAGTATTTCCCAGCCTTCAAGAGCTATTTAACAGTTTGATGGAATTAGGAATGAATGAGTGTTTGAAACGGTTCAGTTTGCATTTGGGAAGTCTGAACCTTCTGCCAGAAGGCAAGAGCTCATACTCAGGATGAAGGGTGTGAGACGGATCCGCCAACACCCTCCCTGCCTGCCTGAGTACAGGCTGCTCATAGATGGACTGGAGAGAGAGCTGTTCAGTCCTCCCCATCACCTTCATAGCAGCCTGTACCAGGCGCTGCAGCTTGGATTTGGACTGTGCAGAGAGGTTGCCGAACCACGCCGTCATCCCATACCTGATAACACTCTCCATCACTGCCTGATAGAATGAAAACATAATGTTGTGACTGACACCAAACAACCTCACCTCAGCCCCCACTGACCGAGGGTCCAGCACCATCTCCTCTGTTTTTTTAGTGTTAAAATATATTAGTTATGTTTCAGATACAAAACTATTTTTTGCTAGAAAAGATTCTCAGAGAACTAATACTGTACATTTCATAAGGAATTATTTTCTAAAAAGAATAAAATCAGAACAGGATTAAAACTGAATATTTCATAACTAAATGTTTCTACAGCAGCAACAGTCAGAGATGGACCAAAATACCCCTCAAATAAATGTATCAAAATTAAATACATGTATTTTGTATTTTCAAATACAGAAAACACTTTTCTTTTTCTTTTTAGCAGCGACCCGCAGCTCTACAGGTCACTCTGTCGGTCGGTCGGTCGGTCCACAAAGCTTTATGTGAATAACTCAAAAAGTCCTTGACCAAAAATGCTGAAAATTTACATGCTGCAATTAGAGACCATGACTAACTATACCAGAAAGAACAACCATGATTCATCCATTAATGGCGTGATAGTAGCAAATTTGGACGCAGCTGTTGTAAATTTGTGCTTGTTTGGTGAAGCAGAGTATTCAGGTTTGGGCTGTAGGATAAACACAAAGCTCTGGTGTACAGTCACAGGACTAACTAAGTGTAACTAAACCTTAACAGCCCATAAACTTTTTTGTATCAACAAATAAAATATTCACAGACACTGTGATAATAACATATGAATTCATTTCAACTTTTTTCAAATGACAAAGAGAAAGAAAAGCTAGGGACATGTAGGCTACACTAAAATATTATTTATTGATTCAGATTTAGATTCAGAAAACTTTATTGATCCCACGTGAGGCAATTCATTTGTAGCAGACTCATCCCAAGCATCAACCACAACAACATACAGTTTCCTATGTGATGCACAGTCCAGTGAAACAGACCACGAGGTCACTGAAGGGCCCAAGTTTAAAAAAACATATAGATAAAAATATATATATATTAAAAAAAAGTAAAAAATATTATTACAGTTAATATATTAAGAATGTGTAGCCTATTATTTTTGTTTTTTGATCCGTGGAGAAAGTATTGAGTATTTTAAATACAAAATTACTCCACTCAAAAGTATTTTGTTACAAATTACATTTGCTTTTTATCAGCCTTATCAAATACAAATTACAAAATACTCAAGTGTAACTGAAATACGTATTTTAAATACAAGTAATAGAAATACTGCCCGTCCCTGGCAACAGTAAGATTAAAACAATATACACTCAATGTCTGACTGGAAACAAATGTCAAAATAAATCCTGACGTCACAAGACTGAGTGAAGTTTAGAAAGAATAAAGAGACATCAGTCAGTATCAGACCTCCTGTCCTCTCTGCTGCTGAGGAGACTCACTGCCTGCAGGTCACATGACCACAAGTCACATGACCACAGGTGTTAAGACACGAGACAAACTGAGCTGAACCGTCAGACATCAACAGCTGTTGTTGTTTCAGCTTGTTAGTAACAGTTAGCTGTAAAGCCTCTGTGCTTGTTTATAACATGATGTCAGCGGCGGTGGACGACAGACTGCGGACAGAGCAGACTGAAATATTCTCTACATGTTGCTGATCAGCTGTATTGATAAAGTATTGACTTTTTACTGCAGTCACAGTAACAAGCGTAGCTGTCGTCAGCTCAAGTTATCTTCACTTCCTGTCTGCACGGCGGCATCTCTACTACGTGTGTGTGTGTGTGCGCTTGTAAAAGTGGCGCAGCAGCCCGGCGCACAGACGGCAGGAAGAGCGGCTGCTGCAGCACAATGATAACTCACATCAAAGCATAAAAACAGTGAGCTAACAGTTACAGGTAAAGAGCCGGTAACGTCAGAGCTTCTCAAGACTATGGTTATTCATGGGGCGTTGGTGGATTAGTGGATAGAGCAGGCGCCCCATGTACAAGGCTGTTGCTGCAGCGGCCTGGGCTCGAATCCAGCCTGTGGCCCTTTACCTGTCCTGTCCATTAAAGGCAAAAATGGCCCAAAAAATATCTTTAAAAAGACTATGGTTATTCATAGCTTAGTGCCGTGGCCCGTTCACTACTGGCGAGATTAACAGGGTTAAAGCTTCACACATTCGTGAGAAAAAGCAGATATTAAAAGATCGATCTCGGATTTTACAAATCACTTTCAGGTCATTCAAATTTAGATTGATTTGAATGGATGAATTCATTATTTTAGCTCAGTCTTATTTGTAACTTCAGAATTTTAACATTGTGATGGCGCTGGTCTGGACATGACTTCACTTCCTGCAAAGCGTCCTGAAAACGTGTTGCATACATGCGACTGCAGATGGAGCAAGTCATGGTGTAAATGACACAAAATAATCTTAAAACCAATTCCCTTTGAGAGTCATGTAAGGCAGATAAGTCCTACGGGACCTCGGTAGATGTTAGCGTCTCCCCTCCCCCGCCCAGTTAGGACCACACCCACTGGAAAGATATTTCAGTCCCCGGTGGTCAGTATCAAATGTCACAGGTTTATTTTCTAATAACACTTATTTTTTCATAAAAACCAGTGGAAGTAAATTCTGAGGATTACTTAGCTGAATGAATTCTGATTTTCTGCCTCAGTCTGATTCCAGAATATCTACGACTCAGTGACTTGTCTGTTTGGACAAAAGGGGGGCAGGTGTTCACCGACAGAACAATGTCTCTTCATGATTCTTCACCTGCTCTGCTCCTATCTAACTGTGTCTGTCTGCTGTCTGTTGCTGGACATAGTGCATGGCGGGTTTATCAGAGCTTGTTGGTGAAAACAGCTGCCTGCTGCTGATGAGAGCGGTTAAACTGAATCCAAACAGTTTGGGGGTCGTACAAACAAAACACTGAGCTGGAAGATGCCGAGTGTCTTTGTATATCTGGGAAATGTTAAATAGTTATCTGTTCAACAGAATATTAAACCTGACCTGAGAGTCTCCAGTTCACAGTGTGGACTCTCCAGTCCAGCAGAGAGCAGCTTCACTCCTGAATCCCACAGGTCATTGTTGTTCAGGTCCAGGTGTCTCAGACTGGAGGACTGGGAGCTGAGGACTGAGGACAGAGCTCCACAGCTTCTCTCTGACAGATCACAGTGAGTCAGCCTGAAAATATATACAGCACACGTGAGAAATTGACTACAATATTTCTGTATCAAATGTACATTGTCTTTTAAAGGAAATAATTTAATAAAACTAACTCAGATTAGAAAAGGAAAGATTTAAAGAAAGGAAAAAAGAAAATATGCTGATATTTTTAAATTGAAAAAGAAACAAATATTTGAATATAATTTAATTAATATGTGTGTTTATACTCAGTGTTACTAACTGCACACTGTTAATACTTTGTAAACTTGCTCAGTGGATTCAGAATCACAGCTGTTTTGTGATCATTTGTCGATGGTTTCCAGAGCGTTTTCTTCTCTTCAACCTCGAAAGTCTTCATTGTCGTGTTTCTCCACACCATGCCAGTGGCTGTGGGTCATCCACTAATTGGAAGGTCAGCAGTTCGATCCCCGGCTCCTCCAGTCTGCATGTCAAAGTATCCTTAGGCAAGATGCTGAACCCCACATTGCTCCCATTGGCTCTCCCATCACTGTGTGAATGTGTAAATGAGTAGTACCATGCATGTTAGCCTCAGCCACCAGTGTGTGAATGTGACATGTAGTAGGAAAGTGCTTTGAGTTGTTGGAAGACTAGAAAAGTGCAGCTCCATTAACCATTGACTGACAGTATCACATGCGACGGGTCTCATGCAGGAACATCTTTGTAATTGTATCTGAACCTCTTACTTTTTTGTGAGGTGCAAAACAAATTGGTGAATGCCACAAATCTTCTTTGAATCACTTGTACGTGCCACTTCAGTGTCATTCATCGTTCCAACTCCTCACTGAAGCGCTATGACGAGTACACTGAGTGAAAGATTCAGTCCCAGGACTACATCTTTATCAGACTTGTTATTTATCTTTTCATCAAGTGTGATATTTTGACACATTTCACCATCATTCAGCCTGAAATAACTGATATCTCTGGAAAGTTTGGGATCTCCAGTATTATTCAAAATGAGGTCATTTAGGATTGAACAATGTTTTGTCTGAGCAAAGACGGAGGTAAAGATGGAGTAATCAGAAGGTTTAGCAGAGTTGAGTGTGTTACCTGGACACAGCGCAGCGGCTGACACCCGGTCTATCGCTCCACTAACTTGAGTGGGGATAAAATTATTTAATCTGTAAGACACGTCTCTATTGGCCAGTCTCGATCGGAATGACAGCTTGCAAAGTGACATTGGGGTTCTGTAGTTCACAGGGAATTCAGTGCGGGAGCTGTGGCGAAAATCAGTGAGCAGGTACGTTTATACATAATAATAGTAAGAATGTTGTATTTGAACTGGTGCATGTAGATTGCTTTTGTTTAGCCGGGGCAGAATTATTCAACGGTGTAACAGTCAGTAGCCTACCGTCCATGCCCCGGGGTGTAGAGGGTAACATGGGAGTGGATTGTCAGTCCTGTCCCATCCCGCTCCCGTGTTGTGTTTCAGTAAAAAATAAATAAATAAATAAAAAAACACAGTACATGGATGACACAATGTCTACCTTAGCTGAATATTAACCAAAATATGACATCTATTGTTGTGTTTTGATGTTTATTGCCTAATTATTTTTACATTCACTCTGATAAACACATCTGATTTCTGCTGTGGTCAGACAACACGTCATAAGAACCAGTTCTGAGAGAGAAAAATGTAGTTTAAGTATTGCAGCAAAAGTAGTGTTTGGTTCCTCTGACTGATATATATGACATCATTAGATTATTAATACTGAAGCATCAGTGTTGGAGCAGCATGTTACTGTTGTAGCTGCTGGAGGTGGAGCTAGTTTCATCTACTTTATAAGAACCTGACTATTGTTATTATGATTAGGCCTGGAGGTCATGTTGGATAATCACACAGACAGGTGGGCTCAGAGGTCATGTTGGATAATCACACAGACAGGTGGGCTCAGAGGCCATGTTGGATAATCACACAGACAGGTGGGCTCAGAGGCCATGTTGGATAATCACACAGACAGGTGGGCTCAGAGGCCATGTTGGATAATCGCAGACAGGTGGGCTCAGAGGCCATGTTGGATAATCACACAGACAGGTGGGCTCAGAGGCCATGTTGGATAATCACACAGACAGGTGGGCTCAGAGGCCATGTTGGATAATCACACAGACAGGTGGGCTCAGAGGCCATGTTGGATAATCGCACAGACAGGTGGGCTCAGAGGCCATGTTGGATAATCACACAGACAGGTGGGCTCAGAGGCCATGTTGGATAATCACACAGACAGGTGGGCTCAGAGGTCATGTTGGATAATCACACAGACAGGTGGGCTCAGAGGCCATGTTGGATAATCACACAGACAGGTGGGCTCAGAGGCCATGTTGGATAATCACACAGACAGGTGGGCTCAGAGGTCATGTTGGATAATCACACAGACAGGTGGGCTCAGAGGTCATGTTGGATAATCACACAGACAGGTGGGCTCAGAGGCCATGTTGGATAATCACACAGACAGGTGGGCTCAGAGGTCATGTTGGATAATCACACAGACAGGTAGGCTCGGAGGCCATGTTGGATAATCACACAGACAGGTGGGCTCAGAGGCCATGTTGGATAATCACACAGACAGGTGGGCTCGGAGGCCATGTTGGATAATCACACAGACAGGTAGGCTCGGAGGCCATGTTGGATAATCACACAGACGGGTGGGCTCGGAGGCCATGTTGGATAATCACACAGACAGGTGGGCTCAGAGGTCATGTTGGATAATCACACAGACAGGTGGGCTCAGAGGCCATGTTGGATAATCACACAGACAGGTGGGCTCAGAGGCCATGTTGGATAATCACACAGACAGGTGGGCTCAGAGGCCATGTTGGATAATCACACAGACAGGTGGGCTCAGAGGTCATGTTGGATAATCACACAGACAGGTGGGCTCAGAGGTCATGTTGGATAATCACACAGACAGGTGGGCTCAGAGGCCATGTTGGATAATCACACAGACAGGTGGGCTCAGAGGTCATGTTGGATAATCACACAGACAGGTGGGCTCAGAGGCCATGTTGGATAATCACACAGACAGGTGGGCTCAGAGGCCATGTTGGATAATCACACAGACAGGTGGGCTCAGAGGCCATGTTGGATAATCACACAGACAGGTGGGCTCAGAGGTCATGTTGGATAATCACACAGACAGGTGGGCTCAGAGGTCATGTTGGATAATCACACAGACAGGTGGGCTCAGAGGCCATGTTGGATAATCACACAGACAGGTGGGCTCAGAGGTCATGTTGGATAATCACACAGACGGGTGGGCTCAGAGGCCATGTTGGATAATCACACAGACAGGTGGGCTCAGAGGCCATGTTGGATAATCACACAGACAGGTGGGCTCAGAGGTCATGTTGGATAATCACACAGACAGGTGGGCTCAGAGGTCAACCAAAAACACAACACAGACTTAAAGAAAATCAAAATGACACTTACTCTTTGTAGATCTAGCTGGGCGGTGGTAGATCAGTCTGTAGGGGAACCAGAGGGTGGAGGGGTCTAGCCCAGGAGACTTGTTCTAAAACAAATAAAAGAATTATTAAAATCACTCTTCATCTCTGCAGATCTAGGCGACAAAAACACAGACTTCTTTTTTCTTAGCTCGAGGCAGTGAGGGGGACTTCACTGGTACTGAACCAGTAACACTGACGCTCCAACTGTCACGTGTCACATCTAGGCTGACCAAACGTCCTCTTTTGCCCGGACATGTCCACTTTTCACGTCCTGTCCGGGACATCCGGGGGATGTTTATAAATTGATGATAATGTCCGGTTTTCCGTGTGTGTGTGTGTGTGTGTGTGTGTAATCCCCGAGAGGCTGCCTTATCGACGGATCTCCAACACTCACAACGAGGAAGCAGCAGACACCCGCATTATTCTGAGCTTCCAAGATGCCGAAGCTCAAGTGCAGCTTCACAGATGAACTGCAGAAAAAATTCCCAACTTACCGTCCCGACCCGGTCGGGATATATGGGAGGCTGAGTGCACCGTGTGCAAAGCTGGCACATATGTTTCTGTGTCTAATAAAGGTGCCGGGGAGCTCAGAGTTGGATTTTCTAATACAGAAGAGGTATTGTTTAGAACATTATTTCATATTATTTATTTATTTGTCCAGTAAGACTTGAAAAGATAGTTATTATTTTACAAGTTGATTTTTCTAATACAGAAGAGACATTATTTCTATCATTATTTCATTCCAGAGATTTCACATTTATATTTATTTTTGTACAATTGAAACGTGCAAAAAGATTATTATTTTAGGCATAATAAAAGCAAGTTGAGTAACATCTGAGAAGCCTATCTAAATTTCTGTCTTTGAGAGATATTATTTTGTAATATAACTGAATTTTCTATCTGTACATATAAACTTTAAATATATTAAAATTATAAGGCATCTTTGAGTAAACTGCGAGTATCATTTAAGTAGGCTATCTCATGGAAATCTTTTTTGGAAATCAAAATATGGTCACCCTAACATAAACACCAGGCTGAGGCTGAAACAAACTGCACTCAGTGACTGCTGCTCACTGCTTATCACTCAATAAGAGTCCACATACTGACCTTCATGAAGGCGTCTGTTAAAGTCCTCCCTCTTGAGGCTCGATGGCCAGTGTTTTTTCATCAGTGTGAAAATGTCATCAGCTTTAGAGTTCAGTCTGATTCACACACTGCTGCTGATTGGAAACACGGGGCAGCTGCCTTCCTTCCTTTGCAGCAGGTTTAGTAACAGGTGTGTGAGTCTCGTTAGCTCGTTAATCAGAATGAGCGTGCTGCTTGTTCAGCCTCTGAGTGGAGTCTGAGACTGATTCAGCATTTTAAACACAAAAAGAGACGTGAACTCATTTTGACACTCATTGTTGAACATGTGGGATTTCACCTTCCTGGAAAAAGTTACATCCTGGAAACTGGTGAAATGTTGTACAAGTGGGCGACAAATGTTTTGAGCCGTCTCCCACTGCTATCCCATTGGTTGCTTCAAATTCAAACCCTGTTTCAACAGGAAGTACATCACAGTGTGGAAGTGAGGAAACCCTTTCATGGTGAAAACTTTATTTTGGGTGGAACTTTACATACAAGAAACACAGCACAAATTGTTTTACAATGAGAAAATTACATGACATAAAATGGAGGAATCAACATACAATAAAATCAGAGGTATTAAACCATAATTAATGTAAAACAGGACAGAAAATAAAACACATTCTGCACATCTTCTGTCAACAAAGGTAAATGTTATATTCCTTGTCCACAGTAATCCTTCCTCCTGCACGACACACATCCCAGTCTCCTCTGTCGGCGGCAGCTAGCAATTAAAATCATCGCCTATATTTGCAGCATCAGCAGAAGAGATTTGAACTTTTAGGCTTAAAACTCTCAACCCATTGGTGCCCAGAGGTCTGGACCATGAAGCAGGATTTGAAGTCAGCGAGGTAACTTCAGGGTTAACTCTGGTTTTCAGAACCATGAAGCTGATTCTCTTTTTACCGGGACAAATCACCATGGTAACTGATGCTGAACTGAGGCCTCAGTACTGTGAAAGCAGTTCATCTTCCCCAGGATATCTCCTCCTCCTCTGCTCTGACTCACCCGTCACATCCAGCGTCTGGATAACTGCTGCTACAGAGCTGGTTATGAACTAGTTCAGTCAACTCTGGGTTTTCCTATCAGCCACCAGCACGTTCATGTGAAAGAGGCGGGGCTGTTAATGATGAGTGACATCATCAGAACCATTCATGAAGTACTTCATATGATATGAGATGAAACGGTACAGAAAGTGTCTGCGACTGTGAGACAGTCAAATGTCAGTGGGATGTAAACGATACTCTGTGATCTTCTAACGGGAAATGTAGAAACACTGAAAACACTCTCCAAAAATTCACCTTCAGCCGAGACTTGAATGACGTGCAGGTGTCACTGAGCTGTGTGTGACATTAGTATAGAGTATCTTATTTATTTAGTGTGGTGATGATGGTGATGATGATGATGATGATGATGATGAAACTCCTCTGAATGTGTCACATAAAACACTTCAAAGTAACACCAGACTGTTTCTCAAGTAAAGGCTGGAAGAGTAGTTGATGGCTGACGACGTGCCTCTGAGCCAAACGTGTCATTGATAATAAGGAGAGCTGATTAACAGTGTGTGGATTATTTGACTCATGAAATATGATGTGTTTTTATCCTCGTTCTCATCACACAGGTGTCTCATGTTATTCTGAGCTGCAGTGATGAATCACAGTGTCAAATATCAACACTGTCACTGCCACTCAAATAAACTCTGCATCAGTTCAGATCCTGTTCACATCATGTGTTTAGTGTGTAAACCATCTGTGTGTTTGTTTTCAAAGCAGTGGGAATAATGACATGATTCCACTGACCTATAACAATATATAGACCACTCTATTTTACCTCAGACTGCAGACTTTTGTCTTCAGTGATCTGATTGGTCAGAGGTCAGGTGGTCAATAGGCTGTGATCGGGTTATCTGTTCAGCATCAGTTACCATGGTGATTTATCACAATGAAAAGAGAACCAGCTTCATAGGACTGAGAGCCAGAGTTAACCCTGAAGTGACCTCACTGACTCCAAATCCTGCTTCGTGGTCCAGACCTCAGGTTAACTCCAGAGTATCTGATCATAGACTGGGAAGGCGTAGTGGGCTGTAGTGGGTTTAGCTCCAGTGCTTACACTTTTGGATCGGGCCCACTGCGTCACCAAGGCCCAACATTGTGGACCTGTTTGGACCCTGAGAGCGCTGCCGTCTGATATGAAAGGGTCTCAGCTCAGACACTGGAAAGTCTTTTCTCATGAAGGGGCGGCTCTCTCTTGGTCAAACCTTTGCGTTACTTCAAAATAATACATTCACTTATTTCATCAGGAGGACTTGTTGCATCCTGCAGGTGTTGACTGAGCTGGAGGTCAGACCTGTGTGCTGACCTTTTCTTCATGGACTTTAGTGCACGAGGACGCACAGCAGGCACCAGTTGACCAGGATAAAAACATACTTGTGGCTGCAGAGAAACATCCACTGCTCAGAAAAGTTTGAAGACAAACTCTCCAACAAACGACTGGATAAAAACTGTCACCGAAACAACCTTTGGATAAACTGACCTTCATCATAAGACCACAGCATGATCATGTGTAAGATAGAGGAGGACAAACAGACCCAGAACAAAAGGAAACTGAAGTAGTTTTGGCTGGTCTGCACGGCTTCCATCGTCTTTAGTTTCATGGAGATGCTCTGCTATTATCACCTGCTGCCTTCATCAATTATACATCACAGCCACAGTTCACTGACCCGCCATACTGCCTATCAGCCTCACACTGTGTGTGTGTGTGTGTGTGTGTGTGTGTGTGTGTGTCTCAGCCTGCCCTGTATTTACTCCCTGCCATACTCCATTAAACCTGGTTTCATGTTCTTGTTGTTGTTCTCAGTGCTGCTGGTTGGGCACCAGTATAAAGAACACTAAGCCTGAATATTTGGACATTATGTCCCGCCAGCGTCAGTGGACAGTTTCATCAAGTTTGTTCAACCATCAGGTTAACCACCTGTTCCAAAGTGCTAAAGAATATATTATGGTTTGTGTTTTTCAATGTTAGTGCTTGTTTTATTGCTACTGCTCCTTTTTTCTTACTGTGAAATGTTGTACTGTCTTAATTTGTTTTTATGTTAATGGGACTACGGATTGGAAATTAGCGTCAAGCTACAGTCCGGCATCTTTACATGTTTTAACATGTTCATCAATGTGCACTGTCCCATTCAAATAAACAAATAAACATAAACAATAAACATAAAGATAATTCTGTTTCTAATGATAATAACGCACACAGTCACAGGAATACACTGCAAACCCCAATTCATCCACTACACAAAATGTTAATGTGAAAAACAAAATACAATCTGGGCTACAAAAACTCAACCCTGTGAGCTTGACACAATTTTTTAAAATGTTTTTTGTGTCGACAATTGTCAGCGTGGGTTTCCTCCAGGTGCTCTGACATGTTCTCCCTGTGTCAGCGTGGGTTTCCTCCAGGTGCTCTGACATGTTCTCCCTGTGTCAGCGTGGGTTTCCTCCAGGTGCTCCCACATGTTCTCCCTGTGTCAGCGTGGGCTTCCTCCAGGTGCTCTGACATGTTCTCCCTGTGTCAGCGTGGGCTTCCTCCAGGTGCTCTGACATGTTCTCCCTGTGTCAGCGTGGGTTTCCTCCAGGTGCTCTGACATGTTCTCCCTGTGTCAGCGTGGGTTTCCTCCAGGTGCTCTGACATGTTCTCCCTGTGTCAGTGTGGGTTTCCTCCAGGTGCTCTGACATGTTCTCCCCGTGTCAGCGTGGGTTTCCTCCAGGTGCTCCCACATGTTCTCCCCGTGTCAGCGTGGGTTTCCTCCAGGTGCTCTGACATGTTCTCCCGGTGTCAGCGTGGGTTTCCTCCAGGTGCTCTGACATGTTCTCCCGGTGTCAGCGTGGGTTTCCTCCAGGTGCTCTGACATGTTCTCCCGGTGTCAGTGTGGGTTTCCTCCAGGTGCTCTGACATGTTCTCCCTGTGTCAGCGTGGGTTTCCTCCAGGTGCTCTGACATGTTCTCCCTGTGTCAGTGTGGGCTTCCTCCAGGTGCTCCCACATGTTCTCCCTGTGTCAGTGTGGGTTTCCTCCAGGTGCTCCCACATGTTCTCCCTGTGTCAGCATGGGTTTCCTCCAGGTGCTCTGACATGTTCTCCCCGTGTCAGCGTGGGCTTCCTCCAGGTGCTCTGACATGTTCTCCCCATGTCAGCGTGGGTTTCCTCCAGGTGCTCTGACATGTTCTCCCGGTGTCAGGGTGGGTTTCCTCCAGGTGCTCTGACATGTTCTCCCCGTGTCAGCGTGGGTTTCGTCCAGGTGCTCTGACATGTTCTCCCCGTGTCAGCGTGGGTTTCCTCCAGGTGCTCTGACATGTTCTCCCTGTGTCAGTGTGGGTTTCCTCCAGGTGCTCTGACATGTTCTCCCCGTGTCAGCGTGGGTTTCCTCCAGGTGCTCTGACATATTCTCCCTGTGTCAGTGTGAGTTTCCTCCAGGTGCTCTGACATGTTCTCCCTGTGTCAGCGTGGGTTTCCTCCAGGTGCTCTGACATGTTCTCCCCGTGTCAGCGTGGGCTTCCTCCAGGTGCTCTGACATGTTCTCCCCATGTCAGCGTGGGTTTCCTCCAGGTGCTCTGATATGTTCTCCCCATGTCAGCGTGGGTTTCCTCCAGGTGCTCTGACATGTTCTCCCTGTGTCAGCGTGGGTTTCCTCCAGGTGCTCTGACATGTTCTCCCTGTGTCAGCGTGGGTTTCCTCCAGGTGCTCTGACATGTTCTCCCCGTGTCAGCGTGGGTTTCCTCCAGGTGCTCTGACATGTTCTCCCTGTGTCAGTGTGGGTTTCCTCCAGGTGCTCCCACATGTTCTCCCACATGTTCTCCCTGTGTCAGTGTGGGTTTCCTCCAGGTGCTCCCACATGTTCTCCCTGTGTCAGCGTGGGTTTCCTCCAGGTGCTCTGACATGTTCTCCCCGTGTCAGCGTGGGCTTCCTCCAGGTGCTCTGACATGTTCTCCCCGTGTCAGCGTGGGTTTCCTCCAGGTGCTCCCACATGTTCTCCCTGTGTCAGCGTGGGCTTCCTCCAGGTGCTCCCACATGTTCTCCCCGTGTCAGTGTGGGTTTCCTCCAGGTGCTCCCACATGTTCTCCCTGTGTCAGTGTGGGCTTCCTCCAGGTGCTCCCACATGTACTCCCTGTGTCAGCGTGGGTTTCCTCCAGGTGCTCCCACATGTTCTCCCTGTGTCAGTGTGGGTTTCCTCCAGGTGCTCTGACATGTTCTCCCGGTGTCAGAGTGGGTTTCCTCCAGGTGCTCTGACATGTTCTCCCCGTGTCAGCGTGGGTTTCCTCCAGGTGCTCTGACATGTTCTCCCCGTGTCAGTGTGGGTTTCCTCCAGGTGCTCCCACATGTTCTCCCTGTGTCAGTGTGGGCTTCCTCCAGGTGCTCCCACATGTTCTCCCCGTGTCAGTGTGGGTTTCCTCCAGGTGCTCTGACATGTTCTCCCCGTGTCAGCGTGGGTTTCCTCCAGGTGCTCTGACATGTTCTCCCTGTGTCAGTGTGGGTTTCCTCCAGGTGCTCTGACATGTTCTCCCCGTGTCAGTGTGAGTTTCCTCCAGGTGCTCTGACATGTTCTCCCTGTGTCAGCGTGGGTTTCCTCCAGGTGCTCTGACATGTTCTCCCCGTGTCAGCGTGGGCTTCCTCCAGGTGCTCTGACATGTTCTCCCCATGTCAGCGTGGGTTTCCTCCAGGTGCTCTGATATGTTCTCCCCATGTCAGCGTGGGTTTCCTCCAGGTGCTCTGACATGTTCTCCCTGTGTCAGCGTGGGTTTCCTCCAGGTGCTCTGACATGTTCTCCCTGTGTCAGCGTGGGTTTCCTCCAGGTGCTCTGACATGTTCTCCCCGTGTCAGCGTGGGTTTCCTCCAGGTGCTCTGACATGTTCTCCCTGTGTCAGTGTGGGTTTCCTCCAGGTGCTCCCACATGTTCTCCCTGTGTCAGTGTGGGTTTCCTCCAGGTGCTCCCACATGTTCTCCCTGTGTCAGCGTGGGTTTCCTCCAGGTGCTCTGACATGTTCTCCCCGTGTCAGCGTGGGCTTCCTCCAGGTGCTCTGACATGTTCTCCCCGTGTCAGCGTGGGTTTCCTCCAGGTGCTCTGACATGTTCTCCCCGTGTCAGCGTGGGCTTCCTCCAGGTGCTCTGACATGTTCTCCCCATGTCAGCGTGGGTTTCCTCCAGGTGCTCTGATATGTTCTCCCCATGTCAGCGTGGGTTTCCTCCAGGTGCTCTGACATGTTCTCCCTGTGTCAGCGTGGGTTTCCTCCAGGTGCTCTGACATGTTCTCCCTGTGTCAGCGTGGGTTTCCTCCAGGTGCTCTGACATGTTCTCCCTGTGTCAGCGTGGGTTTCCTCCAGGTGCTCTGACATGTTCTCCCTGTGTCAGTGTGGGTTTCCTCCAGGTGCTCCCACATGTTCTCCCTGTGTCAGTGTGGGTTTCCTCCAGGTGCTCCCACATGTTCTCCCTGTGTCAGCGTGGGTTTCCTCCAGGTGCTCTGACATGTTCTCCCCGTGTCAGCGTGGGCTTCCTCCAGGTGCTCTGACATGTTCTCCCCGTGTCAGCGTGGGTTTCCTCCAGGTGCTCTGAAATGTTCTCCCTGTGTCAGCGTGGGCTTCCTCCAGGTGCTCCGACATGTTCTCCCCGTGTCAGTGTGGGTTTCCTCCAGGTGCTCCCACATGTTCTCCCTGTGTCAGTGTGGGCTTCCTCCAGGTGCTCCCACATGTTCTCCCTGTGTCAGCGTGGGTTTCCTCCAGGTGCTCGCACATGTTCTCCCTGTGTCAGTGTGGGTTTCCTCCAGGTGCTCTGACATGTTCTCCCTGTGTCAGCGTGGGTTTCCTCCAGGTGCTCTGACATGTTCTCCCCGTGTCAGCGTGGGTTTCCTCCAGGTGCTCTGACATGTTCTCCCCGTGTCAGCGTGGGTTTCCTCCAGGTGCTCTGACATGTTCTCCCTGTGTCAGTGTGGGCTTCCTCCAGGTGCTCCCACATGTTCTCCCTGTGTCAGCGTGGGTTTCCTCCAGGTGCTCCCACATGTTCTCCCTGTGTCAGCGTGGGTTTCCTCCAGGTGCTCTGACATGTTCTCCCCGTGTCAGCGTGGGCTTCCTCCAGGTGCTCTGACATGTTCTCCCCGTGTCAGCGTGGGTTTCCTCCAGGTGCTCCCACATGTTCTCCCCGTGTCAGCGTGGGCTTCCTCCAGGTGCTCCCACATGTTCTCCCTGTGTCAGCGTGGGCTTCCTCCAGGTGCTCCCACATGTTCTCCCCGTGTCAGTGTGGGTTTCCTCCAGGTGCTCCCACATGTTCTCCCTGTGTCAGTGTGGGCTTCCTCCAGGTGCTCCCACATGTTCTCCCTGTGTCAGCGTGGGTTTCCTCCAGGTGCTCCCACATGTTCTCCCTGTGTCAGTGTGGGTTTCCTCCAGGTGCTCTGACATGTTCTCCCTGTGTCAGCGTGGGTTTCCTCCAGGTGCTCTGACATGTTCTCCCCGTGTCAGCGTGGGTTTCCTCCAGGTGCTCTGACATGTTCTCCCTGTGTCAGTGTGGGCTTCCTCCAGGTGCTCCCACATGTTCTCCCTGTGTCAGTGTGGGCTTCCTCCAGGTGCTCCCACATGTTCTCCCTGTGTCAGCGTGGGTTTCCTCCAGGTGCTCTGACATGTTCTCCCCGTGTCAGCGTGGGCTTCCTCCAGGTGCTCTGACATGTTCTCCCCGTGTCAGCGTGGGTTTCCTCCAGGTGCTCTGACATGTTCTCCCTGTGTCAGTGTGGGCTTCCCCCAGATGCTCTGACATGTTCTCCCTGTGTCAGCGTGGGCTTCCTCCAGGTGCTCCCACATGTTCTCCCCGTGTCAGTGTGGGTTTCCTCCAGGTGCTCCCACATGTTCTCCCTGTGTCAGCGTGGGTTTCCTCCAGGTGCTCTGACATGTTCTCCCTGTGTCAGTGTGGGTTTCCTCCAGGTGCTCTGACATGTTCTCCCCGTGTCAGTGTGAGTTTCCTCCAGGTGCTCTGACATGTTCTCCCCGTGTCAGCGTGGGTTTCCTCCAGGTGCTCTGACATGTTCTCCCTGTGTCAGTGTGGGCTTCCTCCAGGTGCTCCCACATGTTCTCCCTGTGTCAGCGTGGGTTTCCTCCAGGTGCTCTGACATGTTCTCCCTGTGTCAGCGTGGGTTTCCTCCAGGTGCTCTGACATGTTCTCCCCGTGTCAGCGTGGGCTTCCTCCAGGTGCTCTGACATGTTCTCCCCATGTCAGCGTGGGTTTCCTCCAGGTGCTCTGACATGTTCTCCCCATGTCAGCGTGGGTTTCCTCCAGGTGCTCTGACATGTTCTCCCCGTGTCAGTGTGGGCTTCCTCCAGGTGCTCTGACATGTTTTCCCTGTGTCAGTGTGGGTTTCCTCCAGGTGCTCTGACATGTTCTCCCCGTGTCAGTGTGGGCTTCCTCCAGGTGCTCTGACATGTTCTCCCTGTGTCAGCGTGGGTTTCCTCCAGGTGCTCCCACATGTTCTCCCTGTGTCAGTGTGGGTTTCCTCCAGGTGCTCCCACATGTTCTCCCCGTGTCAGCGTGGGTTTCCTCCAGGTGCTCCCACATGTTCTCCCTGTGTCAGCGTGGGTTTCCTCCAGGTGCTCCCACATGTTCTCCCCGTGTCAGTGTGGGTTTCCTCCAGGTGCTCTGACATGTTCTCCCTGTGTCAGCGTGGGTTTCCTCCAGGTGCTCTGACATGTTCTCCCCGTGTCAGCGTGGGTTTCCTCCAGGTGCTCTGACATGTTCTCCCTGTGTCAGCGTGGATTTCCTCCAGGTGCTCCCACATGTTCTCCCTGTGTCAGCGTGGGTTTCCTCCAGGTGCTCCCACATGTTCTCCCCGTGTCAGCGTGGGTTTCCTCCAGCTGGCTCCTCCAAATATTGTACAACAAACCTAAAACAATGAGCTTTTGGGCAGCAGTACGATGTGTTATGTTTGGAGGAGAGATGTCTTCATACAGACCTTTGAACACTGAGTCTGGTTTTTTTCATCTGAAATTGTCGCACGTCTAAAAATATACGACCTCATGTTGTGTCAGTCACATTGGCACAGAGTCTGAAACTTTTGTCCATCATTGAAATTTTCCGAACAGTTTTGATTTTCTGCATTTTTCGCCTCTGTGAGGTCCTTTAGAGACATCTGACCAAGAATCAGCCACAACAAGACATAAACCATAGACAGAATCATTTCATAACTCAGATAGCTCATGTGGATGATGATGACGAGGAGGAGGTTGCGGATTACACGCAGAATGTGGAGGACAGCTACGCCCCCTCATGCAGCTGCGGTGCCAAATGAAAGACAGATAGGGAGTTGGTACGACTTCCTTTTTACTCCTCCTGTTTCGTTTGTAAAAAGTTAGTGTGAACAGGAACCAAACCAAAACTAGGATGAACCAAACTAGCGGTGTCACTGCAGCCTTGGAGACGGTCTGTGTGGAGGGATGGACCATCTGAACACTGTGACAGATTGATTTCTTCAGACAGGAAACATCTGAAAAGCTGCATTACAAACAAAAGTTTCTTCATCAATTATTAAACACATTTTTATTGCTGTGTTTCACACTTTGCTGCTCATTACTTTTTATGGATTGTAATGATTTCTTTCTTTATCGGTGTAGTTTTGAGGTAATATCAGTGTCTGGTGTAAATGTCAAAGCTGTATTGGGAATAAGTTTGATGGAAAAAAATCAGATCTAACAGGATGTAAGTGTGTCTCTGACTTCCTGTACAGACTGAGGGCAGCTGGAAACAGTCCGACTCGTCTGCAGCTCTTTGTCACCGTCACTTGCTGCTGCCGCCTGATCTCGTCCACTCTCCAGGCGAGGCGCAGCTCATCTCCAACGAGCCTAGTGTCTCCCTCTCAGTGGTGTGTGAACTCTGACCTCTCTGCCCTCCTCGCTTCACTTGATGTCACCGCTGATGAAATATTCATAGGTGTCAACAGCCGGCATCACCTTCACCTGCCCCACCCCACCCACTGTTACCCTGGAGACGACACAACACAGCACATGATGTCGTGTTGTAGCAACAGTGTAATGGAGAGCAGTCAGGATTTACTCTCGTTCAGTCTGCCCAGAGTGGGCGGCAGACTCACAAATCTATCGGCTGAAAGTGAAGCAGCATTACCCGACATGCCTGATCTGGAGTCACTGGATTATTTACAGTGAATGTACACAAGTTTTAAACATCACAAAAGCTGAATTACCGCCCCGTGGTTGTACGCCTCCACGAGCACACCGTTAAAGCTGCAGTTACAGTCTCCATCCATGTCAGTGAAAACATGGATGCTTCACACACAGAAGATCTATACAATCAGCACAGTTTCAAGATTAGAGTCACCAATTCAGTATCTGACCAAATGTCTCCCCTTCTGTTCCTGAGATATGACGTTAAAACATGATGATGTCACAGTCAAGCTGACCTTTGACCTTTTGACCTTCATTATTTTATCCTGTTAGACATTTGGGTCAAGTTTGGTCAGAATTAGTGACTGAATCCTTCAGCTATGGACAGAAACATGTTGTGAGGTCACACTGACCTTTGACCTCCAAATTCTAATAAGTTCCTTGTTGAGTCCAGGTGGACGTTTGTGCCGAATTTCAAGAAATTCCTTAACAGAGTTCTTGAGTTATTGTGTTCACAAGCATGAGATAGACAAGGTCACGCTGACCTATGACCTCTGACCACCAAAGTATGATCAGTTCATCTTTGTGTCCAAGTGGATGTTTGTGCCAAATGTAAGGGAATTTAACAAATGGTCATTTTGACTTGACCAGCTGACTTCACTACAAGCTGATTGGCTGTTGAAACAGGTGACCTGCTTTAAAACCAGCTGAGTGTCAGGTGACATCATCAGCCGGCTTGAGTCGAGCTCAGACCGGCCAGTTCACACCGCTGACACTTTTCTTTGTGACGATCTAAATCAGTTACATCTCGTCGTGAATCTTTGGTCTGAACTGGACTTTGGAAACAAACATTTAAAGCTGTCGGTCAGTGGACGGCGAGCTGTCACACACAGAACTGTTCTGCTAAAAAACAAAGATGTGAGTCACTCTTTCCTGTTCGTATTTATTTGAGGACTTTTCTATGAAAAGATCCTGAATGTTCATCTGGAGCGGTTTGCTAAATAAAGTGACCGAAACACTTTCATTCAAATGTTTCAAACACATTTATTCATCCTCAGTGATGTCAACAGCATCAAAAACGTATAAAAACGAAGCATGAATGAAGTTATCAAGGCTTAAATTACAAAAACAAAAGTCTCAATATACAGCCTGGTTTAATTTCCTGCTTTGATCCATATTTAATTTGATCTTCTTGTTGAGAAAGTTATAAAAAATACAGCCTGAATTCAGCCACATCAACATCTTTCTTTCATCAGCTGAGAGCAGAACAGGAAGACGGATCTAAAGGAAAGCCATAACAAAGGTACAGCAGTGAGGGCGCTCAGAGGAGGCGGAGCTCACAGAACATGTGGGGGTGGACAGAAACAGCTCAGAAATAAAAACCAGCCTAATCAGCATTTTTGCTGGTGACTCTCACTGTGGATTCAGCGTCAGTCATGTGTGAGGCTGTAAACCTGCTGACACGCTCCGCAGCTTCTGTGGATCCATCGACAGAACTGACGAAGCCTAAACTTCTTCACGCCATCACTTCAAATCCCTGAACCCCTCCTGCTTCATACAGCCGGACGCTGAGAGACGCTGCAGTGATACAGAATCCAAACGCCTCTGCAGTCAGCCTCCATCACCGTCAGCCCTCCCCTCATCTTCACGTCGGCGTGCTGCAGCTTCATGTTCAAACTTCAAAAATCAGCTTTGTCTCTAGAAAGACTTCCATCGGATGGCAGACAGGATGGCGTGAATGAAGTAGAGGAGAGTCGCCACGTACGAGAAGACCTGAAGAGACAGAGAGAAGATGTGACTGGATGGAAGGTCGAGGTTCTTCCTCTGAGGACCAGGATAAACCAGGACAATCTGTGCCTGATGTCAGACACAACTGACATTTCCACCTTCACTCTGGCAGTGTGCTTCTGTTGTGGAGCGGGTTTGATTTTCCCTGACCGATCAATACAGACCAGCGTATCTGCCTGAATGGCTCTGCACCACTGGACAGTTGTCGTAGCCAGCAGATATACAGAGCTGCTGCTAAAGTTTAGAGAGTGATGTTTACGTCACCGTGACGACGCACACAAACACAAATAATAATAATAATAATAATAATATACTGATAAGACAGAGAACTGATGATGTTATTCAGGCTTCGATAAAATCATACTGTGAACAGTTTTTGTCAACTAGTAAATCTAGCACTGTGCATTCAGTGATATCAACCTTTAGACAAGGCTGGCAGCAGATTAAAAGCTAAGCTACGCTAACCAGCTGCTGGCTGTAGCTTCACGCCAAAATGTTGACCTGTGTTGTGCTGTGAACAGACCAATGGGAGTTCAGAATGAACCTTTTAAGAGCCAATCAGAGGGTTTCGTCAGCTGGTTTAGAGCTGAGGAAGAAAACAGGGTCTGATCTGCTTAACACGTAACGGTGAGGGCCGGGGAAACTGTTGTTAGGAGCGTAACCTGTCGCCCAGCGGCAGCAGCCACGTAACTGTCAGCTGACAAAACAAACAACGATGTCGGCCTGCAGGAGAAAAGCCGTGGTAGATTTCCTAGTTCAGCCACAGCATCCAGATTTCTCCTTAGTCATTAGTTCAAGGTCGACACAGCACGTTCAGCGTCATACTCACGTTTGGCCGTGTTGTTGAGCTAGTTTGTCTCTGTCAAGTAGCTGACTGTTAGCAAAGATACTGGATTGCTACAAGATGGCCCACCTACAATATCAATCAATCAATCAATCAATCAATTTTATTTATAAAGCCCAATATCACAAATCACAATTTGCCTCACAGGGCTTTACAGCATACGACATCCCTCTGTCCTTATGACCCTCACAGCTGATCAGGAAAAACTCCCCAAAAAACCCTTTAACGGGGAAAAAACGGTAGAAACCTCAGGAAGAGCAATATCCTCCCATTGTATGAAATGGTATACATTTCCGGTCTCCTAAGTAGGCGTTGTCCCCTGTACCCCAATCAAAGACGAGTATCCCCAACCTCGCTTCTGTCAACATGTGTGTTCCCTTACTGGCCGTAAGCTAAATAAATAAATGGCCCGTGAAAAAAATATTTTTTCCAGCAGATGTCTTAGTTACAACATGATTGAGCTAACTGGAGTAGTTTCATGTCGTATCCGACAACGGGAGACTTTTAACAGATGACGTCCTGATGTTAGCTTTGCTGCTGTTAGCTGTCCCTGTCAGCTGATGCTTTCTAGACATCGTGATTTCCCAAAACTGAATAAATACCACACATAGCAACACAAAACTGCTTTGCTAGCTCAATCATGTTGTAACTAAGACATCCGCTGGAAAAAATATTTTTAGTAATCCAGTATCTTTGGTGAAACTGCACTGATTTCAGCACCAGAGAGGAGATATCTGTTGTGTGTTGTTGAGACAGAGACAAGTCTTGAACAAAGTAAATTTTCTCCTGATTTGTCCGTCTGAAATTTGCCATTTTGGTGTTGGAATGTTCTGAAGGTATGTGGCTTGTGATAAATGGGTCCAATATCTGCTTCCGTGACTATGGGGCGAAAGAATCGGCCATAATCTGTAATCACGTTCATTTCTCCCACTGAAGTCAATGGACTCAGGACCTGCTGTTAGTCTCCTAAAGGGGCGTGGTGGTCGCCAATCCTACGTGACACTGATACAGGAAACTGACTCGCAGTGGACCGTCTTGGTTTATCCACCGTCTTTGCCGTTAGTCACTCACTCTACAGCAGGAACCAGCACTTCAAAATAAAAGCTCAGAGCCAGAAGTTCACTGCACTTGTGTTTGTTTTTTTTTTTTCTTTACAAACACGTTTGCGAGTCACTTGTGGTCCCCACTTTTGGACCGCGACCCACCAGTTGGGAACCACTGTCTTAGCTGACACAACTGCCTGCGTTAACAGTGACGTTCACAATCTGATTGTGTGTAAGCCTGAATGACATCATCAGTTCTCTGTCTCGTCATTCTCCCCTGACTTGTCTGTCGTCGTGGTGACCTTGTGGTGGTCCTAGCATATTTGGTGCCTATGGCGAGATTCCCCCTGGTGCCGCCTGGAGACGCATCATACTGCCATGAAAAGTGGCCTTTGGCATCAGGTCCTGTCATAATCACTGTGACCACCAGAGGTCGCTGCTTAACGTTTAACATAAATAGAGTCGTAATAAGCTGCTGTCCAAACGAGCTGTGGAGTCGTATTTTTGGGCAGGACAGTCTCAGACAATATGGACTAAATTACAACCAACAACAAAACTCTCTGTTGGATATCAGGGTCGTATCTTCCACTCGATGCCTCAGCCAGGTGCACAAGGCAGATTATCATATGTGTGGGAGCAAATTACAAATCACAGGAGGACATGAGCAGTACATGTCCTACCTGTGATTTATTCACTGTGTAATTCTCCGAGCTTTAGAAACAAAACGAGCCCAAACTTTGACACGCAGTCCGACTCCTCAAACAGAAATAATTCAGGTTTTTCGTTCTGCATTCTTACAACATGCAGCAGGTTATCATAAAGTACAAACGTGCACTCAGAGCAGGAAACAGTCTGACTCACCACTGCAGCGATGTCCAGCTTGTAGCTTTGGGAGCCAGTCCCATCGTCCAAGCCCAGGGTCACTGTAGCCAAAGCCACTGAGGCGCTGAGGTAGAAGAAGGCCGCGATGCCGTGATACGCAAAGTCCTGACAGACGAGGAAGAGGAAGAGGAAGACAAGAGAAGAATGTGAGACACTGTCTGTGGTGAGAGGTCAGTAATGCACTGGCGCAGAGTCAAAACACACACTAACTTATTGTTACACAAAACTGGTGTGTCCTGGTGTCGTGTTGCATTCACAGCGCCTGTTGTTCATAACAGAGGAAATCATGTTCTCTCTTTACTCTGACACGGGAGGAAAATGTGTCCGTGTCACAGCTGGTTCTTTCGTCTCGTTTGTTAAAGCAGTTTGGTGACGAGTTGACGAGGTGACCCGTTATCTGAGAATTCAGAATCAGAAGTTGAAAAGAACCAAAGTCATTTGGTCTCTTTCACAAATGGTCCAACCTCACAGCTGCACTGATTGTTGAGCTCAGTTCAGACCAAAGATTCACGACAAGACGAGTTGAAACGGGGAACGACTGTCAACGCTCCGCTCTGTCACGCTGTAACCTGCCACTTCACACCAAGTCAGCGAGATGAAAGGGTGACCTCTGACTACCAAAGTCTAATCACTTCATAATTGCGTTCAATGTGTCAAATCTGAAGAAATTCCCTGAAGGCGTTCTTGAGATATCGTGTTCACAAGAACGGGACGTACTTGTGCAACAGATGGGCCGAGAACGCCAAAACATAACGCCTGCGGCTGTGTCTAAAGCCAGGTGACACCATCAGCTGGCTTGAGTCCAGCTCAGACCGGCCAGTTCAAACCACCGACACTTTTCTCTGTGACGTTCTGGAACGGTTTCATCTCGTCACCAATCTTTGGTCTGAACTGGACTTTAGCTACGGGGTCTCCCAAGGGTCACAGCGAGATTTTTTTTGTCTTTGCATTTCCTTTCAGTACTTTTCCTCTTCATTCCCTCAGAGTCATCTGTGTATTTCTGCTCAGCGGCAGAACGGCCCAGTATTGATCAGCTTATTGAATATTCCTTTGAGGTGGGTCATAAGTATCCTGATGTAGTTCGACTAACTCACAGTAGCTGATCCGTCCCTCCAGGGTTTCGCAGGATGTTTTAGGGATTGTTGCAGCTACTGAAGGTCTGATTTCAAAGTAGCTTCTTCACTAAAAAATGTGATGTATGTTCTTTTTTTCTGTTGCAATGAATCTGCAAAAATAGCTTTGATGCTGTCTCAGACTCAGAGCTTATTATATGAGCATTCACCACCACTGTCTGTTTGCTGTTTGAATGTGGAGCCAAACCATGATGTTTTCTTCTAAACCTTTCTTAACCACATGCTTGTGTTGCACGAGGAAGTACACACACATATACGAGGTGTTTTAGCCACACTGAAGGTTGTTTTGAATATAAGCAGCAGAAACTGTACATTTCCTGTGAAACCAAGGTGTATTTTTAAAAGACACAATGCAGGTAACAAACGTAAATCGACACAGCATTCCAGAGCATTAACAACAGGCGCAGGAGGCCACCCGGCGCGTCACATGGAGATGTGACAGTCCACTGACCAAACTGTGATATTTGATGAGTTGGGAGTGAGAACGTGTTGGCTAAAATGTGTGTGTGTGTGTGTGTGACTTACTGCTGCAGCCCAGCTGCCTTTGTTGCGATGCCCCCCGCAGGCGAACACCACCATCCAGATAAAAGTCAAGCTGAAGCAGAAGACGGAGACGAACATGACCCAGCCCTGAGGGTTCTGTGGCACCACCAGCGTGCACGCCACCAAGATCCAGACCAGGCCACCGAAGATCTGCGGGAACACCAGAGACTCATGAGAGGAGGCGACGATACAGCTGACCAACATGCCCCTCCCCCTTTTTGTGTGAGACAGAGATCAGTGGAGTCACTGATTATGTGATGTGCTGAATATGACTGCCTCTGCTCGCTGTCTTCACATGTTGGATGGCGTGTTTCATGGGCTCTGAGATTCATCACAAAGTGAGGATCTCTTACTCACCATCTTGTTTCATACTCAAATGCAGGGGTGTAAATAGGGTTGTATTGGGGCCCATGGGGTGGGGGGCCCACAGAGAGAGAGACTATATGTCGGGCAGAAAACAGGTCCTCGTGAGTTATTTAAATTGTCACCTCACAAATGTGCCTGTGTTCAAAGAAAAACTTTGTTTATTTATATTTATACACCTTTGAAAAGTGAGCCCATCTCCATCATGTCTTTATTTGTATTTATCTATTTTTGGTAAATAGCCAGTAGCAGCTTAACTAAAGGTATTATTCAATTCACTTTTATTTATAAATCCCAGTATCACAAATCACAATTTGCCTCAGAGGGTTTTACAGCTAATGTAACTGAATTATTTCTTGTTGTTAAACTACATTTCGTCAGTTTTATTTATCATTTAAAAAGTAAGAGTGTTTGTGACGTTTATCTCTGAGTTATTTTTATTCTTGATTCACATCGCCTCCTCTGTACCTCCTGGGTTTCCGTAGCTCCTCCTGTCTGCCTCTCACAGTGGCCTTTTGCACATCTGCAGGTAAGTCACATTGAAAAGTGCTGCTGCGCCACTTTAGTATTTACTCTGTAATCTTTGCTGCATTGTTCACTGTTGTAGCTGCTGTTTTGTTTTGTTGTGACCTCTTACATGAGTTTTGTTCGGTTAACTTTTTGCCGCCTTTTGTGGTACAGGGAGGCGCCTTGTGTCACGTGACCAGCACAGTGCTGCAGTTTTAATGTCTGATTTCTGGTGTAAAATGTTGTTATTCTGTGTGTTCAGGAGCAGAGGTGCAGAACCAGGTGTCCAGAGGGCGATTAGTGTGTCATGTTGTCTTCTGCAGGAGGAATAAATGCTGGACAACAATATCTTCAAGTCATCATTTGCACATGCATGGTCCACACATGTTACACATCCCTCTGTCCTCGGACCCTCACAGCTGATCCGGAAAAACTCCCCCAAAAACCCTTTTACGAGGATTGAATGGTCGAAACCTCAGGAGGAGAAACTGAGGAGGGATCCCTCTGTTATAAAATGTGTGCTTACTCCACATAAACCATAAATGAAATATAAAAAAACTACAATCATGATCATGTGACAATAAGATTTAATGGTAGCTAGTTAAGGCGTGTAGCAAGCAGGGGGCACAGGGGCCCATTGTAACTACCTTACGCCTCTGCTCCAAAGTGAATTGTCCTGCTTTATGTGCACGCCGCCCCAGTCACTGCTATGTCTTTATTCACAGAGCTGTCGTTGGTGAAATAGCTTCCTACTTATCGTCTCTTTTCAATATGAAATATGTTGCGTCGTGTTGTGCCCAAAGTCAGAACTGATTTGAAAGGAAAAAGAAAAGCTTGCAGTTTCTCTGCACCCACAGCAGGGGACAATCTGCAAAATGATCTCAAGCTCCGTGACACGGTGACCTAAACGACTCTGAAACCACCGTGAATATGATGCAGTCCAGGCTGTCTGTGTGCAGCTGTTTTATCTCACTCATATTGATGTGCTTCTATTTGTGAATTTCTATCTGTGGTTGAAACGCTGTGTTGCTGCTGTTCTGTGTCTCCCTTGTAAAGAGATTTTTGATTTCAATGGGACAAACCTGGTTAAATAAAGTAAGAGTCCAGAAGTCCCAAACTCAAAGAGATTCAGGTTAAATGACACTGGAGAGGCTTCAAAAATGATTTAACAGTTTGAAGTTATGTGTATGTGGACAATTGACAGGATGACACAACATGCAGCAGAAACATGCTCAGCATGTTTGAGTCCTGTTATCTCCGTCTGACTCCACTTAACTTTGATCTTCTGATTCTCATCAGCAACTGATGAATATCTTTAACTCTCCTGATGTTCATATCTTTGCACATTTTTAGACGTTGACGTTTAACACACCTCTCCACCTCCACTGCCGTCTGATTCACATGTTGTATCTGGTCAGCTAACACGCTGCTAACAGCCAGGATCACAGAGTTCACAGAATATCAGACTGTATGCTAAACAGTTTCCCTGTGCTTCCAGTCTTCAGTGTACATATGATAACACAGATTTATGTCTTTTTTCCTGTCACATTAATCATCTGACAACCTCTGAGATTTATCTGGTGACCATTTGGAAGGGCCTGAGCCCTCGGTTGGGAACCAATGGGCTAAACTTGCTGACTGTTGTGATGTCATATATGATAATATATCCAACACGTTCTCATCCCTGGTCATCACATATTGCTGCTTTGTCAGTGGACTTTTGCATCGACATGTAAGCGCTGTATCCTGCAGAATCTGCTGCTGACGTTCCTGGACAGGATGTCAACAAAAGCCTCATGGTTTGGCTCTATATTCATACAGGAAGCAAACAGCTGCCTTCCAGGTGAAGATCTGGTGCTTGTTGGACCCACACACCTCCCCTCCCGCCCTCCCTCCTGTTACCAGCAGCGTTTCAAACTAACACCGCCCAGCTGCATATCATACTGACACAACCGGTGCCGTCCAGCCGACCGGCAGCGTGTCACGTCACTGTGAAGGGTTCTGTCAGGCCACGTTACAAACTGATGCCGCCCTGCGTCATATCATACCGCTGTGAATGGTGGCTTTTGGCGTCGCTGTCTGACGCTGAAATCACTGGGAACTGATTAGTTCAGAGATACATCAGTCAGAGGGACCAGGCTTTACTGCAACACTTTAACTACATCAAGCTGACCGTACTTTTGTCCTTTTGATTTAAGGAGGATTTGGAAAAGGCAAATTAATATTTCTCCTTATGTTTCCCCTTAACTGGTGAAACAGACGGCACTGAGAGTTCAGGAGTTACTCAAGCAATGGTAGTGTGTGTGGAGACATGAATATGAAACATATTGGGGCTGAAAGGGTTAACAACATGATGATGATGATGATGATGATGATGCACCTCTAACGTTAGCTAGGTAGCATGTTTATTTCTATCACTGACTAACCTGGCGGTTCCTTAAGGTTCATTTATTCTTGCTCAGCCTAAGAAAATAGATCCGTTTGTTTCGGATGTGTTTTTTTCTCGGCTTGGCATCAATATGCTGCCATGCTCACTACATGGCACAGAAAGTGTCAACAAGATAAGACATAAGATAAGATAAGATAAGATAAGACATAAGATAAGAGATAAGATAAGATAAGACATAAGATAAGAGATAAGATAAGATAAGATAAGATAAGACATAAGATAAGAGATAAGATAAGAGATAAGATAAGATAAGAGATAAGATAAGAGATAAGATAAGATAAGATAAGACATAAGATAAGAGATAAGATAAGATAAGACATAAGATAAGAGATAAGATAAGATAAGATAAGACATAAGATAAGAGATAAGATAAGATAAGACATAAGATAAGAGATAAGATAAGATAAGACATAAGATAAGAGATAAGATAAGATAAGACATAAGATAAGATAAGAGATAAGATAAGACATAAGATGAGACACACCTTTATTGATCCCATAATTGAGAAATTCCAGTGTTACAGCAGTCAAGGAGAAAGAGTCAGATTAAAGATTTCAAAATTAAACTTAAAAAACTTAAATAACTAGGCATGCAAATAAGTACAAAATCCAAGAGACAGCGATAAATAACAATAACAATAACAATAATAATAATAATAATAATGAAAAACATAGGAAGTGGATAATAATGAGCAGTGGATAAAGGGAGCACATCTAATGATTGTATGTGCAAAACAGCAGACAGCTGTGGTGTCAATAAAGTGTCCATAGTGTCCCTAAAGTGTCCATAAAGTGTCCATAGTGTCAATAAAGTGTCCATAGTGTCCCTAAAGTGTCCATAAAGTGTCCATAGTGTCAATAAAGTGTCCATAGTGTCCCTAAAGTGTCCCTAAAGTGTCCATGGTGTCCCTAAAGTGTCCATAGTGTCAATAAAGTGTCCATGGTGTCCCTAAAGTGTCCATAGTGTCCCTAAAGTGTCCATAAAGTGTCCATAGTGTCAATAAAGTGTCCATAGTGTCCCTAAAGTGTCCATAAAGTGTCCATAGTGTCAATAAAGTGTCCATAGTGTCCCTAAAGTGTCCATAAAGTGTCCATAGTGTCAATAAAGTGTCCATGGTGTCCCTAAAGTGTCCATAGTGTCAATAAAGTGTCCATGGTGTCCCTAAAGTGTCCATAGTGTCCCTAAAGTGTCCCTAAAGTGTCCATTGTGTCCCTAAAGTGTCCATGGTGTCAATAACGTGTCCATGGTGTCCCTAAAGTGTCCATAGTGTCCCTAAAGTGTCCATGGTGTCCCTAAAGTGTCCATGGTGTCCCTAAAGTGTCCATAGTGTCCCTAAAGTGTCCATGGTGTCCCTAAAGTGTCCATAGTGTCCATAAAGTGTCCATAGTGTCCCTAAAGTGTCCATAGTGTCCCTAAAGTGTCCATGGTGCAGTCTACTGTGAGCAGTGCTGGTTATGTAGCCTGACAGCAGCAGCAGGAAGGACCTGTGATAGCGTTCCTTCACACACTTTGGGTGAATCAGTCTATCGCTGAAGGAGCTCTCCAGAGCTTTTATCTCCTCCTGCAGAGGATGGGAGTCATTAGTCCTCAGAGACGACATCCTCCTGTCTGCAGCCGAGACGCTGCTGCCCCAGCAGACCACTCTGTAAAAGATGGCTGATGCCACCACAGTGTCAAAGAAGGTCTTCAGGAGCGCCCCCTGCACTCCAAAACACCTGAGCCGCCTCAGCAGGTAGAGTCTGCTTTGGCCTTTCCTGTACAGTGCTGTTATGTGATCAGTCCAGTCCAGTTTATTGTTAAGATCAACACCCAGGTACTGATAAGATGTCACCATCTCAATGTCCTAACAAGGTGCAGGAAACCCAAAATATGATGCCACCACAGTATCAAAGAAGGTCTTCAGGAGCGCCCCCTGCACTCCAAAACACCTGAGCCACCTCAGCAGGTAGAGTCTGCTTTGGCCTTTCCTGTACAGTGCTGTTATGTGATCAGTCCAGTCCAGTTTATTGTTAAGATCAACACCCAGGTACTGATAAGATGTCACCATCTCAATGTCCTAACAAGGTGCAGGAAACCCAAAATATGATGGACGCAGGGTCTCAGGAGGTTAAAGATGAGCAGAGTGCGTCTCTTTAACTCTTCGTTAGCTGTCGGATGTGTTCCCATCATTTTGCCTATCCTGTATTTCCAGCACAGAGCAGGGCGTCGCCGCCTCCGTTCACTCTACACCTCTGATGATTGACAGGCTGCATTATTCATGGAGCTCCACCAGACTCCACCTGCTCACACACTCTCTGTTTCTGTGTGAGTGTTGGTTTCACAACGTCACGTCTGTATTGCAATGAATTGTGGGTTATTAAATCAGTTAAGTCTGCACCCTAAGTGGACTTTCTGAAAGTCTGCGCAGAGTCTGCTTGAGGCCGCTGTGGACTGGATGAATTGTGGATTTGGAGCCGTCAGCACTCCCAGACTTCTCGAGTCAGTGACATCCGGACATTTGGATTCAGCCATAAAGCTGTGCTGAGGTGAAATGAAGAGCACTTCCTGGTTCAGAGTTCATCTCTTTTTCTTATTCAAACTTCCTGTGACTGCGACACACCAAAGGGTCAGCCCAAACCTCAAGGCTCATATCTGTGCACAATGTTTCTCTAACGTGTGTAATCACTCTTGTCACAACATGAGACAATAGCGACAGAATAAAATAGGACGGTTAGCTTTCATGATCCTGTCCGCATATTTATTTTTTCCTCTTATCTTTCAGTGGTAGGTCTTCTTCGCTGGTGCTTTGCTGTCATTTGCTTCGTACCATAAAGCGATCCATCGTCACGACATTCTCCTTCCAACTCTTATCGTCCCTCACACTGGCTGCCGATTGAGCCTTAAGCTCCGCCTCCAGGGGCGACTGCAAAACGAGCCTGTGCTTTCTCTCAGCCGGCTTTTTCATGTGAAGCCATCAAAGAATGGAACAGGCTTCCTGACGCTTTGAGAAATACCACACGTTATCGCAGTTTCTCCCGTGAAATGAAAAAGTGGATTTTAAGCAGTCAGTCTCGTCAGCACTGATCTCAGACAGATGTTAGAGGTTACCTCAGCAGGTACACAGATGTCACATGTTTCCGTCATGGGTGCACGTGCTGCTAACTTTGCCACGTGTGACGTATTTATTGTATATTTCTTACTGTAAATTGTGCTGTGCAGCCTGTGCCTGCCATGTTTGTTGTGTGAGGCAGAGAAACTGTTAACTGTCACTGAAATATTGTATTTCCACCATGTGATGTGCGCTCACTGTCTTGTTGCTTATATGAGGCATCCGCAGCAGTAACCTGCTCACTGTATAAGGTCGTTACTGTACATTTCATATTGTCGTCTGTACCGTGCAGTGTGAACTTACTGTAAGGCGCCTGCACTGGTAACCTGGGGTCTCATTTATACAACAGCTCCAAACTAAAAATGTCATCCGGACAAAAGTCAAAAATGGCTTTTGCGTGGGAAGTGGCGTTTGCCTCTTTCAGGCCTCGCTTTGTGTTCATAAATGAGACCCTCTGTCACTTTACAAGGTTAGCTACGGTGTTTTTATTAGATTGTATTTTGTACCGTGCAGCGTGTGCGTACTGCTTCTATCATGGTAGGCTCGTGGCTTTGCTGTAGTCTGTATCGCACCTTGAGTTTTATTTTTTTCATTGCGTTATGTGAAGGACTACAGATGGAAATAAGCGTATTGCTAAATCTGCTGCAACCATGTTTTCATTTCATGTAAATGATTAGTGTCATTGCACGCTGTCCTTTTAGGAACCAAATAAACTAAACTGATCATTCTCACGCTCAAACAGTGACAGACAGGTTTTTGACATTCAGACATTCTGAAATTCAGACATTTCTGAGCTGTAGTTTGCCTCTTAATCAGGAAATGGGAGCAGCAACATACTGAAATTATCATCAAACATTCATTCATAACTGTATGTGTGGGCGCAGTTGAATTTTGCAATAATAATGTGTGGTTATCACAAAGTCCCACAGCACACTGCTGGAGAAGCACTGCAGCTATCAAACCTCAGCTCAACACTTTATATTTCTATAGTTCAGTGACATTTAAAGAACTTGATGTGCTTGTTGTTTTTATGTTCATATGACACAGAATGAAACACTCCAACAACAAAACAGTTCACCTGACACAGAGTTCCTGTCAGACATGTGACACATTTATTTAGTGTCTGATGAACTCAACTTTTCTCTCACTGCGTTGGACTAAACTAAACGTTTGGAGCCGTTTCTAAAATATGTGAAGTGAGTGAGTGAACTGGGTTTTACAGTGTTGATGGATTGTTGCACACTCTCACTACTGTTCATTGTTTTAAGCAGCTTCGTTGTTATGACGTGTCGGATCATCAGTTCAGAATGTGCCTTACTGTTATGTGCCTTCACGTGCTCTGGTGTGTCTCTTTATATGTGTGTGTGTGTGTGTGTGTGTGTGTGTGTGTGTGTCTTTTACACGCAACAAGAATTGTATGCTGCTCAAACAGATTTGTTTGAGAAATATGACATGATGACGAAGACTTTAAAGGCCTCAGATTCTGTTCACACGTCACATTTAACTGTTGTCTTTCTGTCTTGTCTCTGTCTTACACCACAGATTGCTCCTTCATGACATTTCACTTGTGTAACGGGACGGGAAGTCTTCACTGTCTGACTCTGAGTTGGCAGCAGCATCATGGCTCAGTGAGACATCAGGCAATAATCTGATGACAACAATATCAATGCTGAAGGTTTTCTCAACCAGGAGGAGAAATGTGGTGAAATACCTCCTGACTTGTTCTCTGCAGAGTTTCTTCTTTCAGGAAATAAAAACTGTGAATCAGAATCTGTGTGAAAGGAGTGAAATATTCAGAGGGAATTTAGATTTAGGTTTCCTTTTCTTCAATAAGATTTTTTAGGATTTACATGGAGTCGTTTGTTGAAAAGCAGCTGCTGATGTGAATAAACGTGTCCATCAGTCAGCAACAGGTTCACTATCAGCTGCTCTCAGCTGTCATCAGTGTTCAGGACACAACAGTCAGACTTTATGTTCAGTTTACGAGTTTAAACTCGTTATACGGGATGTTCTCCTGAGTGCGTAAAAGCTGCGTAAACGTGACCGCACCGGAGACAAACAGTCATGTAAAGCAGATTAAACCGTGCGGTGCAGCTGGAGCTGCTGTTTCTTACCAGCTCAGGCAGGTAGAGGATGTCGGGGATGGTCGTGCATATTCCGATCCCGCTGGGGAGGTTCCCCATGGTGGCAGTGTTGGAGGCCATCCTGCTGCTGCTGCTGCTGCTCGGACTGAAGCGGGACTCGGAGCTGCTGCGTTAAAACCAGGAGGAGCCGACCGGAAAAACCGGAATCTCCATCAGCCGAGCGGAGAGACACACCCGGCGGCCCGCACACACCGGAGCTGCTGCTCAGAGTGGCGATGAGCCCGCTGAGCTGCGCCGGAAGTTCAGAGTGAGACAGACTTATCAATGTTTGACCAGCGTGACTCATTTATCACCATGACAACCTGCAGCAGCAGCTCTGCATCATCATCAACAACAACAACAACAACAACAACAACAACAGTAATTACGCTGTGATGACGTCAAAGTGATGGTGGTTCTTCCTGAGTTTTGTTTTTGTTTCTTGTAGATTTCGCGTCAATCAAAATTAATTGTTTTATCAAACCCACGCTGACACGGGGAGAACATGTCAGAGCACCTGGAGGAAACCCACACTGACACGGGGAGAACATGTGGAAGCACCTGGAGGAAACCCACACTGACACGGGGAGAACATGTCAGAGCACCTGGAGGAAACCCACACTGACACAGGGAGAACATGTGGAAGCACCTGGAGGAAACCCACGCTGACACGGGGAGAACATGTCAGAGCACCTGGAGGAAACCCACACTGACACGGGGAGAACATGTGGAAGCACCTGGAGGAAACCCACACTGACACGGGGAGAACATGTCAGAGCACCTGGAGGAAACCCACACTGACACAGGGAGAACATGTGGAAGCACCTGGAGGAAACCTACGCTGACACGGGGAGAACATGTCAGAGCACCTGGAGGAAACCCACACTGACACGGGGAGAACATGTGGAAGCACCTGGAGGAAACCCACACTGACACGGGGAGAACATGTCAGAGCACCTGGAGGAAACCCACACTGACACAGGGAGAACATGTGGAAGCACCTGGAGGAAACCCACGCTGACACGGGGAGAACATGTCAGAGCACCTGGAGGAAACCCACGCTGACACGGGGAGAACATGTCAGAGCACCTGGAGGAAACCCACGCTGACACAGGGAGAACATGTCAGAGCACCTGGAGGAAACCCACACTGACACGGGGAGAACATGTCGGAGCACCTGGAGGAAACCCACGCTGACACGGGGAGAACATGTCAGAGCACCTGGAGGAAACCCACGCTGACACGGGGAGAACATGTCAGAGCACCTGGAGGAAACCCACGCTGACACAGGGAGAACATGTCAGAGCACCTGGAGGAAACCCACGCTGACACAGGGAGAACATGTCGGAGCACCTGGAGGAAACCCACGCTGACACAGGAGAACATGTCAGAGCACCTGGAGGAAACCCACGCTGACACAGGAGAACATGTCAGAGCACCTGGAGGAAACCCACGCTGACACGGGGAGAACATGTCAGAGCACCTGGAGGAAACCCACGCTGACACAGGAGAACATGTCAGAGCACCTGGAGGAAACCCACGCTGACACAGGAGAACATGTCAGAGCACCTGGAGGAAACCCACGCTGACACAGGGAGAACATGTCGGAGCACCTGGAGGAAACCCACGCTGACACAGGGAGAACATGTCAGAGCACCTGGAGGAAACCCACGCTGACATGGGGAGAACATGTCAGAGCACCTGGAGGAAACCCACGCTGACACAGGGAGAACATGTCGGAGCACCTGGAGGAAACCCACGCTGACACGGGGAGAACATGTCAGAGCACCTGGACGAAACCCACGCTGACACTGGGAGAACATGTGAGAGCACCTGGAGGAAACCCACGCTGACACTCGGAGAACATGTCAGAGCACCTGGAGGAAACCCACGCTGACACAGGGAGAACATGTCAGAGCACCTGGAGGAAACCCACACTGACACAGGGAGAACATGTCAGAGCACCTGGAGGAAACCCACGCTGACACAGGGAGAACATGTCGGAGCACCTGGAGGAAACCCACGCTGACACAGGGAGAACATGTCAGAGCACCTGGAGGAAACCCACGCTGACACGGGGAGAACATGTGAGAGCACCTGGAGGAAACCCACGCTGACACAGGGAGAACATGTGGGAGCACCTGGAGGAAACCCACACTGACACAGGGAGAACATGTGGGAGCACCTGGAGGAAACCCACGCTGACACAGGGAGAACATGTCAGAGCACCTGGAGGAAACCCACACTGACACAGGGAGAACATGTCAGAGCACCTGGAGGAAACCCACGCTGACACGGGGAGAACATGTGGGAGCACCTGGAGGAAACCCACGCTGACACAGGGAGAACATGTGGGAGCACCTGGAGGAAACCCACGCTGACACGGGGAGAACATGTCAGAGGACCTGGAGGAAACCCACGCTGACACAGGGAGAACATGTCAGAGCACCTGGAGGAAACCCACGCTGACACAGGGAGAACATGTCAGAGCACCTGGAGGAAACCCACGCTGACACAGGGAGAACATGTGGAAGCACCTGGAGGAAACCCACGCTGACACAGGGAGAACATGTCAGAGCACCTGGAGGAAACCCACGCTTTATACTGTGACATGTTTCTTGTGTGTCACATGCGTTTAACAGAAAACCATTTTCTGCTGTTATCAACTCTCAGCACCATCGTATTAGCAATTAACTGCTCACTGTTGTTCATACATACATACATGCTCTTTATTTCACTTTTTGTGTCACGCTCTAACACCACCAGTGACTCCTCATGCCTGCCAGCTCGGTCCGTCACGACTTGTCGACCGCTGGTATGTTTACATCTTTCTATTTCTTTCTTCTAATTCTTATTTTCAGTTTTTTAGCTGAACCTGAAAAGTTCACCTCATGTCAGGACACATAATGTTTGTAAAGAGATTAATAACGTGAATCAGATCTGCGGTCCATCTTGTGACTGAAGACAAAATCTGTTTTCCATCTCCTTTGATGGAGCTAGGCTAACAGTTTCCCTCTGCTTCCAGTCTTTGTGCTAAGCTAACCGGAGACAACAGGCCTACAGGATTTCCCAGAACGTCCACGTTATCATGAGACAGCATGTTTAGCTGAAATAAAAGACACCTGGATATTTTTGATGTGGTAACACCTGATCTCAGGTCGGCAGCCTTCCACACCTCACACTGTAAACAACAGATCCATGGAAACAACAAGCAGCTTGTTTGGCAGCCGAGCTGTCGGACAAACACCTCAGATAATCGCCCAGCTGGATCTGGTTTCCTGCCGCTGTCATCCGATCTCGCTGCCTGGAAAACCTACTCCTGATAGAGACAACAGTCTGTGGACACGAGTCCGAGGAGACAAGGACTCCTGGAGACAAAACCAGGAACCAGAACTCCTCTGCTGTTTCTTCAAACTACACATCCTCTTCAACACAACAACGAGACCGAACCTGTCAGCTGTTCCACTTCTTTCTTTCAGTAAGTTTTCCTCAGTCACCACAAGCAAACGCTCACATGAGATATATTCACTACCAAAAATGAATCACACGTTTTTACATTTGTATTGGCATTGTTCCACCATTTAACCCCAACAACAGAAACACACGTCTTATAATCTCTTTTTACAAATACCATCAAATCATACTCGCTCCCCTGAACTAAAAAAAACTTTTGTACACAGTCTGGGAGTGACTTCATTTTTGCTTGAATCATCAAAATTATAAAATCATTAAATTTAATGGTTTGGGAATTTAAAAACAGCGCATTAGTGTGATCAGAATAACCAGCCTTATTAATAATTCATATGGCTTGTTTTTGAGGTCAGACTATTGAATCATTGAGTCATTAAAGAGGCTGACTCCACTAGGGCTGGGCGATAATCGAACATTAATCAAAACCGACATTCAGAACCTCTAACCGACGCAGTCTTGCTCGTGTTGGTCATTTCTTCTTTTTCATAAATTCTGTTAATACCTTCCCCACTGTGTGTGTGTGTGTTCATGTACTGTCCCCTTAAAAATGTACTGCGTGTTGTCATGTGACTGCGCCCCGTCCAGTTCGCGACGCGGAAGCAACATGTAACGTCAACATGATATGTGGCCAGTTGCCATCATAGTTTAACGGTGCCTGGTGGCATCAGGGGCAAACACAGTGGGACAAGGACAAAAGTTAAGACGGCGAAAGTCCGAGTGGGGCAGGTGGAGGGGTGGTGGATGGGTCCAACTAACAATGACTTTCACCCAGGGTGGGGTTCACGTCCTGTAAGATTGTAAAGCCAAACCCTGTTCTTCTAATCCCAACCACGTGTTGTGTTGTTAAAGGAAAAAACGTCAATTTACGGTGTTGTATAAATGTAGCGGTTTTATTTCATGTGTGTCTGACTGTGGATGGTGGAGCTGCTGAATGGATTTGTGGAGTTTGTTAGTTGCAGCGGTGGCTGTTAGCAGCGAGCTCCGCTCGCAGCCTTCACAGCTTCACCCCGCAGGACTCCACTCAGTCCGGACTGGAGAAGGTTTGTGGGTTGATGGTGTTTGACAGGCAGGTAGGAGGCTCAGTTATCTGTGAGTGTAGCTGTGCTGTAAGTAAACAGTCTGAACTCAGATCAGTTTTCTCTGACAGAGATGAAAGTTTAGTTTGAATCACCAACTCTGTGAGAGGACACCAGTTTAAACCTCCAGACTAACATGTTGCACATGAAGAAACAAGTTATGTTTCTGCTTCTTAACAGTCACATGGATAAGTCAGAGTTTACAATGAACCTGGGGACAAATCCTAGTTGGCTCACATTAGTTATTTGTTGAGAGCATAAATAGAGAGATGTTGAGCTTTTCAGATGATGATCAGTAAGTGTGTGCTCGTAAATCAGCCCCTAAACCTGTCACACACTGCTGGAGACATGACACACACATTATTTTATACAACCTGTCACCTTGAGTCTGATTTATGATCCATGAATCAGCCTCACTGGGTTAGTTTGAAGATAAGAAACATATAGAAAACATCAGGACTAAAAGTTGACTTTGAAGTTTTGAATTTTTGTCGACTGAAACTATGAAGGATAAAAATGACTAAAATGTGACTAAATCCAAAAAACATTTTTGTCTCAAGGCGTCTCAGCCTACAATAGCTGTCAACATTAACACTGGTTGTTTCCATGTTCATTTCTGGTTAATCACAACCCCTAAAAACTTTATCTCACAAACTTTTCAATTTCAGTATCACAGATTTTTAATGTTTTGTCTCGATCAAGTTCTTTTTGACTTCCAAAAACAAGATTTTGAGAATTTCAGATTCCTTTTCAATAGTTTACAAACGTTTCTTGAAAGAAAGCAAAATAAATTTGTTTTTTTTAACAAATTAGTAACATTGCAAATAACTTTCATGTATAGTATGAAAAGTTTTGGCCCATCACCTTCAAATCTGAGGTCATGGTTCTCTGCTGGAAACTGGTGGATTGTTCCCTCTGGGTTGGGAGAGTTACTGCCTCAAGAGAAGGAGTTCAAGTACCTCAGGGTCTTGTTGACAGTGAGGGTAGAATGGAGCGTGAGACCATGTGACCTTTGTGGTGCCACGTATCTGATTTCTTTTGAGACCATCCACTTACCTCAATAAACTTAAATGAAGCAAACTTGTCTCCTGGTGTTGTGTCCGTTATTATGTTCGGTGTTGAGCCAGCTGTAACAGTAGCATCAAAGGCCCCCTGGAGGTCAAAATAAATACCAATAAAACACTGGTCATGATCACCTGCCTTTGTTATGTCTCGTCCGGGATTAACGACGTTCACACCAGCCTCAGCTGGACTGGTCTTTACTGATATTAACTTTATTCATAGAATATATTTCAAAAAGGTGTCGGTCTTGACATGTATTCATTCCTCCTACTCCTTTTTCGACATGACATACTCATGTTGTTTACTGAATATGTCTGCTGGGTGTTCAGATTTAGATTTCTTACCTTTGTTTTTAATTCTTATTTATACTGCATGTTTCGAAATAAGAAAAATCTTATCTGGTGTGCAAACGTGACTGACACAACGTGGGGTCGTATTCATGCAACAATGTCAGATGAAAAAAATGGAAGATCTCTATGCTGCGTTCACATGAGATCAGGCTGATGGCAGGTCACATGTCATTGGCAGCATGGTAAAATCAGGTGAAGCCGGCAGAGAACACCAGCAGCAATAATGGTAGACTGCATCGCCAGCCAAACGTAGAATATTTCAACTTCTTGCCGTCCTCTGCGATGGAATTTACAACCACATGCTGCGTGGTTCCCTCCCACAAGGAGAAATCATCTTGAGGATCGCCGTGCGTTATTGAAAATTACATGAAATAATAAACACAAAATAATTTCCTTAAATCTATTTTATTCAATTCTCTGGAAACAATACAGCAACACAAACCCAAACATATCCTCAAATATGTCTTCTATATATATGTGTGTGTGTGTGTGTGTGTGTGCTGTCTGCCATTCCTTCTGTTTGTTTGTTTGTTTGTTTGTTTGTTTGTTTGTTTGTTTGTTTTCCCTGTGCCGTCCAGAGGGTGCTGTCCATCTGCCATCTGTGTGATTCTGTGTGACAGCAGCTTTAGTTTTGTTTTCTTGTTCGATAATGTATTGCAGTCTTTTTTTTAGTAAAACAAAAACAATAGAAAACAAAATGTTTCAGATTCAATTAATATAAAAATAATTAAAAAAAAAAAAAAAATGAACATCCAGTCTGATGTAACTGTTCTTGTGCTTCACAGCAACAACAACAACAACAACAACAACAACAACAACAGAGGTTTCAGATGCTGGAGGATAAACAATATTTTGATATTATGATGAGCTGTTGCCATGGTAACAGCTAATAGAGACCTACATAAAGAATAAACTTGTTTAAAATATGTATCAGTGGCCTGTGTCTCTGCAGGCTCAGCTTCCAGCTTTCAGAATGAAGCAACCTGAGCTGCAGCCGATTCCTCGTCTCCCCTCTATTGTCCCGCTGATGGTGCTGTCAGGTAACGACACTGTTATCTAATCTTCTCATTTAGCGCTTCAGCATCACTGAGCACAGACTGTCAGGCCGTCAGCGCCCCCTACAGGCTGTTCTCAGAGTCTCACTGGAGCTGAACATGTACAGTCTGTCCTGAGGGTGGCGCTACAGGAAAGATCACAGAGGAGTTAAAATCAACATCGCAGTCCTACTCCCAGCTCATCAAATATCGACACCGCGTCAAACATCATCATCCTCACTGTGACCTCGTCACATGTCCACGTTTGGTCATGGACTTTTCACGTCCACATATGACGTCCAAGGTACCCTGGGTGTGTTGGTTGTTGACGTTCTGGGACGCCGTGTCAACTTCAGCCTGTTACATGCATTGTCTGTTTTCAAAATACACTTCTGTTTTCACAGGAAATGTACAGTTTGATACAGTCTCTTTCAAAATAAAAGCACCACGTCGGTGCAACACCACCAACACTGATGTTTTGAACATGAACAGAAGTGTATTTTCAGAACAGACAATGCATGTAACAGGCTGAAGTTGACACGGCGTCCCAGAACACATTCATCCGTGACACCAGGGATCAGCATGCCCGGCCACCAGACGCTTGCTGCCCCCGCCCTCACCTGGCCTGGGAACAGCTCGGCATCCCCCAGGAGGAGCTGGACAGTGTTGCTGGGAAGAAGGACATCTCTCGGTGCTTTGCTTGGCCTGCTGCCCCCGAGACCAGGCCCCAGATAAGCGGATGGATGGATGGATGGATGGATGGAATGACTGAAAATCAGGGGTTTGTTGAATCCATCGACCCCCCTCCCACTGGGACTTTCTTGACCCTTATTTTACGTTGTTACTGGCAGCTCTTCAACCTGGTACCATCCAGCGGTGTATCATGATGCTGCGCTATGAGTTGACACCAACTGTCCCCGTGAGCTTATGTTGTTGCATACTGACACCTCCCAGGGCCGTATCATACTGCCGCGATAGGTGACAAAGCAGCAGTATCCGACAACAGCGGAATAAGAACAGGCTGGCTTACACTGGTACACTGACCCCACTGTTCTTGTGCTTCATTACCAGGAATAATCATCACACACACTCAAACACGTCTACCTGACCAAACATATGACACAAAACGTAAAGAGGCTTCCTCCCAGGCTTTGGGTCAGTTGGTGAGTTTCCTGATGATGTTGTTTTGGCGACACTGATCTGGAGCTCAGTGTGAGTTAAAGGAGGTTATCTGTTAGCAGTAAAGCGACCTGGCAGGTGTGTGACAGGTGTGCAGTCGTGGAAGGTGAGAGAGACTGATGGGCTCGGCTCGGCCTGGCACGGCTCAGTAAGGAAACTGTCAGTGTGTCTGGCTGCTGAGCTGTGGGCTGATGGATCACTGAACACAGAAGAATACACCATGAAGGTTTACAGAGATCTTTACCGGCAGGTTCTTCAGAGTGTTTCTTAAAGAAATGTTTCTGAATTAAATTAAAGACCAAACCTCAGATTGAAGTTCACATTTCACACCTACGTGTAGGTCAAACGCTGCATTCAGACCAGCAGCAGCTCTGTGTGAAAGAACATTCAACGTCTGCCTCAGTTGTTACCCTCAGTCTTTACCACCTGTCCCAGACACCTGACTCCTCCACACACCTGCTCACCTGCTTCTCAATCCCCAGTTACCACCCACAGTATTTATAACAGCCCGTCTCCACCTCCACCTGCTCTGGAAAAGATTTCTGTTTTTCAGCCTTTTCAGACCAAACCTGCACCTGTACCTGTACCTCTTCCAGTACCTGTACCTCTTCCAGTACCTGCACCTGTACCTGTACCTCTTCCAGTACCTGTACCTCTTCCAGTACCTGTACCTGTACCTCTTTCAGTACCTGTACCTGTACCTCTTTCAGTACCTGTACCTCTTCCAGTACGTATACCTCTTTCAGTACCTGTACCTGTACCTCTTCCAGTACCTGTACCTGTACCTCTTTCAGTACCTGTACCTGTACCTCTTCCAGTACCTGTACCTCTTCCAGTACCTGTACCTGTACCTCTTCCAGTACCTGTACCTGTACCTGTACCTGTACCTGTACCTCTTCCAGTACCTGTACCTGTACCTCTTCCAGTACCTGTACCTCTTTCAGTACCTGTACCTCTTCCAGTACCTGTACCTGTACCTGTACCTCTTCCAGTACCTGTACCTCTTTCAGTACCTGTACCTGTACCTCTTCCAGTACCTGTACCTCTTCCAGTACCTGTACCTGTACCTCTTCCAGTACCTGTACCTCTTCCAGTACCTGTACCTGTACATTTTTTTTTCCTGATGGCAAGAAAGTGATTCATGTGTTTCTGTTCTGTCGTCTGGATGATCGTCTGACTCTCTTCAGCTGCTGCTTATTATAGGGAACATGGAGCTCACCTTTCCCAGGTGTGTCCCCCGCTGTTGATCGTGGTGCCTTCAGGTGTAGCTTCCACAGACAGGAAAAAACAGAGCAGCCAGCAGAGTGGCCGTCAAAGTGTCACCTGTGTTTTTGTTTGTTTGTTTTTTGTAGTTACATTTCATTTTGCTGTAATGCAACTTTCACACCTGCCCTGTTGGGTTCAATCCAGGGCTGTACAGTGCAACATATACTGTATGTCGCACATGCGATGGAAAAAAATGTTTGTGTGACAGACTGCTTGCGAGCTGCTTGTGTGTGTGTGTGTGTGTTTTTGGGTTTTTTTTACTAGACAACAAGAGCATTCACTGCCGTGCATCGTCTGGCAGCCAGGTGAGTTGGTTCATTAACGTAATGAACGGAGGGAAAGCTCTTGTCATCGAGTGTCTTTGTCTGTGTGGGGGAGGCGGGGCTATGGGCTACACACACACACACACACACACACACACACACACACACACACACACAGTGCGATCTTCGTGAGGGGGAGACGAGGCGGAGAAAAAATAACAGTTGAGCGTCAGAGACAGACAGGGAACTTGTTCCTAAACCAAACTCCACGGCCCCTGTGTGGGAGTATTCTGGATTTAAACCAAATGACAGAGGGCAGCCCAGTAATGTGGACGAGCCGGTGTGCCGGGTTTGTTCTAAAACCATCTCAACAAAAAGAGCGAATACAACCAACTTAACTGCACACCTGAGAGTGAGAGACTGACAGACTGTTTATTTGTATTAATTTATTTATGTTGATATTTTTACGTGTTATTTTCTTCTTTGCATTCTTAAATATTCTTGTTCAATAAATGTTTATTTCTCTTTTAAAAGGGTGAACTTGCATCAATATGTCTTTATTATCATTATATGCGTTTAAAAAATGGTCTAAAAACAGCAAAATTACAACAATAATGAAAATGGTCTTAAAAGCACAATATTACGCAATATTATCGCTTATCGCAATAATTTCTGACGCAATTAATCGCCTAGCAAAATTTGTTATTGTGACAGGTGCTACAAACTTTCTGGCTTGTGCTACAAAATTATCGCCCTCTGTAGCACCAGTGCTGTGAGCTTAACAAGTTAACGTACAGCCCTGCAAAAGCAAGGTGTCCGGTGTATTATAGAGGGGTCCTCCGGCAGACTAGGCCTAAGTCAGCCTAACTAGGGGCTGGTACAGGGCAAGCCTGAGCCAGCCCTAACTATAAGCTTTATCAAAGAGGAAAGTCTTAAGTCTAGTCTTAAATGTGGAGACGGTGTCTGCCTCCCGGACCGTAACAGGAAGATGATTCCACAGGAGAGGAGCCTGATAGCTGAAGGCTCTGGCTCCTGATCTACTTTTGGAGACTTTAGGGACCACGAGTAACCCTGCGTTCTCAGAGCGCAGTGTTCTGGTGGGATAATATGGCACTATGAGCTCTCTAAGATATGACGGAGCTTGACCATTTAGAGCTTTATGAGTTAACAGTAGGATTTTAAATTCAATTCTGGATTTTACAGGGAGCCAGTGCAGAGAAGCTAAAACAGGAGAGATATGATCTCTTAGTTTCTTAGTTCCTGTTAGTACACGTGCTGCTGCATTCTGAATTAGCTGGAGAGTTTTTAAGGACTTACTAGAGCTACCTGATAATAGAGAGTTACAGTAATCCAGCCTGGAGGTAACAAAAGCGTGGACCAATTTTTCTGCATCTTTTCGGGTCAGGATAGGCCTAATTTTCACAATATTACGCAGATGAAAAAATGCAGTCCGTGAGGTTTGTTTTAAATGAGAATTAAAAGACAAATCTTGATCAAATATTACTCCGAGGTTTCTTACGGTAGTGCTAGAGGCCAGAGCAATGCCATCTAGAGAAACTATGTCATCAGATAAAGAGTCTCTGAGTTGTTTGGGGCCAAGAACAATAACTTCAGTTTTGTCTGAATTTAACATCAGGAAATTGGTGCTCATCCAGGTTTTTATGTTGGGATCAAAAACTTTTGACATTTGGAGATTTCTGTAGGAGCTGCATTTTTTGAGGACTGGATGGTGACCTCCTCTGCTCTGGAAAGTGCTGTGAAACCCCCTGACTGCCAATCTACCCATGAAAGCCAGAAATCCTCTGAATGCTGCAGGTGTTTGCTGGATCAGGAGGTCATCAGTTGGATCGGGAGGTCATCAGTTGGATCAGGAGGTCATCAGCTGGATCGGGAGGTCATCAGTTGGATCGGGAGGTCATCAGTTGGATCAGGAGGTCATCAGCTGGATCGGGAGGTCATCAGTTGGATCGGGAGGTCATCAGTTGGATCAGGAGGTCATCAGTTGGATCGGGAGGTCATCAGTTGGATCGGGAGGTCATCAGCTGGATCAGGAGGTCATCAGTTGGATCAGGAGGTCATCAGTTGGATCAGGAGGTCATCAGCTGGATCGGGAGGTCATCAGCTGGATCGGGAGGTCATCAGTTGGATCAGGAGGTCATCAGTTGGATCAGGAGGTCATCAGCTGGATCGGGAGGTCATCAGCTGGATCGGGAGGTCATCAGCTGGATCGGGAGGTCATCAGTTGGATCAGGAGGTCATCAGTTGGATCAGGAGGTCATCAGCTGGATCGGGAGGTCATCAGCTGGATCGGGAGGTCATCAGCTGGATCAGGAGGTCATCAGCTGGATCGGGAGGTCATCAGTTGGATCGGGAGGTCATCAGCTGGATCGGGAGGTCATCAGCTGGATCAGGAGGTCATCAGTTGGATCAGGAGGTCATCAGTTGGATCGGGAGGTCATCAGCTGGATCGGGAGGTCATCAGTTGGATCGGGAGGTCATCAGCTGGATCAGGAGGTCATCAGCTGGATCAGGAGGTCATCAGCTGGATCAGGAGGTCATCAGCTGGATCAGGAGGTCATCAGTTGGATCAGGAGGTCATCAGCTGTAACTATGAACTCTGGGATATAAAGTGACATGTTTTTAATGACAGGCAGCAGCATCAGAACACTGTGTGTTTAATAAGAGATGAAACGGTGGCACCTGCTGGAGCTTCACTTACACTTCAGCACAAAGTTGCTCAAGGAGGTGAAACAGTAAAATCACATTACAGAAGAAGAAGCTGCTGAAACACTATTAACCCTCTGAGACCCACATAGACCCTTCGCTGTCCTTTTTGGGGGGACAGCAGGTCAACAGGATGTTTCAAAGCTGGAAGGTTTATCAGAGACGCTGCTCAGTGCTGTGAGTCCAGATTTACTGATCATAAATCTGTAATAATCTTTGTGTTCTGGTCAGACGCCTATTCAACCCTGTAAAGTTTAGAGCGTCCTGGGGCTGAGAACATGATGATGGAAGTATGTGATGACCGCTCTCATGCTCAGTTGTGTTGTTGCAGCATTTTTGGGATGACACCATCTGGTACACAGATTTGGTGCTAACCCCTCATGCATAGTGGTCACTTCATTTTATTATAAATTTAAACGCTATTTTCTTGTGTATAGATGGGTTTTGATGCTGTAGTTGGAGCCCAGTGCATCTCGGCATATACTGCCACCCTCTGGCCAGGTGTTGTAAGTGCAACACAAACCTCTCAGCTGGCCAACAGAAAACAATAAATGTTGTGCAGCTCAGGAATTTATCACCAGTCCTACTGTCACAGGGGACCAGTGCAGGTAAATAAAATTTGTGACCACCAAGTAATGTCAAAGAAGTTACACAGTTGTTAAAATGTCCAAGTATTGATTTTCTGTCCGGAAGAAATGACAATAAATCATCTGTCCACTAACCTGGCTGTATTTTATTGTCTTTCATTTTTTTCTGCAGTGACTCTTTGGGCTGTAAATAAATTAGTTTATGTTGTCAGAATACATGATTCATAAACTCACAGGCACTCAAATTTTCTGAACTTGTAGATTTTAAAATATCATCGCAGATGTACAAAATAAACAACAGCATGTCAGCAGACTGAATCCAGAGGTTGTTCAGGTCAGAGAGCGTCAGTATGACCTGAGAGGAAACTGCGTGTTCACAAACAGCAGAACAAAAGTAAAACAACAAATGTAGGAGATGTATCTTTCACCTGTTTGACAGTTTCGACTGTGACTCCAGCCTTCCTCAGAAGTGTCATCCGACGTGTTGCTGACGTGTCATAAGATAAGAAAATATTGAACACATTTTAAAAAGAAGACAAAATAATCAACCTGAACAAAAGTAAAACAACGATGAAGATGAATGTGATACACACATTAGATTTAAAAGTGATTTCGACACAAGATGAATAACAAATATTAAACTCAAGTATGAACACCAGAGTGGACATGAAATGTGTCTGAGGTATTTACTTAGTTATATAATGTATCATGTGTCACGTACATGTATGTAGTTCCTGTCAGTCTCTTCTTGCTCTGTTTAAACTAAACTAAACAAACTATACTGGCAAAAGTTTAGGGGTCAGTCTTTGCATCTACGTAAACAAGGCATGGAGTACACATGCCAATATTCGGGAAACCTGCTGCACACCAGATGTGGAACTAATATGTGTGTCTTTAGACAAAAGAAAAAAGCGAGTGCTGCCCTGGGTCAGAATAAAAGGAATCAAAAAACCAACAGGTGGTCTTCGAGGACAGTGAAAAAATTGATGTATTAAAAAGAAGAAGGACTGTCCTATTCGTAAACAGAGATATCAGCATGTGACAAAAGGCAGTCCAAACTAAGAGACCGAGGCACTCTGGGGTAGTGTAAAAATCCTTTATTAGAGCAGGGATATCAACGCGTTTCAATGATACAAGTCTTCATCAGGATATGACAGATTGCACACAGGTGTTTAAATCATGTCAAGCATGTGTTGAAGATCATGTGATTAGGTCATGTTTAAGTTAAGTTTAGTTTATTTCCTTTGTTAATCCCCCTGAGGGGAAATTCAATGTTTTCACTCTTACACACAGGTCCGAACACACACATGCACAAAGTGGAGGGATGTCAGAGTGAGGGGGCTGCCCTTGGTCAGGCGCCCCGAGCTGCTGGGGGGTTCGGTGCCTTGCTCAGGGGCACCTCGGCAGTGCCCAGGAGGTGAACTGGCACCTCTCCAGCCACCAGTCCACGCTCCAAATTTTGGTCCGGACAGGGACTCGAACAGGTGACCCTCCGGTTCCCAACCCAAGTCCCTATGGACTGAGCTACTGCCGCCCTCAAACCGCCCACAATTTGTGACCAAATTGTCAGATACACGACAAGAAAAAATAATAAAATAAAAATAATAATAATAAAAAAAGAAATAAATAAAGAAAAAAAATAACAAGACACAGATGTATAAGTAGCAGCAGTCATCAACAACAGGTCATGAAACTGCAAAAAAAGGTAGGTAACAATGTGTAAATCGCAACAACCATCAAAATCATGTGACCAGACTGTCAATATACGACAAGGAAAAAGTAGCAAGACATTAATGTAGCCTATAGATCACAGCAATCACCGAAATAATGGGAATCCATGTTGCTAAATATATAACAAATGTTAAAAAGAAATATTATGAAAAAGGAGAAAAGTCAGTCTCTTCACTGGGGCCTGTATCAGGAAGCAGGATTAATGTCTTAGAATCAGAATCAGAATCAGAAATACTTTATTGATCCCCGAGGGGAAATTACTTATGTTACAAGTGCTCCTTGCAAGAGAGGAAAGATACGTGAAAATATAAGAAATTTAAACAGTAGTATTAACAAATATATAGTTAAATAAACAGGAATTATTAACAAACATAAACGTATATATATATATATATATATATATATATATACATATAGTAAGATGAACAAGATTATCAGGGTGAATGGGGTTATTGCACAAGTTAAATTAAATTACTGCAGTGTGTGAAAAAGTCTCAGGGCCACTCAGAGGGAGGAGTTGTACAGTTTGATGGCCACAGGCAGGAATGATTTCCTGTGGCGCTCAGTGGTACATCTTGGTGGTATGAGTCTCCCACTGAAAGTACTCCTGTGCCTGACCAGCACATGGTGGAGTGGGTGTGAGACATTGTCCAAGATAGTTCGTAGCTTAGACAGCATCCTCCTCTCTGACACCACCATCAGAGAGTCACACTCCGTTCCCACGACGTCACTGGCCTTGCGGATCAGTTTGTTGAGTCTGTTGGCGTCCGCCACCCTCAGCCTGCTGCCCCAGCACACAGCAGCATAGAGGATAGCACTGGCCACCACAGACTCATAGAAAATCCTGAGCATAGTCCGGCAGATGTTGAAGGACCTCAGTCGCCTCAGAAAATAGAGACGGCTCTGGCCCTTCCTGTAGAGAGCGTTAGTGTTCTTAGCCCAGTCCAGTTTATTGTCAATGTGTACCCCCAGGTACTTATAGTCCTCTACAATGTCCACACTGACCCCCTGGATGGAAACAGGGGTCACCGGTGTCTTGGTCCTCCTCAGATCCACCGCCAGTTCCTTTGTCTTTGCCACGTTGAGCTGCAGATGGTTCTGCTCACACCATGTGACAAAGTTATCCACAACAGTCCTGTACTCATCCTCATCACCCTTGCTGATACATCCAACTATAGCAGAGTCATCAGAAAACTTCTGAAGATGGCAGGTCTCAGTGCGATAGCTGAAGTCCGTGGTGTAGAGGGGTGAAGAGGAAGGAGAGAGGACAGTCCCCGCGGGCCCCAGTATTGCTGACCACTCTGTCTGACACACAGCGTTGCAAGCGCACATACTGTGGTCTGCCAGTCAAGTAGTCTACAATCCAGGACACCAGGGGGGCATCCACCTGCACTGCTGTCAGCTTGTCACCCAGTAGAGCTGGACGGATGGTGTTGAACGCACTAGAGAAGTCAAAAAACATGACCCTCACAGTGCTCGCCGGCTTATCCAGATGGGTGTAGACACGGTTGAGCAGGTAGATGATGGCGTCCTCAACTCCAAGTCGGGGCTGATAGGAGAACTGGAGGGGGTCCAAAAGTGGCTTGACCATGGGCCGGAGCTGCTCCAAGACGAGTCTCTCCAGGGTCTTCATGATGTGGGAGGTCAATGCCACAGGTCTGTAGTCCTTGGAGCCACTGGGACGCGATGTCTTTGGCACAGGAACGAGGCAGGATGTCTTCCACAGCAAGGGGACCCTCTGGAGACTCAGGCTCATGTTGAAGACATGCTGAAGTACTCCACATAGCTGGGGGGCACAGGCTTTGAGCACCCTGGGGCTGACACCATCAGGGCCTGCAGCCTTATTTGAGTGGAGTCTCATCAGCTGTCTTCTCACATGGTCAGCAGTGAAGCACATTGTGGAGGTGACGACACGTGGGATAAGAAAACTGAGAAAACAAGCAGGAGTGACTGCAAGAGGCTGCACGCGTGGGCGCATGCGCACAATTGTTTTAAACTAAAGTAAACTAAACTAACTAAACTGACTAAAGCAGTAGTTTTAAACTAAACTTAACTAACTAAACTAACTAAATTAAACTAACTAAACTACACTAATCTAAAGTATACCAAACTAAACTAAGCTAACTAACTAAACTAAACTAAAGTACACTAAACTAAACAAACTAAACTAAACTAAACTAAACTAAACTAACTCAAAACAAGCAAAACAAACTAAACTAAACTAAACTAAACTAACTAACTAAAGTCTCTAAACTTAACTAAACTACACTAATCTAAAGTATACCAAACTAAACTAAACTAAACTTAACTAAACTAACTCAAAACAAGCAAAACAAAACAAACTAAACTAACTAAAGCAGTAGTTTTGAACTAACCAACTAACTAACTAAACTACACTAATCTAAAGTATACCAAACTAAACAAACTAAACTAAACTACCAAACTAACTAAACTACACTAAACAAACTAAACTAACTAAACTAAACCAACTCAAAACAAAACAAACTAAAGTAAACTAAACTAACTAAACTGACTAAAACAGTAGGTTTAAACTTAACTAAACGAACGAACGAAACTAAACTAAACTAAACTAAACTGATTAAAACAGAAGTTTTAAACTAAACTAAACTAACTAGCTAAACTAACTAAACTAACTCAAAACAAGCAAAACAAACTAAATTAAACTAAACTAAACTAACTAAACTGACTAAAACAGTAGTTTTAAATTAAACTAAACTAACTAAACTAACTGACTAAAACAGTAGTTTTAAACTAAAATAAACTAACTAAACTAAACTAAACTAAACTACCTAACTAAACTACACTAAACAAACTAAACTAACTCAAAACAAGCAAAATAAAACAAAACAAACTAAGCTAACTAAACTGACTAAAACAGAAGTTTTAAACTAAACTAACTAAACTAAACTAAACTAAACTAAACTAAACCCCTGAACTGAAACTGAACCCCTGGGGACACTTGAGTTTAGATTATTTTAAATCATTTTTTAATCTTTGCATCTCTTGTCTGCACTTTGGTTGTGTTTAATGGTGATTATTTTAATTGTAAATCATTCAGTAACTAATTTTACCTTTTATATTTTTCTCACTCTTTTATTATTAATCTGTATCCTTTAATATGTTTGATATGTTACTGCTCTGTAAAGCACTTTGAGTTGCCCCGCTGTATGAAATGTGCTGTACACAGAAAGCTGCACTGCACTGTTATTATTGTTATTGTTATATTATTATTATTATCTTACTATATCTTATTATATAATGAGCGACTGATGGCTGCGGCTCCCCCTGTGGACCAATGTTGGTGTTGTTTCTAATGTTTGCTATGACTAAGTCATGGTATGGTATGCTGCTGCATCAAGAGCTAGCTGCACCTTTCCCATGTGAACTATCAGTGCGCCCCACTGTTAAGTCAATACAACATATAAACACTTTAACTATCTGCCTTTCAACGTGCTACCTCAACTACTAATGTACAGTTTTAGCCCACTAACTATCCCACTATTGCCAATGGTACTACTGTACTTTCAATAAAGCAATCGTACTATCAAACTCACAAACACTCTGTCTGAATACATTGCTCTTCTTAATGGGTTCAGTTGACTATTTAATCTGCAGTTTTCTATGACCAACACACACCATGTGAAACTGTACGTGGGCAGCTGTGCACTCAGTGGGTATGGACTAGTTCTCATTATATGTGAGTAATGTGTCTTCCTTGTCTGACGCTGTGCTGCCACCTGCTGGTCTGGAGCAGCAGCGCATGTCCCTGCGCCTCTAGTCGCAGTATTACAGTACATGTGATGTGCGCTCTGGTACCGTACCTACACCTAACTACCTCTGAGGACATGGCAGCGCAGAGCAGACAGCAGCTCCTCGGCTCCCGGTGAGTTTGTATCCTCCGGTTTAACGGCACTCAGCTGTGCTTTATGACGTTTCACCACACTGTCCGTTAGTCTGCCCGTTAGTCTGCCCGTTAGTCTGTCGGGTTGTCTGTCGGTTAGTCTGTCCGTTATTCTGTCCGTTAGCCCGCTGCTAGCAGGGCTGACTCAGTGTGACGGTGATCTTTGACCGGAACACTGTGGACCAGTCTGGGTTTCCGTTATCCGGTAACTGCCGGTTCGTCACCGGACTAATCTGTTGGGAACATGTTCAGATGTCTCCGGTGTGAATGTTGAGTGGACAGAAACCCTGAGAGACACTGATGTCCTCTGATGTCCACACCAGTCTGACCGCACTGTTTCCTGTTGGAATGTAACGTCACCTGGACAGGCGGAATGCACCGAGGTGACGTCACTTTGTTATAATATAATGTATAATATACATAACAGATGTCCATGCCTTGATGACGTCATGCTTCATACAGTCTGACCATCAGCTGTTTGTTTGTTTGTTTGTTTGTTTTTTAACCTCAACAAACACAGTAAATGTTTGACTGGAATTTCTCCCATTTTTTTCCGGGTCATTGAGTCTGCAGGACACGTGGGCTGCGGCCGAGTGAGTCCGTCATTCGCTGTGGGATCAAAACATGCTTCTGCAATTTGACCGTTAAACTCAGAGCACAGCTCCCCTCCCCCCATCCTCTCTGCATGAGATGTTTGAGGAAGCAGTTCAGAGACAGGGCCTCATGATTTCCTCTGACCCAACCATGTCCTTAACAAAGAGTTGATGACCTGATACAGGCTTCCCACATGCAAACTAAACAGGTATAAGTTCTCTTTAGTACCACCAATCTACTCAATAAATAAAGAACTATATGACAGGTGTGTGAGTGTGTGTGTGGGGATGGATGGAGGCAGGGTAGAACATTGTGCCACTCTGTACAGTGACTTCTGCTTGGACTTTTTTTTTTTTTTTTTTTAAATCTTCTTTTGGGGCATTTTTAGCCTTTAATGTACAGGACAGACAAGTGTGAAAGGGGGGAGAGAGAGAGGGAGTGACATGCAGCAAAAAGCCACAGGCTGGAGTCGAACCCAGGCCGCTGAGGCAGCAGCCTTGTACATGGGGCACCTGCTCTACCACTAAGCCACCGACACCCCAACTATTCTGCTTGGACTTTATGCACTATGTGGATTCTGTGTTTTATGTTTATGTAAAGAGCCAAGTGTGACTGTAATCTGTGTGTTGATGTGAGATGCCGGTACTTTTTTCATATGCCCAAAATGAATTTCTCTTGAGAGACAATAAAGATCAATCTTATCTTATGAACAGTCTTTTTTGCTCAAGGTCCTGACACACCAAGCCGACGGTTGGCCATCGACCAAAGTCGGGCCGTCGGTGAGCGTCTGTCGGCTTAGTTTTTGCGGTGTGTCCCGCACCGTCGGCACTTTGGTGTTGGCTGCTTTTCGGCCGATTGAGCACGTCGAATCGGCGGCGGAGCTTGTCGGTGAGAGAGATCACTCTGATTGGCTGTTCAGGTTTTATTTCCTCGCCCCTGTAGCGAGTGAATCTGCCTGTAGTGAAACCGGGGCTAACCGGTGCTTCCTCCTCAGGCTCCACTTCACTCAGCTGCCCCACAGACCCGCTGCTTCTTCCCACTTTAACCTGAATAACGTGTGATTAACAGTTTTTAGACCTGGATTTTTATTTCATTTTACCTGACATGCTGAGTGTTAACAGTTCTGATGTGTAAATATGTATTTATAATAATCCCACATGCTTCTCATCATCACGGCCCGATGAGTGCTCTATGAAGTTACAGTCACATGACAACAAATGTGCATAATTGCCTCGACCCCACTCTCGTCGTCTGCAGGTCACACTTCAGGTCATCCGCAGGGTAGGAAGCATTTAAACGTAGATTAGGACGCCGTTTTTTAAATGCAAAATGTGAAGTGATCGAGTCGACCTGTGTGCAGACACGTTGAGTCCGCACCGGCAGAATTCCACAGACTTTGTCTGAACATGAAAAAAATGTGAGCTGTTTCCTCGTTCACCCTCTGTGGTCCTGCATCAATATGCCAGCTGGTAAAACAGTGTTTGTCCTTTATCTTTATTTTGATTTACTTTATTTTATTTCACAGGATGTCTCATTGAGAGTGAAAATCTGTTTTACAGGAGAAACCCGGCCGATCAGCAGCCAATCAGAACACATTAACATGCAACAACAACAATATGTCATACAAAAGTCCACAATAAAACAACAACTATTTAAACAAAGTGGCCTCTCAAGAGACACAAGCACACGTCTCTGTCACCACATATTGGTCACAAAATACACAAAATAAACGGAATTTAAAGACATTTTTTAAAAATATTTTTTTGAAGTACACTCCTGGGTATCTTACCTTGAAGGTGAAGTGTGTCAGATTTAGGGAAACTTGGTGGCATCTGGATGGTTTTTATCTGGTCTCTGTCTCTGCTAAACAAACAGGAGCAGTGACAGGCCAGCCGTCAGGACATACAGGAGGGGGACACTATAATATAATCCAAAGAATCATATTTCCACGTGTATTTAAGGGAGCATATCTCTGTTTCCCGGGCTCTATGTTCCCGGCTCAACCAAGCCGGGAACATAGAGCCTTTTTTGCAGGGTTAAGTGGGGAACATAGAACCTGGGAAACATAGGGATGACCCCGTAATATATTAATATCTACTGTTACAACCTTGTTTTCTTATTTTGAAAAGCAGAGGAAGTCACATGTGAAACACATGAGGAAATTACTGCAGGGTATTAACTCACCAGATCAAATCAGGAGTGAGCAAATATTTTTTCTTCATTTATTCATTCAGTCTTGAGGTGACTTAATTAAATATTGCTCAGGTTGTGTGCACAGCTGGAACAGTGTCTGTCCCCTTTCTTAGGTTCCCAGTGGGCCGCTCTAGTATGGGCTGGTCGTAAGCTTTTTCTTTTCTTTTTTTAAATTTATTTTGTTTTTTGGCTGATCGGTCCTCAGAGCAGAGAAATGATGGGCCCACTGGTTTGTCTCTCATCTGAACACTGGCCAATCACGGCCCACCCCATCCTGCTCGTTCCTATTTCACTCACTACCTACACTTTAATGTTTCTGTTGAAACTGTTCTGTTGAAATGTTCAGCAGATTGTGGGGAAAGAAGTCTTATGAAAGACGGAGCTGTGCTTCTCCACAGGATCTGATGTGAATCTACAGCCCAGCACAGTGGTTTTCATGTTTCATACAGACAGATCACAGTCTATAAACAGCAACTGAGTAAAAACGTCCTCTTGTCTCTTTCTACAGACACCAGAGCAGAGACAGATGAGCAGGATCGAGCTGAAACTCTCACGTCTCTGTTTACAAGAAGACAGAGTGCCAACACCTGACTCATTTTCCACAGAGCTCTCAGTTCACATCATCAGATTTCACTGCCGTGGTCAGCTGAAACAAACTGCATGCTGGGACACCGTACATGTTGAGCTGACCCTCCTGAGCTCGTCTGTTCATCTAGTCGCTGAGTGGTTCCAGCCGGAATGCCTCGATGGAAAGGGTTCTTCAGTCATTACCTGCGATGGTCCAACACCGTCACTCAAGCCCTCGTCCTGTCCGTCGCCATGTTTTGCATCGTCCTCCCTCTGTGCTGCCATCGGCTGCTGTACTCTTACTTCTTCATCAGGTCCATGTACCTGGACTCCATGAGTGAGGAGGTCCTGCAGGAAAGCCTCGCCCGAGGCCAGGATGCGCTGCGCTTCTGGCAGAGTGCTTCCACTGCAGCAGCGGTGTCTTCCAGATTCACTGACATCACCCAGCATCCTGAGCTGCTAGTTACCGTGGTAACAACCAGGCGGAATGAGGGATGGGACTTCCACTACCTGCTCCAGGTGATGCGGCAGCTGAGCAGGATTCTGGGAAGCTGTGGGGAGCGGCGGTGTGCGGAGGTGTTGGTTTGCGATGTGGAAAGCGGGCCACAGGAAAACCAGGACGCCAAGATGCTGGAGGCCCACTTCAGGGTGATCCGACGTTCCCCTCTGGAGCAGCAGAGGAACAGGGAACGAATCAACACCTTTGAGAGGGAGAAGAGGGATTATGTCTTCTGTCTCCGCAAGGGATGGGAGCTGGTGAAGCCCAAGAACATGGTTGTCCTGGAGGATGATGCTTTGCCGATACAGGACTTTTTCGCAGTCGTGAAGGACCTGCTGTCCCGTCGTTTCGCCTTCCAGACTCTTTACATTAAGCTGTATCACCCTGAAAGGCTGCAGCGCTACTGGAACCCTGAGCCTTACCGCATCTTGGAGTGGGTGGGACTCGGGCTGGTCGGAGCAACGGCCCTCCTCCTCACCCTCCCTTACTGGAACCCCTGCTCTTTCTCCTTCACACTGTCGGCCAGCCATTTCCTCTTCTTCACTCTCTACTTCATGGCTGCCACAGAGCTGCTGGGGCGCCACTACCTCCTGGAGGTGCGAAGACTAACCCCGCAGCTCTACGCCGTCTCCCCAGCCACAGAGTGCTGCACCCCTGCCATGCTCTTCCCCGGCAACGCCTCGCTCAGGGTTGCAGAGTATCTGGACGGCTCATTCTGTGTCAAGGGAAATGCGAAAGACATGGTCATGTATCAGATGGCAAGGACCATCCCAGGAGAAAGGTCTCACAGCGTGGAACCCAACCTCATCACCCACATCGGGGCGTATTCGTCGGTCAGGGCCAATCCACCCAGGCCCAAACTCCTCTGACAGGGAGGACACTCAGTGCAACAAGGCTGGATTTAATCAGGTTCCTCCTCACCCAGTTTCCTGTCTGCTGTGTCACCTGCCGGACTCTTCACACAGTTGAAGACGTCGCTCAGAGAGTACTGGTTTGGTGTTTAGTTGTCAAAGCATCAGGTTGAAAACAGATAGTTGAAAAGTATTTGTAGATCTGAAGGTTGCAGTTCACAAGTGTTTTAACCATGTTTTTCAGTCGTCTGTCTCCCAGATGTCTGACAGCACAGAAACACTTCTGATTTTATCAGTACAGCTGAATAACAGCTCACATTTTACTGCGCGTAACAACGACCTGAAGAGTTTATGCTTCAAGTCTGTCTTCTTGTGTTTCACACTCGGAAGTACAGTGATTGTGTGTTGGGCCAAGAGCCAAAATGTGGGTAACCTACACTCAACACAGTACCTGAACACACCATGTGTGACACTGAAGCTGCCGAAGGTTTACTGTACGGTGAGTGTGAAATGCTGTTAAACCACTTTTAGGTAAAATGATAAAAATGTTAATTTTCAACGGGTGTTAGTTTGATGGTGTTTGACGGAAGTTGGACACCAGCGAATTGCACAAACCACTCTGAGCTGTGTGTTCAGTTTGGGATCAAATCGTCACTGCTGGAAAAAAAAATAGTTTTGCTGACTTTATACGTTATTCAGCTGAGGGGTTTATATTCTTCTCTACTGCTGTGGTGAATCTACTGCCCGAGGTCATCAGACTGTTTATTTAAAAAGATAAATCAGATGCTGTCAGTTTCCACATGATCATCACCTGCAGCCCTTTTGGAACATTCAATAATTTTTCTTGATATGTTCATGGATAGTGGTGACTTAAAGGATTGTTCACTGCTTGTTCACCCAGACCTTATTAAAGGGAGACTTTGCAGATTTTCAGCCTGGCTTGTGTTGCCGCGGTGCAGAGCTCTGATTCTCTGCCTGAGCTCGATTTGGCCCGACCCGACCCGCCATCACATCCTCACTGTGACCTCGTCACATATTGACATTTTGGTCATGGACTTTCCATGTCCACATACAATGTGCATGGTACGCTGAGTGTGTTGGTTGTTGATGTTCTGGGACACTGTGGCAAGTTCTCTTCTTTCAAGATAAACTTCTGTTTTCACAGGAAATTTAACATTTACCTACAGTCTCTTTCAAAATAAAAGCACTACATCAATACAGTACTGCAAATGTAATATTTTTTTTTCCTTCAACAACTAAAACACGGGCTAGGTTAATTGGTGACTCTAAATTGTCCGTAGGTGTGAATGTGAGTGTGAATGGTTGTCTGTCTCTATGTGTCAGCCCTGTGATAGTCTGGTGACCTGTCCAGGGTGAACCCTGCCTCTCACCCAGTGTCAGCTGGGATAGGCTCCACCCCCCCGCGACCCTCAAGAGGATGAAGCGGTTAGAAGATGAATGAATGAATGAATGAATGAACTAAACCCCGCGACCCTCAAGGGGGTTTAGGAAAAAAGAACAGGGTTTGGCTTTAGAATCTTAGGGGATGCAAACACCGCTCCCTCGGGTGAAAGTCAGTGTTTGTCAGACCCATCCACCACCCCTCCCCCCGCCCCACTCAGACTTTTGCCGCCTTAACTTTTGTCCTTGTCCCCCTGCGTTTCCCCCCAGACACTGCCGGGTGCGGTTGAACCACTAAGGCAACAGGCCGCATATCATGCCAACGTTAAAGGGCGCCTTTTTTCATTGTTTTCTGACGCCACAAGTCACTGGCCACGTGTCGGATTTTGATGACTTCAGAGTGAGACCGGGCTGGACCTGCAGGGTTCAGGCTGGGCCGGGCTGTAATCTCTCATTATTGCCCCTGGGCCTGAATCAGGCCGGGTTCTAGACAATTAAGCTTTGTTTTCTGTTTGTTTTAAATGAAACCGACAGTTCTCGTGCGTAAATTACAGGAGATTTATTGGACTCAATCAGGAGGGAAGGACAGAGACAGAGGGGACTGAGACTGAGAGGGAAAGTGGTGGAACAATGAAGTAATATAGTGGAGAAGAGGAGGAGAAAGAGCAGGCAACGGAGCGATGGAAACGAGAGGAAGAGGGGCTGCAAGGCGACTTGGTCAGCAGTGTTTTCTTCCGCCTCCCCAACAGCGGGAGAGATGTGCGTAATGAGCCCAGTCTCACTACGAAGTCATAAAAATCCAGTTCTTGGTCAGTGACCTGCAGCGTCAGAAACCAACAAAAAAGGCATCCTTTAACATTGGCATGATACGCAGCTAGTTGCTGATAAAGGCAACAAACACTGACTTTCACCCGAGAGAGCAGTGTAAGATTCTAAAGCCAAACCCTGTTCTTCTTTCCAAAACCTAACCACGTGTTTTTGTTGTTAAAGGAAAAAACATCAGTTGGCGGTGTTGTACCGCCGTAGTGCTTTTATTTTGAAAGAGACTGTATCAAACTGTACATTTCCTGTGAAAACAGAAGTGTATTTTGAAAACAGACAATGCATGTAACAGGCTGAAGTTGACACGGCGTCCCAGAACGTCAACAACCAACACACCCAGGGTACCTTGGACGCCATATGTGGACGTGGAAAGTCCATGACCAAACGTGGTCGCGTGCTGTAACACGCAGCAAAGAGCAGTGATCATCATCAGCGTGCAGCATCACTATGAACTGCCGAAGGGGGAGTGGCCTCTACTGAACCTGTCGCACATAGTCTGGGCCGTTAGTGGCCGTTTTGGTAAGGAAACGGAACCAGGGCAAGTGAGACAGTTTGGTGAATTTGGTGAATACCGCATCCGCTCCCTAGACCGGAACCAGAATCCAGACAAAATTAAGAGTGAATAGATACCAGGCTCTTCGCCTGAAGAGCCTGGTGACGCGAGGCTAGTCGCACATGAGACAACAGACTATTGAAATAAGGGAGAGAAGGAGAAGTGGTGCAAGGAAACACATAAGCCCTCAGCCTGTAACAAATGGTTTAATATTAAAAAAAAATATTTTACAGTAGAAAGCAGCTTTTTGATTGAGCTCAGACCCAAATCTGCTGCCATGGGTCAAGCTGGGGTCAAGCTGGGGTCAAGCTGGGATCGGGCTCCGACAGAAACTGTGCAGGTTCATGTAGGTCTTGATAATTTTGGGCCGTCAGCTCTACCACTGTGGGGGGAGTGTGTGCATATGAATGGTGTCTGGTTCCCCACCTGTGCCGTCAGCAGGACCTCACTGCTCACACCACAAGTGAAAATCCACCAGATGACGTGCTTCATGTCATTTCACGTCCACGTCTGGAGGATTTTGGTTCTCAGAGAGGCGGAAAAGTCGGGTAGCTGGCAGCACACGGGGGTGCCTTAACACCATTCATCTGCATACACTCTCCACACTGCGAAGCGAAGATACAGTCCTGGGAAAAAACTGGCAAAGTATTGCTTTAAAAGTGGGGCTGGGGTCTGATCAATCCCAGAAACCACCAGCTTTTGGTCTGATGACGATAAGCCTGTGGGGGCAACAGACTATATTTTGGAGTATCCAGTCTAGTCAGCAGGTATCTGAACCAAGACCTCCTCTTTTCTATAAGTAGATATCTGCGAATGAATGCAGGTGATTTTTTTAAAACATCTCATATAAAGTTAAATTATTGTCACCCCATAGCTGACGGGCTCGGTGACCTCTTCGGCTCTCCACACGGACTGTCTACCTGCACTTAAATATAACTAAAGTTGGATATTGGACAAACATTCACTCAACACCCAGAGGCCTCTTCTAGGTTTCACTTTGACCCAGTGTCAACACTAGGAGGGCGGTAAGCTCACCTCCTAGCCCTCTCGTCACTGCTGGGGACAGACCTGGACCCGCCAGTCATACTATGAATGGAAAGTGTGTCCGAGCCTTTATGTTGTGGTTGAAAAACAGTGAACACATCTTTTAAGAGACAAATTTGAGGAAGAGGAGCTCAAAGTCTTCACAGTCCTGTCTCTGTGGATCAGACATGACTGATTGATGGGGCCTCTTTTATGTCTGAGGACAAGATGAGATTGTGATTGTTTGATCGTGGCCTTTCTTCTTCAACACTCATTATCTGAATTTCATTGTATTTACAGAGAATCTGTAAATAGTGAGCGGTCATGTGACGATACCCACCTCTGCGATACCATAGAGCAATATTAACACTGTCACAGTGCTGCTGTTGGAGACGCGACCGCCGCAGCACAACCACACTGACTGTGCCTCAAACTGTATGTGACCTACAGAGCAATGACACGACCAAACCTCCACAGTGTCGTGTCGACCTTTACAGCAGCAGTCTGACATTTTAATCAAGCTTTTCATCCTCACACGACACATTTGCTTTCTAAAACTAGAGCGATGGCAGATTTATTTTTTCATATCCATCTATGTGTTTTTCAAAGGACTTGTTTTTAAAATCAGAATCTCTTTAAAAGGTCTTTAATATGTACATTTGATTAATGTCGCATTGTTCCAATTTTTAAATAATATCTTCACATTAAATGTTAGAGGGAAAAAAGCTTTGAGGTGGAGTGTTTGGCAAAGAGAACCAAGTTCAGCTGGTGCCTGTAAACCTCCCCTAATCAAAAATCAGGACTGTGCTGCTAACGGTGGGTTAACACTAGCCTAACATTTGCTTAAGGCTAGTTTAGCATTGGCTTAACATCGGCTTAATTATGGCTTGATGTTAGGTTAACATTAGCTTAATGATAGCTAAACGTTGGTTTAATTTTGGCTTAAAGTTAGCTTAAGATTGTCTTAATGCTGGTTTAGGGCATTGCTTTGGCGTTTGAGTGCACTGTTGCCAACTCCTCAGTAAGAAAAGTAGCTATTGGCTTGTCGCTAAATGATGTCATCGCCTAATTTGCATAATTGTCCATATGCATGTAATTGTAATGGCTGCTGTAGGAGAGAGGAATAACGTCGTGGGAGAGACAAAAACTGAGTAAAAAAACACCCTGAATATGTTTAGAACTGCAAATGAACCTTCTTTCAGTGATTTATATCAGACAAAGAAAATTTTACATTTACATTCCGCCCTGACTGTAAACCAGGCCGGGATCAGCTAGCGGTGGTTCCGCACATGCGCGATTCACTTGCAGTCTGGACGTGGAGGGGTTAACATCTCCTGCTCTGACTGCAGCTGGGAGGGAGGACTGGGCCGTCTGTGAGTGCTTTGGGGCAGGGGAGGAGCCCACGGCAGCATCCGCTGCTCGTTGAGAAGAAAAACGATACGTGCTTTCACGTCAGAGTCTCCAAAGGTCTCCAATAACAGCAGAAAAAGTCGCTAGATTTGTCGCTAGTTGCTTTTTTGAAAAAGAGTCGCTAGAGGGGTCTGAAAAGACGCTAAATACAGCGACAAAGTCGCTAAGTTGGCAACACTGCTTGAGTGCGCCTGTTGACGTCTATTGAAAACTATGAATTTCAGGGCACAAAAAGTGCGGCGTGTGTACAGGCTCAAAGATTTACTAAAATGTCAGACTGTCTCACTGAATGTGCCTTTAATGTTTTTGTCGTTGAACTTTGAGGTTTCTTGCCGTAACAGAACGTTTCCCAGGAATCAGCTCTGGAGGAAATGACTCTAAAGTTGGTCAGCTGTGATATTTAAATGCATTTAATTTGTACTGACTCAAATATAATATTTAGATGAGTGGAAACTCAAAGAGTTGCAGGAAGGAGCTGCCAAGGCCTGTTAGAATACAATTCAGTTCAATTTTATTTATACAGCCCAATATCACAAATCACAATTTGCCTCACAGGGCTTTACAGCATACGACATCCCTCTGTCCTTATGACCCTCACAGCTGATCAGGAAAAACTCCCCAAAAAACCCTTTAACGGGGAAAAAACAGTAGAAACTTCAGGAAGAGCAACTGAGGAGGGATCCCTCTTCCAGGACGGACAGACGTGCAATAGATGTCGTACAGAACAGATCAACATGATAAATTAACAGTAATCTGTATGTCACAATCACTACGAAATGACACCAGAGTCCAAAGTCAGGAGCTCAAACTGTTTTGTGTTTCAGCTCTAAACCGCAAGAGTTTGACTCTAAAAATCAAAATATTATAAACTGCTTATTGTTTAAAACATGGCCGACAGCACAACATGTAGCACATGTAATGACTTTTTTTTAAGAGAAGTGACACCTTCAGAGAGTTTAAAAAGCAAACGTTTAAATGACCAATAAGTGTTTCTGATAAATATTCTACTTCCTGTTTTATTTAGAAATATCCACAAAATATAAGTTTATTTCACCCGCGCATATTTTAAAGGAATAGTTCAACATGTTGGGAAACTTTGGATCAAACAAACCAGATAAATATGTAAGTGAGAGAGCTTTAAAGGAGCAGGCAGGTTGTTTCCTTTGGACAGAGGCAGGCTAGCTGTTTCCACCTGTTTCCAGTCTTTATGCTAAGCTAAGCTAACAGGCTGTAGCTTTGTATTTACTCTTCAGACATGAGTCAGTGTGAACATCTGACTCTCAGAGAGAAGAGGATTCACCTAACTGTGACAGTGGGCCTCATGCAGAAACATTCTCTTAGGTTTTCTCTTATATTTTCCCTCTCACTCTTAGCGTAGGTCATGTCACCCTAAACACTGTATAAGGGCAGGTGTTGTGCTGCGTGCAAAGACTTGACACCAGATGTCCCCAAAAACAGCTGCAAAGTAAAGGTGATTTGCTGTGTCAGCAGCAGCGGTGGGGGAAGTATTCAGATCCTTTGCTGCAGTAAAAGTACTAATACACCACACTGTAAAAATACCCTGCTCCTAGTGAGAGTACTGCATCAAAAATGTTACGGAAGTAAAAGTATCCAAGGGCACAATGCAGAATATTTTAAATCAACTTAATAAAATCAAAATTTGGGATGCACCATTTTATCGACCGTACATCACTATCAGCAGATATTCTCCTTGTTGACTGCCATCGATGTCTCAGCAAGTTAGATGACATTCACCAGTCGCAGTGGTCGATGTTTTCATCATCAGTTTTGTGCAGGTTATATCACAGAGCAACCGACAGTGTCCTGTCCCACGAGATGCCGTCCGAATGACAGTATGCAGTAAACTCACTGTCGTCAAGTCAGAGGAACAACAAATCATTGATGACATCAGCAGGAGGAGAGCTGGTTAGTGTTTGTCGTTAGTGGCCGGTGGCTAGAACTAATCGCTGGTGGAGGTTACACAGATGCGGTGTTCAAACGGTGTTGTGTTTACCGTGTTCACAGGAAGAGACTAAATGAACGCGGTATTCGCGGCTTCGTTAGTGAAAATCATCTGAGAGCTCTGAGGTCCCGACTTCGTGTACCCAATTCTCCATGTTGTAAACACGAGCCCATGAGTTCTATTTGAAGGCAGCGTGACTTACATTATGATGCTCGCTTCGGTAAAAATGAGGATTGGGCGAAGGTTATTTACAACTCAGGATGTCCCGATCACATTTTTTTTGCATCGGATCCGATACCGAGTCCTTTATTGTGAAACCGAGTCCGATCTGATACTTTGCAAAGCATTAAGAAAGGAAAAAAAATGCATCCAAGTTGTCCCATAAGGTTTGTTTTTTATTTAAATAGTATCCAAAAAGCTTATCGGTGGATCAGCAGCACAAAATGTAAACAAATTCAATATCTTCTTGTCTTCAACAAACAAAATAGGCCTGTGTCTTTATACACTGGAAAGTGGAGGCAACACTGAACAACATAGATGAAAAACCTGGCCATTTTTGTTGTTTTGATTCCTCCGATCTTTCGTTACCAATTCCGATTTTGTAAAAATAACGTGATCGGAGCCGATACCCGAACCAATCAGACATCCCTAATTACAGCATTATCATGATGTGTTCAGTGTCATCTTGTAAAATGTAGTTTTTAGTCAGAAACGTGAATAAAACAGACATGTTTTGATTTTTTTTTTTACAGCAATATAAAATAGATATAAAAGGGGTTTATATGGTAAAATACTTTTAAAGTAGTTAATTCAAAATGTTTTTCATGTGAAAGAAAGGACTGAATAACTTTTAAACTGTTGTTTTCCATAATAAAGATTTCTTTATTTTACTGATAAAAAGGTGGAAAAAATAACAACAAAAATTACAAACAACAAAACAAAAAACAGTTCAGGCTGGGCCGGGCTGTAATCTCTCATTATTGCCCCAAGTTCTCGTGCGTAAATTACAGGAGTTTTATTGGACTCAATCAGGAGGGAAGATTGCAGATTTTCAGCCTGGCTTGTGTTGCTGCGGTGCAGAGCTCTTATTCTCTGCCTGAGCTCGATTGGGCCCGACCCGACCCGCCATCACATCCTCACTGTGACCTCGTCACATATTGACATTTTGGTCATGGACTTTCCATGTCCACATACAATGTGCATGGTACGCTGAGTGTGTTGGTTGTTGATGTTCTGGGACACTGTGGCAAGTTCTCGTCTTTCAAGATAAACTTCTGTTTTCACAGGAAATTTAGTATTTACCTACAGTCTCTTTCAAAATAAAAGCGCTACATCAATACAATACTGCAAACGTAATTTTTTTTCCCTTCAACAACTAAAACACGGACTAGGTTAATTGGTAACTCTAAATTGTCCGTAGGTGTGAATGTGAGTGTGAATGGTTGTCTGTCTCTATGTGTCAGCCCTGTGATAGTCTGGTGACCTGTCCAGGGTGAACCCTGCCTCTCACCCAGTGTCAGCTGGGATAGGCTCCACCCCCCCGCAACCCTCAAGAGGATGAAGCGGTTAGAAGATGAATGAATGAATGAATGAATGAATGAACTAAACCCTGCGACCCTCAAGGGGGTTTAGGAAAAAAGAACAGGGTTTGGCTTTGGAATCTTAGGGGATGCAAACACCGCTCCCTCGGGTGAAAGTCAGTGTTTGTCAGACCCATCCACCACCCCTCCCCCCGCCCCACTCAGACTTTTGCCGCCTTAACTTTTGTCCTTGTCCCCCTGCGTTTCCCCCCAGACACTGCCGGGTGCGGTTGAACCACTATGGCAACAGGCCGCATATCATGCCAACGTTAAAGGGCGCCTTTTTTCATTGTTTTCTGACGCCACAAGTCACTGGCCAAGTGTCGGATTTTGATGACTTCAGAGTGAGACCGGGCTGGACCTGCAGGGTTCAGGCTGGGCCGGGCTGTAATCTCTCATTATTGCCCCCGGGCCTGAATCAGGCCGGGTTCTAGACAATTAAGCTTTGTTTTCTGTTTGTTTTAAATGAAACTGACAGTTCTCGTGCGTAAATTACAGGAGATTTATTGGACTCAATCAGGAGGGAAGGACAGAGACAGAGGGGACTGAGACTGAGAGGGAAAGTGGTGGAAAAATGAAGTAATATAGTGGAGAAGAGGAGGCGAAAGAGCAGGCAATGGAGCGATGGAAACGAGAGGAAGAGGGGCTGCAAGGCAACAAAAATTACAAACAAAACCCCAGCAACAGTACTTTTAGTCGGTCAATTTAAAAAACAAATAAACATTGGTGCATCACCGATCAAGATAACTTTTTTTTTTTTTTAAAGCAGCGGGAGTTCATATTCAAGAGGCTGGAACCATGAAATAGTTTTCCATGAAAAATGACAAACAGTTATCAAAGTATTTACAATTCTTTTTTAAATAATTCAACTAATTGTTTCAGCTGCACTTGAAGATTTTTATTTGCTTTGTTTGCAAAAAAACTTAATTGTTATTGTAAAGTAATTCAATTCATCAAGTGAAGTACAAAGTGCAGTGTCCCTCTGAAGTGAAGCAGATGTATAAAGTGACATGAGATCAGAACAAGTAAAGGAAGAGAACCTTAAGTACCATACTTGAGTAAATGTACTTAGTTACATTCCAGCACTGGTCATCAGAGGGACACACAGTAACAGAAATTACAGTCATTGGGATGAATGGACCAAGTGTAGCAGCCTTTCTTCAGCCCTCAAATAATTTATTCATTATAAACATAATCTAAATTTGATTATATGATATTCATGTATTCCTTTATGTTCTTAAGGTTTAAAACTCGTGTTACCTCGAGTTGGACAACAGTTTGTGGAGAGTAAAGACGAGACCTTTTTCTCTTATCTTATTAAAAGTGCTTGTAAGATTTTCCAAGAGAAGAGCAAAAATAAGAAGCACTGAATAAGAAATAAATGTTTGTTGAAATATGGATAAATCTTGGATACAAACAAAAATAAGAGAAAATGTGTTGGAGTGGCTGTGTTGTTTCTTGCATGAGGCCCGGTGTTTCATGTAAAGCTTAAAAATCAAACAAAAGTAATAATATTAATGAGGAATGTCTGTTTTATGTATTCGCTGGACAATCACAGATTCGCCTCAAAGAGTTTTACACTCTTTATGTTTTTATTACCTCCAAATCACAGATATTGTTTTGGTTTGAGTGATTATTTCACTGACGTACTGACAGTCTGTCTAAACTGATACTAATTACTTCACTCAAATATATAAAAGAGTTCATACTGATTATTGCTGAAACAAAAACTTTAACTGAACTTTTCTTCATGTTTAATTTGGCAGCTCTACATGATTTATTACAACTGACTTGAATTGTGACTTTGACATTAACATTTAAATTGCACTTTATTAAAGATATATACGGTAAATTAGGGAAAATAATTTACATTATTTTATAGAATAAAAAGTGAAATATAAAGTGACACAGTGTGAGTGTTTGAAAAGAAAATTCATGAGCAAAAATATCAAAACAATCAGTGAACTTAAGTTTATGTTGTGATGAAAATATTCAGATAAACTCTCCAATTAAAACATTTATTTAACTTAGCAGAAAGAAGATGTTCTTTTTTTTCCAGAAGTTTAATTTTTACTGCTCATTTATGTTGAAAGTCGAGAACATCGATTTCTAAAATGAAAATTTAATTTAGTGTTTGATTTAAGCTTTGTTTTGGTTTGATGTGTTTTATTTCTGCCTTACACATATGCTGTGTTTTTGTTAATTAATCATAAAATGTTGCTGCGTCTGTCCTTCATTTACTGCAACACAAACATTTCAGTTTAGATGTTTTTCTCTTTTTGTTTCTGTATTTTTCAACCAATCATTTTGTTTGCATGTTAATAACAAGATGAAGATTCATTTTATTTCATTTTTATCTGACATCTTTAGACATCAAGTTGTTGCCTAAAATAAGCTCAGAGTGCTCCAACTGACCAAAGAGTGATTTAAGACTTCAGATGAAAATTTACTGGTCAAACTGAATTGACATTTCAGAATAAAAGCACTGCAATTATTTGACTCAAATACGATGTGAAAATGTCGGACGGACGATGCAAATGAAATCTGTTTTGCTGTTAGAACATTCTGACTGTAATTTAAATCTTTGTGTTTACACTGAGACTCTTTCACTGTTTTCTACCTTTAAAAAAATCAATAAATCTCTGCTGTTGACGTCACTTTGTTGATTTTTTTTGTTAACAAAGATGGTGGATTGTGAGAGGTTTAGATTCTGCGCATCTGCAGAGCAGTTTACAAATTAACAAGTCACCGAGTCAGACTGGTTTTTCAGAGCAGATCTCAAAGTATGAGAGGAATGATGACACTGACAGTCTGTTCACACTGAGACAAAACTGGTGCTTATCAGTCTCATTTGATATGTACAAAGCTCACAGATACACTAAAGGCCAAAAGTTTGGAAGCAAGATCAAATTTGTACAAATAAGATCATAGTTTCATTGGTATACTTTGCAACAAAATAAACATGATTATTATATAATCAATAATTATCAGGTATTTGGGTTTTTCTTGGTTAGACTTCGCTTTCCTCAAAGTAACCTCCTCTGGCTTTAACAACAGCATGGCATATACAAGGCATTTGTTCCACAAGTTTATGTGCCAGGAATTGCATTCCAAGCTTTCTTAAGTTCATCAATGAGAGACTGCTGATTTGTGGGACGCACTTTTCTGACTAATTGATCCAATTCGTCCCACACAAGTTCAATTGGAAGGAGGTCTGAAGACTGAGGGGGCCAAACCATCTTTCGAAGAACACCTTCCTCTTCTTTTTTGTCAAGGTAATCCTAACAGAGCTTGGAAGAATGCTGAGGGTCATTATCTTGCTGAAAAACAAACTTTCAACCCACAAGTCTTGGTCCAGATGGAGCTGTATGATGCTGGAGGATGTAGTTGTACTGTTCCTTCTTCATGATACCCTTTACTTCAAACTAATTTACTCTATCACCTACAAAACATCCCCATACTATGGCACTACCACCTCCATGCTTTATTGTGGGTGTTACGCATGGTGCTTGAAGACATTACCCAGTTTGTCTGCGGACATAGACTCTGCAGTTTGAACCAAATAGTTCAAACTTGCTTTTGTCGATCCAGAGAACTTGTTTCCAGTCATCATAGGTCCAGTTTTTGTGTGCTGTTGCCCACTCATATCTCTTTTTCTTGTTCTGTGGACAAAGTAGTGTTTTTTTTGTTTTTTTTTTGCAGATACAAAACCCTCCAGACCAGCCTTTCTCAAACGTCTTTTTGCAGTTGTCAGAGATATGGGTTTTGACCTTGTCATGTTGATTTCCTCCCTTATTTGTGGTGCTGTTTTTCGCCGATCTCTCTTACTGGTGACAATGATATGTTTATCCTCTGCTTTTGCAGTAACCCTCTTTCTTCCAGACCTTACTCTGTTATCATAACTTCCAGTTTCTTCTAGTCTCCTCAGGGTGTAGTGAATTCCTTTGTTGGACACCATTAGGCGTTTTGCAGTTTCTCCTTCAGTGTATCCTTCTTTCCCCAATGTACAAATCTGTACTTGTTTCTTTACCTAGCTGTTTCTTTCTAGCCATTTCTGTGGTAGTTTGCCAGAGATATGAACACAGTTAAGATTTATTGGGATTTTTGTATGCAAACCTATAAAAGCCAAAGAGCTTAAGTGAATAATGCAAACTGATTTGTTTTTTATTTTTGCACTGAAGTTGTGACAAATCTTCTCAACCCTAAAACTAAGCCCTTCCTTTCTTTTGTTAATATTTATTCAGCAATGGTCTAACATCAATGTATACCTAAAGGTAAGTTGAGGAAAATGGTACCAATGAAAGCAAACTCTGATCATGCAGTAAATACACCCCAAAAAACATAGAACTCATACTGGTTTTTAAGAAAGGCATTGTGAACAGAAACTTGAAGTTGCTTCCAAATGTTTGGACTATAGTGTATTAATGTGGAGTAGACAAGGTTCTCTTTAACTCTGACCTACAGGGTCAGAGATGAACACGTCACAGCTGCAGTTTCAGTCCTGCCTGACGCTTTGTGATCTTTGGTGGATAACCCTGCTGTGAAGCTTCAGTTAGCCCCTAGCTCATTATATTTCAAGTGACTACAGCTCGTTGCTGACAGGGAGGCTATAGCCCTTTTAGATAGGAATTGTGCACATTTGCAGGAAAGCCCAATCAGTCTTCTTTCAGCATTGGCAGTATAAAAACAAAATCGGGAAGTGCAGCAAAATGCCGCCTACCTACTTTTGTTTATACAGAATGTGCCTTTTTCGGGGCAATGGGGGGCGTGAGCAAGTAACAAAACGTGTAGCTCAGTGTGTGACTGTCAGGTTTGCGTTTCCCTCTTGCTACTAGCTGCTCGCTTATTCCTGCTATCAGCTGTTTCCTGTTTATCCACCGCCAGTGGGTTGCACGTGCGGTGTCATCAACAGCTCCTCCTACAAGTCATCAACAGCCCCTCCCGTTGCAGAAGGCCGCCTCGGTCTGTTTAAACCAAACAGGTTCCGCCAATATGTCTACCCTACGAGGTGGAAAATTGGGCACCTCGGATCAACTCGCCATTCTGCCTCTGTGTGTACAAATGCTCGCAGCTTGCCGACAAAACGGCCCAACATTCACGGAAAATCTGGCAGTGTAAAAGGGGCTTATGTGTGAGAGGTGCCATGCAGGGCTGGATTCATGCAACACACTAGGGGAACTCAACCCTTTTGGCAGAGGAGACAGTTAGGCTGGTGCCATTAACATGTAAAGGTCGCCTGGTTCTACTTTCCACAAGGCATTTAGTGATGGGAAAAATTCATTATTTTTCATGTTCCGCTGTCACATCTGTAAATGCTGTATGGTGAATGTTACCAGATGCCATTTGTATGTACACAGGTATTGTATAGACTGAAATATTATTATCATGTTGATGCACCAAAATGAACTAAGAAAAAAAACAATGAGCAGTCGGCGTTTGGAGGTGTGTAAGGAGTTTTCTCGTCTCTAAGGATTAAAACAAATTCTGTGGATTATTTTGTGTTCCTTGTTGGATGACTTCAAGACACAACCTTTCTGCCAAGCGGGACAAGTGGTGAGATTGAGTGGTTCTTTGGCTATTTTTTGGTGAACTGTGGTGCTTCATTATCCTCAAGCGAGCTTCCCTTTAATAAATATATTTTTCTTTTTTGCCAGCTTCTGGGACTTTGATTGACTGTGGGATTATTTGGGTTATTTTTGTGAACGTTGTGAACTTTGGATATCGAGGAAAAAAGTACTTCGTAACCTCTGTATTGTTTGTTGAACTGGCGACCATGCTGTTATTGTTTGGTGTTATTTCCGTCCGGACACGGACATGATTTCATCTATTGCACTAAAGATTGATTATTAATTAAACTATTTTTTATAACTAATTCGTTAATCTTAATTTTTTTCTGAACGTTTTAAAACTGCAAAGTGTGAGAATTTGTGTTTATTTTTGGTGATAAAGCCAATTAAATAGTCTCTTTTGTGTGTGTTAAACACCGCACACCTGATCCGCCAGCAACCTTTAAAAGTAGCGTTGTAACTTTTCCTTTGGTTAATTTTATTGCAAGGTGAAATGAGATGGGACGGAGATGTTACTGGTGGACTCTCAGACATTCAAAATGAAAGGAGACTAAATTAAATTGTATTAGAAATGGCCTGCAATGGCTTGCAATAATTTTCTAACACTGTATAAGTGGTCTGAAGTCAAAGTCAACTTTATTGTCAAATCTGCCGTATGTACAGCAGGACAGAGGTGGGATTGAAATGCCATTTCTCCCAGACCCCCGATGTAAACATATATATGTGTATATGTATATATACATACTGCAAATTCTTACTGTAAATTAAGAACGCTTTCAAAAATATAAAGTTTAACTGTTTATTTTTAGCGATTTACAAAATGCAAAGTGAGCAAACAGAAGAAAAATCCAAATCAAACTAGTACTTGGTGTGACCACCCTTTGCCTTCAAAACAGCAGTAATTCCTCGAGGTACACTTGCACGCAGTTTTTGAAGGAACTTGGTTTGCATGACTGCAGATCTGATGACAAGTTTGGGGGGACTCAATCAGTTGTGATTTTTCTTTAATTGCACATGTGCAAATCATGCCCACAGAGCGCTTGAGATTGCCAGCATATTCATAGAGGCTCATCACCATCACCAAGTCAGTCAAAAAGCACTACACAGAGAATGTTCAGTTAGGTGCCTTGTTTGTTTTCATCTGTCATTTTGCACAACATCTAAGAAAGTCTCATTGAGTAAGACAACTAGACAAGTTAACCCAACAAAATCATAAATTCGTATGCATTCATTTATGTAACCAAACCATATTTATAGGGAGGCCTAGTAGGCTAGAGATGGAATGTGAAGTTGGAAAATATATTTATAAAAATATTTGTTCCACAATTTTCATTTCAATTTCAATTTAAATTTCTATTGTTATCCTGCATGTTCTTCTTCTTCTTCTTCTTCTTGCTTCTTCTTCTTCTTCTTCTTCTTCTTCTTCTTCTTCTTCTTCTGAGGAAATCATACTTCCCATGTGCGAAAAATCACCAAACTTTGTGCAAAGGTCCAGTTCCATGCTAGATATCCTCAGCTGCAAAAACAAGCAATAGTCCTATAGTCCTGATGGTGGTGCTACAGTAAGCGTCTAAAGTTCAAGATTTTGAAAATTCACAACAAATCAACCATACGTGCTACAGATTTGTAACTTTAACCAAAATGTAGCCCCAATACTGAAGAAACTTTTGTACATTTAAATCTATTGCAAATTACGAAGTCCATCACTCTGTTTTTTTCAAAATCTGTAAAACTTCTTAAACCTATCTCCTCCCACAATGTTTGCTCAATTGACACCAAACTTGCTACAGAGCATCTTCAGACTGTCCTACACAAACTATGTTTCTCAGATTTTTGATTTATCGAAAATTGAGCCTACAATGCATCAAAATGTTTGACTGTAAATGGTATTGTAAACATACACTTGCAAATTCTTGCTAAATACATTTTCAATGTTCATTAAAAAGAAGACAAAATTTTGGAGTCATGGTAGATGATGTTTGGAAAATATCAGAACTTTATCTCAAAAACTGAATTTTTTTTACAGCATTTTGAATTTTGCTCTCATGCGAACAATTGGAGTCAATGTAAAAATGGCATTTTTAAACATCAGTTTTTCACTTATGGAGCAAATCAATTATTGTTACAAACAAATTACCAACATCTCCATGCTGTCTAGATGCAATTTGTGAATTTTTGGATTTTTGTCTTAATAACTGAATTTTTGACAGCCGTTTGAAATCTGCCTTTACACACTAACAGCTGCTGTCTTGCAAACAGGTGACTGGCTTAGTCAATTTGTGAAGCTACATATGACATTTCTGTTTGCCAGTTAGCTCAGGGAGATAGAGGATGGTTTTTGGTGTTGCAGATTGTGAGTTCAAGCCTCAGCTCGTGCAACATTTCCATATGAGAAATCTACCCAAACTTTTCATAAAGGTCCAGTCCCATGCCAGATGTCCTCAACTGGAAACACAAGACAATAGTCCTGATGGTGGCGCTACAGCAAGCCTCTAAATTTCAAAACTTTGAAAATTCATAACAAATCAACCATATGTGCTACAGCTTTAGTTAGTCTGTTTTGTGTATTAACGTGTCATTGTGGTTGTTTGTGCTGTTTTGAGACCAACAACAGGATACACCAGAGTTTTATTTTAATGAGAATTGAAACCACACATAGGGCCTAACATTTCCCAATAATGGTACAAGTGTTTTTTTTCTGCTTAGCGTAATTTTATTTTATTTCTGCAGTTTTGCTGCTGAAAGGTAATGTTGATTTCCTTTTAAAATAAAGCTGTAATGGTGCATTTACAATTTTACAAATAGGCCCATCTCTGCTATGAATCATTTCATTATTGATTAGCATTCCAGTTATTTTCTATATTAAATGCTTGTCTATAAAATTATGTAAAATTCATATTACCTTTCTCCAGTTCCAATCTGGCATCCACAAACATCTCACTTTGTCTGACTAAAGGTCCAAAACCATGATAAAGCAGGTAACTCCAACACTGATGCCTGAAACAATGAATCCATTATGAAATAGTTGTGGATTAATTATGTGTTTGACTTATTGATTTATTGACTAATCATTGCAGCTGTAGAATTCCTAGAAGAAGCTAGAAGAAGTTTTAAACATATATACCGCAGAGTTGTCTCTTGCTAATTAGCTCAGTGAGATAGAGCATAGTCTCTTATGCTTAGAATGCCAACTTTTTTTCCATCTTCCTACACTCTGCTTGTTGCTCAGAATTGCCTAATTTTGCCGAAAATTGCCCGGCCCCGACCATTGCTGTGCAGCAGCTATAATTTATTTTAAAATTGGGAATGTGGAGTTGGAAAATACATTTATTCAATTTCAATCATTTAGGCTGTTTAGAATTGGGAGGACAATTTGTGTTTTTTATAAAAGGGGGGGGGGGGGGTCATGTCCCCCCCGCCCCCCCAGGGATCTGCACCCATGTCGTCAACATCTTGGAGTGCTGACCACAGATCTGTGGATGTAGGTTGCCTCAGATCCGTCTGTCTCGTTCGGACTCTTCGTTCTTCTTTACACTGAAGGTAGTTCCTAATGACATTGTATGTATGTATGTTTGGGGTCATTATCCTGCTGCAGAATAAATTTGGGACCAATCAGACGCCTCCCTGATGGTACTGCATGATGGATTAGTTTCTGCCTGTATCTCTCAGCATTGAGGACACCATTAATCCTGACCAAACCCCCAAATCCATTTGCAGAAATCCAGCCCCAAGCTTGCAAAGAACTTGCCCCGTGCGTCACTGCTGCCTGCAGTTGCTCATTATTGTAGCGCTCTCCAGCCCTTCAGCGAACACACCGCCAAATATTTCACATTTTGACTCATCGGTCCAGAGCACCTGCTGCCCTCTTCCTGCACCCCACTTCCTGTGTTCTTGTGCAGAGTCGAGTCACTTGGCCTTGTTCCCACGTCAGAGGTTTGGCTTTTTGGCCACAGTTCATCCATGAAGACCACTTCTAACCAGACCTCTCCAGACAGTAGAGGGGTGGACCTGGGTCCCACTGGTTTCTGCTGGACATCTTCTGATTTCAGAGGAAAGTAGCATAACGTGTCTTTCATCTGCTGCACTAAGTTTCCTCGGCCGACCACGGCGTCTACGGTCCTCAACACTGCCTGTTTCTTTGAGCTTCTTCAAAAGAGCTTGAACAGCACATGTTGAAACCCAGTCTGCTTGGAAATCTTTGCCCGGGAGAGACCCTGTTGATGCTGTATAAAAACCTGTGTCTTGTCATGGTGTACTGTATGACCTGTGACATGACACTGTCTTCCACAGCCTCGCCTTGGCAGCAGAGTTTGGCTGCTCCTCTCCCAGTTTGAAGCGTCCTACACGGCTGTTTCTGTTTCAGCTCATGACCGCGTGTCAAGCTACATATGAAACTGATGATCACTAGCACCTTTTGGGTTTAACTGATTGATCATACGTTCCATAAACTGACTATGATCCTACAAAATCCCTGACTGTGTGCAAGTGTACTTTTGCACATTTTTGGCAGGTCGGGATCATGGGCGGCACAGGTGTGGGCGATGTAACAAGCAGTTAGAAGCAGTTAGTGGCTAACTCGAAGGCGACCAACGGCTGAAAACAATGAGGTCCAGGAGCTCCTTACCCTCCGAGCAGAGAACGAGATCAGCCGCCATATAACAGGGACACTAAATTGTTGCTGACATGTGATGTCATTGTTATTGTTCATAAAGAGCAGCTGACAAGTGTGTTATATGTCACACCAGAGACTGACGCCATTTTGTTACACGCCACACCTCTTTTGAGTCTGCGATGTCAGCATGCTGTCTGACATCGCAGACTGCAGTGACATGATGCTGCCAGTGTTTGGTAAAAACATGTAAAGCAGGGACTCTGCTCAACTTTCACTTTCTGTCTCATGATGATGCAGATTACATTCTCAGCTCCGGACAGAAAGGAAAATGTCTTGTTTTTTGTTGTTGTTTTTTTTATGTAAGTTTCTGCCTTCAGTTAGTTTGACTCAGTCATCAGTGTAAAACAGTTTGGAGGTTGTTGGTGGTGGACAGGATCAGTCAGAGTCCCGTGGTTTTGAGCCAAAGACGTTTGAAACAGTGATAAATGATGCTAACAGTCAGTGTGAAAGCTTATTTATTTTTACAGCTGTTTGTTTGTTTGTTTTTGAGATAGTCATGGCAACAAGGGCGTTGGTTACCATAAAGATGAGAATAGAGGAGCAGTGCAGTTTAATCTGCTGCTGCTGCTCTGATCTGCGCCTCAGCTCTGTGGAGATGCTGTGGGTAATGAGCTCCATCAAGTGGACTGACAGCAGAACTACATCAGCTGATCTGCAGCTCCAACATGTTCTAACCACAGCTGCTCAGTCAGCTCTGAGTCACTGTGAGCCACAGGTTTCTCATGACTTAGCATATACTATATTAGAATAAGTAACATATTATTAATCTGTATTTTTCTCTAAGTGCTACAAAAATGTACCCACAACCTTTTTGTATGTCGTAATTCAGTTTAGTTAGAGAGTTTAGTTTTGAAGGTCGGGCTAAATAATTTTGGTTGTGATTCTTGTTTTGAGTCTTCACTGTACCAACCCACACGGTCCAGACAGAAACACTTTGATTTTCATACAAGTGGGAACAAATAGCTTGAGAGACGAAACCGACCGTTTACACTGTTTCAGCTCATGAACGGTTCACTCACAGTTGATGGACTGAAGTGATGATGAGGAGTCAAGCACCCCCACTGCCTCAGGGTGTGCGCTGAGGAGTCATTCTGCTCCTAATACAACATGTAATAGTCCAACCACTCCTGAAAAAACCCTCTTATTTTCAACAATTTTCGGCCAATTTCAAACTTTTACCTCTCCTATCCAAAATTTTAGAAAAATCTGCTGCCACTCAATTAACCGCACACATGAATAACAATAATATATTTGAACAATGTCAATCAGGATTCTGTACCAAGCACAGCACAGAAACAGCTCTTACTATGGGCCCCTAATGATTTACTGACTCTTGGGCTCGCTCAGTTCAAGTTCTACATGATATGAGTTCAGCATTTGGTTCAGCAACAGTGCTGTTGCCTGGTTTCGCTCCAACTCTCCGAAAGATCCTTCTCTGTTGTAATGGGGGAATATTCTTCATCCCCAGCCCCCCCTCTCTTGTGGTGTTCCCCAGGGGTCAAGTCTAGGTCCTCTTCTGTTTTCTATTTATATGCTTCCTCTTGGTCAGAGAATCTGGTATAGGTATATATGCAAACATATATGCTGTTATCTCATCACATCTGGATCACCGTAACTTCCTGTATTCAGGGCTCAGCCAAAAGGCTATTTCCTGTCTCCAGCTTGTTCAAAACTTGTCTGCCAGACTTTCCAAGAGACAAGACCATATAACTCCCACTCTTGCGATGCTACACTGGCTACCTGCTAAGTATAGAATTGATTTTAAACTTTTACTAATTACTTTTAAAGCAGTACCTGGCGTCGCCCCAACATACATTTTAGATTTACTTAGGCTCTATGAGCCTAGCCACTGCCTGCGCTCCTTAGGTTGGACTTCATCAGTATATTGGTAGCTCTGATCTTTTCGTAGGTACTAAACAAAATCTCCACCTCCTTCTGACTGCTCGTAGTCCTCGTGTAATTAATGAATGCACGTAAATATTGTTTGTCATTATTAGAAATTATACTTTTAATTTGTATTGTGCTCTTTTACACATATCATTCTCTTCAGATGATACAAGCGCAATTAAAAAAACATCTTGCTATATCGACCAAATTAATTTGTGGATAACCTCAAAATTTCCTACAACTCAGCAGGGACCAAACAGAGGTTCTACTGATTGGATCAAAAGAAAAGTGATTTCAAATCAATAGTCTACAAAAGCTGCCACTGAACAAAAAAGCATACAGTAAAGAACCTTGGTGTCCCCTTTCATAGTGACCAGTGTAATGAACCACAAGTGAGAAACATCACCAAAAATGCATTTTTTTTTTCATCTTGGAAATATTGCCTGTGTGTGACCTCTTTTATCTCCAGCAGACGTGACTACTGTAACATCTTGTTCTGAGGCCTCTCAAAGAAACCTTTAAACTAACTACAGATGATCCAAAATGCAGCAGCACGTCTACTCACTAAGACTAAACATGGAGAACACATTATGCCTTTTGAAGTGTTTTCATTGGCTTCCTGTTCATTTTAGAATTCATTTTAAAATATTGCTTTTAGTTTTTAAGTCTCTTAACGGACTTGCTCCTGAATATTTATCTGATATGTCAAATACATTCCCTTCATATCCCTAAGATCCTACACTTCTGGGTTATTAAATGTCCTCCAGAGTCGAACTAAAAAGTACGGTGATGCTGCATTCAGCCTCCCAGAGGACGTCAGACTCTCTGATTCAGCTTCAAACCTTAAAACCTCCGTTAGACCTGCATTTCTGTAGCTTTTATTTAACTGGTATCAAGCCTAATTCGTATTTTAGTGTGTGTGTGTGTGTGTGTGTGTGTGTGTGTGTGTGTGTGTGTGTGTGTGTGTTTGATTGAATCTTTATGTGTATTTTCTCTTTTTTTTTATGTAAAGCACTTTGAGTTGCACCTGCTGTATGAACTGTGCTATACAAATGAAAATTATTATCAATGTGGTTTCAGCTTACAGAGACAGGCAGGAGGTCTGCGTTGCTGTGACACAGTTAAGCCTGATTTATGGTCCTGCGGCGTACCTACACCATACCTACGTCGTTGCCGTGACGCCGTCGTGAACCCTTCGAACTTCTCCGTCACTCCATTTCGTGGCGGTGCAATTCACTGCCAGAGTGGTAGGAGGCTGCGTTCCTTTCCTGAATGGTTGTCGTCGTCTCTAGTTGATTCTTTGTTTAGCTTCCGGCTTTTCCGGTCACAGAGAAATGAACGCGGACCACAGACAGACGGCTCCGTCCGTATCCATATTGAACGTTGAGCATAAATGGGCCTTAATACTGCAACATATGTGCAACATCTACATCGCAACAGAAGATGTTTAAAGATGGCGGGGATGGCGCAATCTGGAAATACGGAACTGGAAATGCGTTGCTACCAAGCCAACCAATCACAGCCCTCTCGGTCTGCCCTGGGTCTGTGTCACCTCGACGTGTAGTTACATTTTTGGGGAGGTGCACGTCAGGCTACGCCGGGGGCTACGGGGAGCCTTCTGCGTAGCCACGTACCCTACGACGTAGCGACGTCGTTGATTTAACGCAGGATCATAAATCAGGCTTTACATTTCTGGGGAGGTGCACGTCAGGCTACGCCGCAGGCTCGACGTTGACGCAGAGCCTACAGCGTAGATACGGTGCGACTCAACACTGAAGTATAAATTCTGCCTTTGACTTGTAAGCTGCCACCAAAGCTCTGCTAATTCGGTTATAAATACATTTAATTTCCTGTAGATTCTCAACAATAAAAGTCCCCCATTATTTTGTTATGTATAATCTTTTATTGTGAAGCAGCAGAATAAGGAAATGTTGAGTTTTCGAGCAGCAACCCCACACAGGCTCTCATACAGCTGATGGTGAACATGAAACAGGGGGCGTCGATGGCTTAGTCAATAGAGCAGGCGCCCCATGTACAGTACAAGGCTGTTACCGCAGCAGCCCGGGCTCAACTCCAGCCTGTGGCCCTTTGCGGCATGTCATTTCCTCTCTCTCCCCACTTCACTGACCTATCAATTAAAGGCAAAAAACGGCCAAAAAATATCTCTTAAAAAAAAAAAAGAATGTATATATATATATATATATATATATATATATATATATATATATATATATATAGCAGATATGTGAAGTAAAAACAGGACACAGAAGAGAAACTAAACTCCAAACCACAGAGATTCAGTCAGAAGCTACAGACGTGCTGAGAGCTGAACACACAGAGACTGTTAAAGACACCTTCCTGTTTGGTTTCCTGCAGACAGGGGGGAGAAGCGAGGGCAGGCTGGCTCTTCGACCTACCCCGGAAAAGTTCAATCTGCGTCCAACTTGGCACAACACGGCACAGCACGGCACGTCTAAACTGACAATGGAAACACAAATGCCAAGAGTGACATTAGAGAGAGGGCACTGGTCCACTTCCTTAATGTGAGTCTATGGAAGAAATAAAAAGAGACGGCGACCAGCTCATTGTGTAACTACAGCATGAAGCAGCTTCCTGTTTCCTGCTTTCAGTCCGTCTCATGATCTTTGTGACCGAGTGAGGACTGTAAAACTTTTGGGCAGCTCCAACATCAGTACAGTGAGGTAAGATAACGACCTGTCTGTGTTTCTATCAGCAGCGGGCTCTGACATATTATAGGTTTATCTCCCTTTACTGAATCTACAGGGGCGAGTCCCAAAGCCTGGAAATGTGTTAGCATGTTAGCATGTTAGCACTTTGCAGAAAACAGAGTTAGTGAAAACTCGGTTAGTTAAGCCTAAGGTGACCTCGCAAACATTTCACCGTTCAAAAGACGTCTAAAAAACGACTACGGTCACCGGTGAAAAGATGTTCAGAAAAGGTTCAAAATTAAAAGTTTTTACATCAACTATTCCCTCTGAGCACCAACCGGGGTGTCAGCGGATACTTCAGGGTGATGTTCGGTCTGATCGTCTGAGACCTCTGTTCACCTTCTTTTCAATGCGGTCACAGCATCAGCGTGTCAGAATTACAACTTAGTTTAATTGTTTTGATCGTTTAGTTGTTGGTTAAAAGAGAGATGACACTAATTATTGTGAAGGTGTTTCTCCAAACTCATAATGCTGCGCTGGGTGAAATGACGTCTACAGGAAGTTGTAATTAAAACGTATTTGATGTTTAATATAAAATGTCATAAATCTATATAGCTCTATATAGTCTGTGTGCTGCCAACAAGAAGCTTTCAGGACATTTTCACTTTCAGAGTCATTTGACATCATTCATGGAAAAATAACACAACCTGTGTTAGTTCAAATGTGTAGACGTCTCTCCGTCCACCGGGACTCTGGGACCGAGGGGAAGGAGCTGACAGCACAAACACGAGTTTTTACGGTGCCCACACACTTTGTAAGTACCTGTGCTGCTGTGTGTCAATAAAACAAAGCAGAAATTAGACATTAGTTTGATTTTACACTGCTCGTGATGCGGCCTAGGCTGTTGTTGGGCCAAGCTCGCTTGGTGTTAGCATGTTAGCTTGTAGCATGCGTGTGGACCAACAGTAAACATAAACATGCTGCCAGACTGTTTTCACCGCAGGTATGTGTGTGTGTGTGTGTGTGTGTGTGTGTGTGTGTGTGTGTGTGTGTGTGTGTAGGACTGTTACTGTAGCCTGATGAATTTATTTTTAGGCCCTTTAATACTCTATTTAAAAAAAACCCTCTACATAAAGCGAGGTGGGTATCTTCAAATAGTTGGTGAGAAAACTTTTGAGCCTTTTCTGAGTGTCTTTTCACCTACCTTTGTGTAATAAATCACACACAGGACTTAAAATGGCTCTTAAATCTTCCAGTAATGTCTTTATAAAATAAACAAATATTTAAGCTGAAGCATAAATAAAACAACAACTACTGTACACAGTAGGATTCAACAGCTTTGTTCAACTTAACCACATACTTTCAAATGAAAAAAAGTGCCAGGGAAAAATAAATCCGCGAACCCACGTGCGTATCGGCGTATGTCGATAAAAGTAAAAAACTCAAATATCAGCCCAATATATCGGCCAGCCGATGTATCGGTCTATCCTTACTGCTTTACTCCATACTGGTTTGCCTGAGCCAAGCCCCAGGCCTCCCTGGCCAAACTGAACATTACCTACAATCTCTGCATGTCTAAGAGCTGCCTCTGCCTCCTGAACTGCCGATCTTGGGTTCCACTTCCTCCCCTTGGTTGGATTTGGAACCACACTCCTAACTACCACGTCCTTACTCCCAGATAACAACAGCTCTGTCCTGACCTTGGTACATTTAAATTCCTCTGTTAAACTAGATACTGGCAGCTGAAGTATCCCTTTTCCAAACAATGCAACACTACTTAGGCACCTAGGAGCACCCAACCACTTCCTAATGTAGGAGCTAACCGACCTTTCAATTTTCTCCCCAACGGATATAAGTAATAAGGTTCCTCTGGAATGTATAAAGTGGCATGAAAAGATCAGATTCAGGTAAAGTACAAGTACCTAATATCTGTACTTCAGTTCAGTACTTGAGTAAATGTACTTAGTTACATTCCAACACTGGTAATACCGGCTCTACAGCGCCATCTGTGTAAAAAGTGCTAGAGAAAGAGAGACAGAGAGGAAGTGAAGGTGGAAGGTGGACTATTGCACAATGCTCTGTAAGTTATTAATAAGTCACTCAAAGTGTTGCTTTGTCACCTAATGACCCGCACAAAACCTTCAATATTCTCTAACATGACAGCCGCCCGCAGCTAAAACTAGCTTTTGTTCTTCATCTTTAAGGGTTAAATTACATATTTAAACAAAGCTTAGTAAGCAGATGGCACAAAAAATTGCAAAAGGAAACCTCTGATGACTTAATTGTTATTCACTGAGTTTTGATTTCTCACACTGTTAAGTAGTGACATACAAATGAATTTGGCAGCAGACATGTAGAGTCAGGAAGTGAACTTTGTTCCTACTGAAGTGATGTCACCTTTTGGTCTTAAACTCTGAACCATTTAGTGGAATACATAGGAAAATAATCTGTAATGACAATATATATACATATATGTATGTATACATTAAAATTTATAATGTTATTAGCATTGTAGGTATCAGTGTTTACAGTGTTATTATAGTAGCACATATAAATGTAGTATAATCGTTATTGTTGCCATTATTGTTTCTGCCCCCTTCCTATTGCATGTACGTCTATATGTCTATAAGTATTCATGTATGTATGTCTGTGTGTGTGTGTGTATATGTGTGTGTATGTATGTTAATGAAAAGAAAAAATAAATAAACAACAATAATAAACAAGTAAGCAAAACAAGAGGAAAAATAAATTACCACAATGACTGTAATTCTAGAAAATGTAGCAATATTGTTGAAAATGACAAAATCTTAACAATTAAAATAATATGCATGTGAGTTGTAGATACACATGATAGTAGTAATGGTTTGTGGGTGCAGTTTGGAGGGGAATGTGTGTTTGTTGTATGTATGTGTGTGGTACAGTATAGTGCAAATATACTACATCTTCTAATAATAACAATGCTGATCATCATAATAAAGGAACTGTATTCAAAAGAGGGAAACGAGAGTGGGGGGAGGAAAAGAGTAGGGGTTTAAGAGATATGAAATATACAGAGTGAGTAGAAAGTAATAATACTGATGAAGGTTAAGAAAGACAAATCAATAATAATGGTAACAATAATAATTTTGATTGTTCTTGATATTTCAGGTCTCTGCTAAAATCTAAAATTGAATTGTGGTTCCTGATTATTTTGTCTCGTCTCAATCAGCTCAAACTCTGATGGAAGCAAGAAACACAACACTCACTGCCCAGCATGGAAGTGTCGTCAGCGCACCACACTTACACAATATCCATTCAGAAGGGGATATTACGATCAGCACAATCGGTAAAGGTTTCCCCTGAGTTCATAAATCAAACCTTATTTGTATTTAATTATGTACTTGCTTAAAATGTAACGTTTCTGAATATTTTGGCCTCCTCTAAAGATGTTGCACATTTATGTTTCAGTCCAGCTACACGACAGGAAAGACACCAGTGATGTTGTTTCTCCCAAAACCAAAGGTATTGTCCCGTTTTTAAAAGATGTTCAAACATTCAACATGTTTAATTGATTTTAACAACCAAATTTAAAAAAAAAGTTGACCTTCTGTTATTAAAACAAAATAGAGCAAATAATAATGAAAGCATTGCGGAGATGGTTTGCTTTCTGAATGAAGGCTGACCTGAATCTTGCAACCTGTTCTCATTCTCAGGTCGTCAAATAGCGAGGCTTTGTCATGCCCCCTCTGCGTCTCATAGTGACACATAGGGCAGCATCTTCATGTGACGGACAGCTGAAACACTTTGCAACACATGGTTCATGTTGTCAAATGATCACAGTTAGGTTTAGATAACAAAGCTACCTGCTTAGGTTTAGACAAAAGATCACGTTGTGAATTAAGTCAGTGTGACATAAACATGTCGCGTGTGACATATAAATTATGTAATGTTACGTGAAAACAACATTGACTTTTGGTTTCACACAGGACATGGACTGTGGTCTCCCAGGTGAAAGTCCTGTTTTGTTTGACCCATCCACCAAACACTGTAATTCTGGCCCCGGGCTGGTTCAGTTGTGGTTCTTAGGTTTTGTCTGAGTCTGTCTGAAAACCTAGCTGCTATACACTACATGCAGTTTCTGCTAACCTGAGAATGAGAAAATAATATAACAATGATTTTTTCCTCTCTCAGGAAACATCCAAAGGTGCAAAGATGATCTAAAATCTTTCCTTGAAAATACAACAAAGAATCTGTCTCAGGGAAAAGAGGAAGATGGATCAACTCCTTTAAACAAAATCTACACAGAGCTTTACATCACAAAGGGAGGCAGTGGGGAGGTTAACAGTGAACATGAAGTGGTTGAATTAGAATGTAAAAGGAGTTCGAGTGAGGAGAAGAAAATCCTGCTCAATGACATTTTTAAACCTTTATCAAACGAAGAAGACCCTCCACAGAGAATTCTGACGAAGGGAATCGCTGGCATTGGAAAAACTGTGGCTGTGCAGAAATTCACTCATGACTGGGCAACAGGAAAAGCCAACCAAACTATTGACTTCATATTTCCAATCCCATTCAGAGAATTGAATCTAATAACACATAAGCGTTGGAGTCTTATGACGTTGATAGGTAACTATTTTGAAGAAGTGAAGGATTTGGAAACGTCAGTCTACAACAGTTCAAGAGTTTTGTTCATATTCGACGGCCTGGACGAAAGCAAGTTACCTCTGGACTTTGACAAGAATAAGGTGTGGCGCGATGTTACAAAGATCACAACACTAGACGTCCTGCTAACCAACTTAATCACAGGGAAACTGCTGCACAAGGCCTCAGTCTGGATCACAAGTAGACCAGCTGCAGCCACTAAGATTCCTACCAAGTTCATCAACAGGGTGACGGAGGTACGAGGCTTTGATGATGAGCAGAAGGAGGAGTACTTTCAGAGGACAGTTAGTGACAAGACTATGGCTCAGAAGATCCTCGATCATCTTCAGTCAAAGCCGCTGAGAAGTCTGTACATCATGTGCCACATCCCAGTCTTCTGTAGGATTTCAGCCACAACTCTCCAGAAACTCCTCACAGAAACAAAACAAAGTGAGCTGCCCAAGACTGTGACTGAAATGTACACACACTTCCTGATCACCCAGACAAAGCTGAAGGTTTATCAGGAAGGTGAAACAAACAGAGATGTGATCATGAAATTAGGAAAGCTGGCATTTGAACAGCTACAGAAGGACAACATCAACTTCTGTGACAAGGACTTGAAGAGTTGTGACATTGATCAGGAACAAGCTGCAGTTTATTCAGGTCTTTGCACACAGATCATAAGAAAAGAATGTGGTCTTCACAAACAAGAGATTTACTCCTTCATACATTTAACTGTTCATGAGTTTCTGGCAGCGCTGTATGTATTAGAGACCTTCTTGAACAGCAGAGAAAATCTGCTTCCTGGATGGCCAAGTGTGACAGAGATGTTGAAGATAGGAGAACTTCCCATCATCCTCCTCCACAAGAGGGCAGTGGATTTAGCTTTGGCCAACGATCATGGAAAATGGGACTTGTTCCTGCGCTTCCTGCTCGGTCTGTCACAGGATAAAAATCAGGAGCTTCTTCAGAAAGAATTTGGATTCAAAGAGAGACGTCCACAGAGCAACCAGGAGACGATCACCTACATTCACAAGAAGATCAAGAAACTTTCCAACGTCAACAAGAGCATCAATCTGTTCCACTGTTTAAATGAGTTGGGTGACCGGTCTCTGGTAGAGCAAGTCCAAAAGTACCAGAACTCAGGAGATGTTGGTAACTTGTTACCTGAACATTGGTCAGCTCTGGCCTTTCACCTGCTCGCTTCTGGTGAAGACCTGGATGTCTTTGACCTGAAGAAATACTACGGATCAGATGAAGCTCTGGGGAGGCTGCTGCCAGTGCTCAAAGCATCAAAGACAGCTTTGTGAGTATCTGACCTCAAGAAACCCAACAGCTCTGAAGCTTTAAGAGTAGAAGGACAGAGGGGAGTGTCTGTAAAATGTTAACAGTCATTTTGTTTTTCACTTCAGGTTAAGTGGCTGTAACCTCACTGACAGATGTTGCAAGAGCATTTCATCAGCTCTCAGCCTGAAGTCTTCTAGTCTGGAGGAGTTAGACCTGAGCAGCAACGAACTGCAGGACTCTGGAGTGACGCTGCTCTCTGACGGTCTAAAGAGTCCCAACTGCAAACTCCAGAGACTCAGGTGAGAACATCCAGATGCACAGTTAGTGTGTGAGGTGACAAGTAATACTGACTGATGGACACTTACACTGAGAGTGATTCTGTTTTCCTTCATATCACAGCAAACATAGACGAGAGTTTACCTTTAAATATCTCATATCACATGGTGATCATGCACATTTACAGTCTTCAAAGATTTAAACTAATCTTTTGCCAAAACAAGATCAGCACAGTTTCAAGGTGAACAATGGTCAGAAAATATCATGATGTCAGAGTGAAGCTGACCTTTGACCTTTTGCATATTAAATGTAGGGCTGCAGCTATCGATTCTTTTAGTAATCAAGTATTCTATCGATTATTCAGCGATTAATGGAGTAATTGGATCAGAAATACTGCCTGTTTTCATTAAATGACTTTGGCTTCATTTCAGGGCAAAAGTCATATGTAAAAGAGAAAACAATAAAAAGTCTCAGAAATGAGAGAAATGAGCAACACATTAGTTTGCTTTTTTGAAAATTCAATATTTTTATTGCTTTAATTGCAAAAACATTTGTCTGCACTTTAAACAGCTGTGACAGATCAGATGATGCATCTGCTGTCTGTGAACTCAACTGCTTGCTCAGTTGAACATGGTGGAGCCCTCTGCACAAAGCTGTCCAAAGTACGACTCTGCGACTTGAGAGTACAATAAAAAAATTTAGGGCTGTAGTCTCCTGGTCGACTGGTCGATTATTTGGTCGCTATGCTCTCGCCTGACCAAATTCTCATTGGTCGAATAATCGCCGTGTTACTTTCATAAAGAGAAATGTGCAACATCAGCAGCTGTCCAGGATTAATCCATTATTTACCTGTGATAATAGGGGTGTTTTCAAAACGTTGATCTCACCCACCCTCACGCTCAGCGTCACGGTGACGCAGACCTCCTGTCTGTTGCTGTACTGGCTTTACTGTCCAATCGTGTGTGATTTATCCTTCAGGGATTTATACTTCAGGATTTATCCTGGCTTCATATGAGCAGAGGAAATCTCCACTTGTCGCTAGGCTAATTTATAAAATGTAAAATGCCATAGGGTTGTGCTAATAACGTTAGCATGTTGTATTTGTGGGGAAAATGTGTCCAGATAAAGACAAGTGTTTGTCTGTGAATGCTGCGAGTTATAGTGAAGCTGATTTGTGTTTGAAACTGTCTCTATTAAGCCATGTTTAATGTGCGTTTAATGTGTGTTTAATGTGCTTTCAATGTGTGTTTAAGGTGTGTTTAATGTGCGTTCAATGTGTGTTTACTGTGTGTTCAATGTGTTTTGAATCAACTGAATTTACAGCGCTTAACACAGTCCTCCACCGCCGACTAGTGTTTTGGAGGTGTAACTGCAGAGTGACACAGACACACCACCGCAGAAGTAAAAATAACGTGCAGATTTTTTTTTTCCCCACGACTAATCGATTAGTTGAAGATTATGTGCGACTTTAGTCGACCAAGATTTTCTTTGGTTGACTACAGCCCTAATTCTTTTATTGATACTTATTATATGGCCCTCGCAATTATCATATTTTAAGTTCCTGTGACTGGGTATTACAAAACTTGGCAAATACACGTGATACATAACCAGGTAATGTTAGCCACCTCATTGATTTCTGTCATTATTCAGCCATTACATGTAGCCATGATACACGTACGTTCTTTCTATGCGTTAGGAATTTCAGCTAGCAATCACTGATTACGGTTAAATGCATTAAATGTGATGTTGACGTCACCTTGTTGTGTCGGGTCCGCTCGGTGTGACTCCATCGTTTTTCGTCAGCCCTTATTAAATATCAACTCTTCATCATTTTATCCTGTCAGACATTTGTGTGGAACTTTGTCATAATGTCGTATGAGCTCTTGAGTTATGGCCAAAAATGTGCTTTGTAAGGTCACAGTGACCTTTGACCTTCAATCATCAAATTCTAATCAGTTGATTGTTTTGTCCCACTAATGTACCTTTTGATACCAAACATTATACTAATTATTATTCGTATTAATTATTATAATTCTACCACTGTTGCATATCCGAGTCCGCGGCCCATAACCTGTGACTCTGCAGACTAATAACAGGAGTGACAGTGAGCTGGGCGGAGGCACAGAGGCACAGCCTACGTTAGCCTCTGTGAAAACAATACAGCAGCTTGTATCGTCTACAGCACATCATGTTTCAACAAACATGCAGTTAATGGCAACAAAAGAAACATGGAAATACAGGAACATTTTTAAAGCAACACACTGCTTATTTGCTTGTTAAATTTTGTTCTGTTTGCAGACGATACTAACTTGTTTTGTTCTGGTAAAAACCTTGAACGGCTGCTGGATACAGTGGAAAATGGAATTAGATATTTTGAAATGTTGGTTCAGTGTCAATAAATTGTCATTGAATGTAAATAAAACCAAATATGTAATCTTTGGAAATCGTAAAGTCAATAAGAAGGTTCAAATCATGATCGATAAAACTGAAATAGAAAGAGTTTACGAGAATAGATTTTTGGGAGTTGTCATTGACCATACATTATGTTGGAAACTGCATATTGATTATATTAAAAAGAAAATATCAAAGTCTATCACAATCTTATATAAAGCAAAAGAAATTCTTAATACAAATTCATTACAAACATTGTATCATTCCTTCATACTACCATACATTACTTACTGTGTGGAGATTTGGGGTAAATCATACAAAACAATCACTAATCCAAATCTTTTGCTTCAGAAAAGAGCGATCAGAGTTATCAATAGAGCTGATTATCGGAACCAATAAACAAATTATTTATACATTGTCACATGCTCAAATTCAATGAACTTTTAGATTTCAAAATATCACTGTTGATGTTCAAAGCATATAATAATCTGCTGCCACACTGTATCCAGAAGTTGTTTCAGAAAAGGCAAAGTGTGTATGAACTGAGAGGAAGCTGCATGTTCACAAAAACAAAGAACAGAATGAATGTCAAACAAAGATGTGTTTCAGTTTATGGGGTTAATCTGTGGAATGCCTTGGAAATGGAAATTCAAGGGTGCAGTGCTTACCAAATATTTAAAAAAAATATTGAAGAATCGTTTGCTCATCAAGTATAAATATAATGTATGAGTGTATTTGTAAGTGTCTGAGTTTGAATTGATAATAGGTCCGTGTAAAAGTATATTTAATCTTTTCTTTTTTGGCTCTACTGCTCTATATACAATTATGTAGGAGCTGACAGAAACTGATTATAAAAGGGTAGGTGTAATAAGCTAAGCTTCAGCCTACACCTTTTCGGTCTCGTTTTGTTTGTGTTTTGGTGTAATGCTATATTAGCATTGACTTCAAGTTTATTTGTTGTTTTCTTTTCTTTCCTTTTTTCTCTGTTGTATTTGAGTCCATATTTTGAAAATGACCAAAATAAACTAACAAAATGTAACAAAATAACTGACAAGTTAAATTTCACAACTAATGCATTATGTTAGTTGCTACGATGAAAAAGTAATCTGAGTACTCTGACGCTACACTCAACACTGCCCATATGTTTAAAAAGGTCAGAGGTCAGGGTCTGGAGCTGCCACTGCATGTTACCACCTAGAAGTTCAAACTGTTTTTCCCCAACAGACTGGCTGGCTGTCAGTTTACAGAGAGAGGCTGTGCTGCACTGGGTTCCAGTCTGAAGTCAAACCCCGCCCACCTGAGAGTCCTGGATCTGACAGGAAATGACCTCAGAGACGGTGATGTCACAAAGCTTTGTGAGTTCTTGGCAGAGCCACGTTGTGGACTGGAGACACTGAGGTGAGTATTGTGGTCATTATTTAAATAAAAGTGAAAAAGCAAATGCTGTCACACATTCAGGTGTGCAGAGACAGTTTTCAGGTATTTGAGGCCATTTTCACACTAAAAGTCCTCTGTTTAGATTATTATGAAATAAATAACACATTCTAATGTAGTTCACATATCTATTAGAGTTTCAAACATTCACACATTGTACATTATACAGTACGATGAAAAGCTAGAACATAAAAGTTTAGAGTTTTTGTAATTATTATATCTCCTCATATGAAGACATATTTAATATTATTACAACTGTGTGTTAGTGTGTTGTCATTAATGATGTGTTTATACAGCAGCCTCCTCTTGGTCTCCACAGGAGGAGTTATAGTTGATGACAAATACATTAAGAAACGCTAAATCTGCTCACAGCTACATTATAATGTGTTATAGATCATTTATTACGTTTTATTTCAATTAACTTTACATTTTTACACTTTCACAAAAAGTTCCAACACAAAACAAACTGATCCGAAATCTGTGTTTAAATGTCTCCTTCCAGTCTGAACTCCTGCAGGTTATCAGCAGAACACTGTCGGTCTTTGACCTCTGCCCTCAGCAGCTCCTCTGATCTCAAAGAGCTCGACCTGAGCTACAACTACCTGATGGACCAGGGGGCGGAGCTGCTTTCTGATTGGCTGAGGAAACCCCAGTGTAGACTGAAGACACTGAGGTGAGACTTCTCAGACAGTTTCCTGTCATTCTTCCTTCTCTGGACACCAGCTGTGTAAATAATATGTCTAATTATTAATCTGAGATCATTTCAGTGTCAGTCAGACTCAGACTGCAGCTGCAGCTCAGCTGCTGGGTCAGAGGTCAGGGTCTGGAGCTGCCACTGCATGTTACCACCTAGAAGTTCAAACTGTTTTTCCCCAACAGACTGGCTCGCTGTCAGTTTACAGAGAGAGGCTGTGCTGCACTGGGTTCCAGTCTGAAGTCAAACCCCGCCCACCTGAGAGTCCTGGATCTGACAGGAAATGACCTCAGAGACGGTGGTGTCACAGAGCTTTGTGAGTTCTTGGCAGAGCCACGTTGTGGACTGGAGACACTGAGGTGAGTATTGTGGTCATTATTTAAATAAAAGTGAAAAAGCAAATGCTGTCACACATTCAGGTGTGCAGAGACAGTTTTCAGGTATTTGAGGCCATTTTCACACTAAAAGTCCTCTGTTTAGTTTATTATGAAATAAATCAATGACTCATCACTGTTACACCTCGTCTAGGGGAGTAGCAGTGCAACATAAAAGTGTGAAAGGCTGTTTCCTCCCCGGTCTCCAAACCAGACAGCTCAACACAAGAGTTACAGTTGAGGTATATTTATTATTGTGAGGAAATTAACTTCGTTTAACAATAATGTGAAGCAAAAATAACTCAGTGTTAGGCTGACCATATTTTGATTTCCAAAAAAGAGCACACTCGGCCCGCCCACGAGATAGACGTCACCCTATTGTGTCGGGTCCGCTCGGCGTGACTCCATCGTTTTTCGTCAGCCCTAATTAAATGTCATCTCTTCGTCATTTTACCCTGTCAGACATTTGTGTGAAACTTTGTCATAATGTCGTATGAGCTCTTGAGTTATGGCCAAAAATGTGTTTTGTAGGGTCACAGTGACCTTTGACCTTCGATCATCAAATTCTAATCAGTTGATTGTTTTGTCCCACTAATGTACCTTTTGATACCAAACATTATACTAATTATTATTCGTATTAATTATTATAATTCTACCACTGTTGCATATCCGAGTCCGCGGCCCATAACCTGTGACTCTGCAGACTAATAACAGGAGTGACAGTGAGCTGGGCGGAGGCACAGAGGCACAGCCTACGTTAGCCTCTGTGAAAACAATACAGCAGCTTGTATCGTCTACAGCACATCATGTTTCAACAAACATGCAGTTAATGGCAACAAAAGAAACATGGAAATACAGGAACATTTTTAAAGCAACACACTGCTTATTTGCTTGTTAAATTTTGTCCTGTTTGCAGACGATACTAACTTGTTTTGTTCTGGTAAAAACCTTGAACGGCTGCTGGATACAGTGGAAAATGGAATTAAATATTTTGAAATGTTGGTTCAGTGTCAATAAATTGTCATTGAATGTAAATAAAACCAAATATGTAATCTTTGGAAATCGTAAAGTCAATAATCAATCAATCAATCAATCAATTTTATTTATAAAGCCCAATATCACAAATCACAATTTGCCTCACAGGGCTTTACAGCATACGACATCCCTCTGTCCTTAAGACCCTCACAGCGGATAAGGAAAAACTCCCCAAAAAAACCCCTTTAACGGGGGAAAAAAAACGGTAGAAACCTCAGGAAGAGCAACTGAGGAGGGATCCCTCTTCCAGGACGGACAGACGTGCAATAGATGTCGTACAGAACAGATCAACATGATAAATTAACAGTAATCCATATGACACAGGGAGAGAGAGAGAGAGAGAGAGAGAGAGAGAGAGAGAGAGAGAGCGAGAGAGAGATATGCAGGTAATGACAGTATCTTACAACAACATTAATGGAAGTAATAATATTATAGTTATAGTTCTGGTTACTGCGGTACAATATGTTGAAAGTATGTATTAATACCTGGCAGTATACATGTGTGACAATAATCATATGTGTATAATAACAGTAGAAGTATGACTAATGACTAATGATGGCAGCAGCAGCAGGAGGCATCTGGCGGGACCACGGCAGCAGCACAACCACACACGTCACGCTGTCCAGGCACCGCTGTGATATGAGTTAATCTGAGAGACAGTGGAGCACAAAGGCTCCGGAGAAGAAGCCGAGTTAGTGACATCCAGAATGGCCGGGTTAGCTAGATGCAGTAATAGGATACGAGAGAGAGAGAGAGAGAAGGAGAGACGGGGCCCGGTGTATTATAGAGGGGTCCTCCGGCAGACTAGGCCTAAGTCAGTTTAACTAAGGGCTGGTACAGGACAAGCCTGAGCCAGCCCTAACTATAAGCTTTATCAAAGAGGAAAGTCTTAAGTCTAGTCTTAAATGTGGAGACGGTGTCTGCCTCCCGGACCGTAACAGGAAGATGATTCCACAGGAGAGGAGCCTGATAGCTAAAGGCTCTGGCTCCTGATCTACTTTTGGAGACTTTAGGGACCACGAGTAACCCTGCGTTCTCAGAGCGCAGTGTTCTGGTGGGATAATATGGCACTATGAGCTCTCTAAGATATGATGGAGCTTGACCATTTAGAGCTTTATAAGTTAACAGTAGGATTTTAAATTCAATTCTGGATTTTACAGGGAGCCAGTGCAGAGAAGCTAAAACAGGAGAGATATGATCGCGTTTCTTAGTTCCTGTTAGTACACGTGCTGCTGCATTCTGAATTAGCTGGAGAGTTTTTAAGGACTTACTAGAGCTACCTGATAATAGAGAGTTACAATAATCCAGCCTTGAGGTAACAAAAGCGTGGACCAATTTTTCTGCATCTTTTCGGGTCAGGATAGGCCTAATTTTCGCAATATTACGCAGATGAAAAAATGCAGTCCGTGAGGAATAGGAGAATAAGAAGGTTCAAATCATGATCGATAAAACTGAAATAGAAAGAGTTTACGAGAATAGATTTTTGGGAGTTGTCATTGACCATACATTATGTTGGAAACTGCATATTGATTATATTAAAAAGAAAATATCAAAGTCTATCACAATCTTATATAAAGCAAAAGAGATTCTTAATACAAATTCATTACAAACATTGTATCATTCCTTCATACTACCATACATTACTTACTGTGTGGAGATTTGGGGTAAATCATACAAAACAATCACTAATCCAAATCTTTTGCTTCAGAAAAGAGCGATCAGAGTTATCAATAGAGCTGATTATCGGAACCAATAAACAAATTATTTATACATTGTCACATGCTCAAATTCAATGAACTTTTAGATTTCAAAATATCACTGTTGATGTTCAAAGCATATAATAATCTGCTGCCACACTGTATCCAGAAGTTGTTTCAGAAAAGGCAAAGTGTGTATGACCTGAGAGGAAGCTGCATGTTCACAAAAACAAAGAACAGAATGAATGTCAAACAAAGATGTGTTTCAGTTTATGGGGTTAATCTGTGGAATGCCTTGGAAATGGAAATTCAAGGGTGCAGTGCTTACCAAATATTTAAAAAAAATATTGAAGAATCGTTTGCTCATCAAGTATAAATATAATGTATGAGTGTATTTGTAAGTGTCTGAGTTTGAATTGATAATAGGTCCGTGTAAAAGTATATTTAATCTTTTCTTTTTTGGCTCTACTGCTCTATATACAATTATGTAGGAGCTGACAGAAACTGATTATAAAAGGGTAGGCGTAATAAGCTAAGCTTCAGCCTACACCTTTTCAGTCTCGTTTTGTTTGTGTTTTGGTGTAATGCTATATTAGCATTGACTTCAAGTTTATTTGTTGTTTTCTTTTCTTTCCTTTTTTTTCTCTGTTGTATTTGAGTCCATATTTTGAAAATGACCAAAATAAACTAACAAAATGTAACAAAATAACTGACAAGTTAAATTTCACAACTAATGCATTATGTTAGTTGCTACGATGAAAACGTAATCTGAGTACTCTGACGCTACACTCAACACTGCCCATATGTTTCAAACGGTCAGAGGTCAGGGTCTGGAGCTGCCACTGCATGTTACCACCTAGAAGTTCAAACTGTTTTTCCCCAACAGACTGGCTGGCTGTCAGTTTACAGAGAGAGGCTGTGCTGCACTGGGTTCCAGTCTGAAGTCAAACCCCGCCCACCTGAGAGTCCTGGATCTGACAGGAAATGACCTCAGAGACGGTGGTGTCACAAAGCTTTGTGAGTTCTTGGCAGAGCCACGTTGTGGACTGGAGACACTGAGGTGAGTATTGTGGTCATTATTTAAATAAAAGTGAAAAAGCAAATGCTGTCACACATTCAGGTGTGCAGAGACAGTTTTCAGGTATTTGAGGCCATTTTCACACTAAAAGTCCTCTGTTTAGATTATTATGAAATAAATAACACATTCTAATGTAGTTCACATATCTATTAGAGTTTCAAACATTCACACATTGTACATTATACAGTACGATGAAAAGCTAGAACATAAAAGATGAGAGTTTTTGTAATTATTATATCTCCTCATATGAAGACATATTTAATATTATTACAACTGTGTGTTAGTGTGTTGTCATTAATGATGTGTTTATACAGCAGCCTCCTCTTGGTCTCCACAGGAGGAGTTATAGTTGATGACAAATACATTAAGAATCACTAAATCTGCTCACAGCTACATTATAATGTGTTATAGATCATTTATTACGTTTTATTTAAATTAACTTTACATTTTTACACTTTCACAAAAAGTTCCAACACAAAACAAACTGATCTGAAATCTGTGTTTAAATGTCTCCTTCCAGTCTGAACTCCTGCAGGTTATCAGCAGAATGCTGTTGGTCTTTGACCTCTGCCCTCAGCAGCTCCTCTGATCTCAAAGAGCTCGACCTGAGCTACAACCACCTGATGGACCAGGGGGCGGAGCTGCTTTCTGATTGGCTGAGGAAACCCCAGTGTAGACTGAAGACACTGAGGTGAGACTTCTCAGACAGTTTCCTGTCATTCTTCCTTCTCTGGACACCAGCTGTGTAAATAATATGTCTAATTATTAATCTGAGATCATTTCAGTGTCAGTCAGACTCAGACTGCAGCTGCAGCTCAGCTGCTGGGTCAGAGGTCAGGGTCTGGAGCTGCCACTGCATGTTACCACCTAGAAGTTCAAACTGTTTTTCCCCAACAGACTGGCTCGCTGTCAGTTTACAGAGAGAGGCTGTGCTGCACTGGGTTCCAGTCTGAAGTCAAACCCCGCCCACCTGAGAGTCCTGGATCTGACAGGAAATGACCTCAGAGACGGTGGTGTCACAAAGCTTTGTGAGTTCTTGGCAGAGCCACGTTGTGGACTGGAGACACTGAGGTGAGTATTGTGGTCATTATTTAAATAAAAGTGAAAAAGCAAATGCTGTCACACATTCAGGTGTGCAGAGACAGTTTTCAGGTATTTGAGGCCATTTTCACACTAAAAGTCCTCTGTTTAGATTATTATGAAATAAATCAATGACTCATCACACACTGTAATGTAGTTGGACTGACATAGAACAGATTTCTAAGTGTTCATTCATGTAGAGTTTCTGTCATCATTACAACTTCTCCTGTGAAGATGTGGCCGGCCCAATAAAAATCAATAGCTTGGATTCAACTCAAATATTAAACATGAAAGATGTTCAAAAATAAAGGCACCCACAGCGCCACCTGTTGTTAAAGGAGCCCAAGGACTCCATGTGAGGCTCCACAGGTTCTTATGAAATCAGCAGTGAGCAGAGTTAAAAAACACAAGTGAGATTAAAAGATTTATTCCATAAGATCAGTAATAAAAGACAGCTGTCAGAAGAATTAAAACCTATTAAATATCTCTTTAAACCAGTTCACTTCAGGGGCAGTAGGAAAAAACTGTTGCATGCAGTAACTGGGGCACAGCCATCTTGGGATTCAATGATTTCAAAATCAATCCAAAAATGGATGCAAGACTTTAAATGTCTCCACTTTCTAGGAAATCAAATAGACACATATGTTGAAATAAATACAGCCCAGACCACTGCCATAATCAGATGGGAAGCCTTTAAGGCATTTATTGGAGGCCAAATTATGAGGGCAGGGAAAACAGCGGGGCCGCATGGTCTTCCAATAGACACCTATAAATATTTCAAAGATAGATTAATAAGCCCTCTGTACCAAATGTACTCAGAATCCTACAATAATGGATATGGACCCACTTCAATGAGAGAAGCCTCAATGATTCTGCTCCCAAAACCTGGGAAACCCAACAATAGATGTGAAAATATGCGCCCTGTAAGTCTAATAAACACAGATACACACATTCTCAGTAAAACTCTGGCAAAGAGGCTCGAAAATGTGCTTCCCAGTATCGTGAAGGAAGATCACAATGGGTTCATAAAAGGAAGACAAGGATTTCACAATGTAAGACGGGTTCTCAATATTCTAGCCCAAAGGGAGAAGAAGATCCAGCTCTGCTCTCACTGGATGCAGAGAAGCCTTTGATAGGGTTGAATGGCTCCATCTTTTTGACTTTGTTGCTCGCTTTGGCTTTGGGCCAAATGTTTGTGATTGGATTCAATTATTACACTTGAAGCCTTTGGCTAAGGTGCAAACACATGAGATGATGTGTGAGCCCTTCAGTATAACGAGAGGCTGCCCTCAAGGTTCACCTCTGTCTCCACTTCTGTTTATTTTACCTAGAGAGCCTTTCGCCAACGCAATTAGAACACATAGTGAATATCCCATGAGACAAATGGGGGTGTGTTGTAGTTGGTGGGTAGGGGATGGGCTGTGTGGTACCTAAGTTCCCACTGTCCAGGCCCAAGCCGGACTCGTCGTCCTCCTCGCTGTCCTCCTCGCTGTCCTCCTCGCTGTCCTGCACTGAGGCCTACTGCTGCTGCTTGGGGCCTAGCCATCCAGCTCAGAGGCCCAACATGTGGATACCTCCCCTGCTGCTCTACCTGGCTGGCTGCCTGGCACTGGGGATCCCTGGAGCTGGCATCTCTTCCGAGGTGGCCCAGCAGAGTGCACCTGCACTTGGCCTGTTGCCTGTTCTGGGCTTTGTGACCTCCCGGGAGTCGGCGGGGATGCTGTCATGGCGGCTCCACTGCTGGTGGGGGGGCTTCCTTCCCTGGTCGTTTCTCCCTCTGGATGCACAGCGGGGGTTGCGCTGCCTGTGGTCCCTGGGAAGTGGGGGGCTGTCTCCCTATGCGATGTGCACCTGCAACGGCGGGCTGACCAGCTCAGCGAGGAGAAGTTAGCTTGTGTTTCTCTTACTCCTGTTGTCAGGTAATGTTCAACCGAACCCGGGCCCAGACTTGATACAGCTCCAAATGCCAGAGGAATTTAAAACTAAAAACGGATTACGCCTTTTTCACCTTAATGTACGCAGCATGGTCAAACACAATAAAATGGATTTTAGTAGAATATGGGCTGACTCGACTGACTCTGATATCATCGTTCTTACTGAGACATGGCTTAAGGAGTAAATCGCAAATGACATGATTAATATAGAAAGATATAATGTTTTTAGAACAGACCGTGCGGGAAAAGGAGGAGGGGTCGCAGTTTATGTAAAAAACAATTTAAATAGCACTTGCATCCTGTCCATAACAAAACCAAAGTGCTTTGAACTCCCTGTGATTAAATTATCTCTTCCAAACGGTTCTGATATCACTGTGGTCGGATGTTATCGGCCGCCCGCAGCCCCAAGCGAAGCCACATCTCTACTCTCTGACCTTCTCCACACCTGGACTAAGTCTGAGATGGTTTTACTCGGAGACCTGAACTGGAACTGGCTGTCGGACTTGTCAGATTCTTTTAAAGACACTTGTGACTCTCTTTGTTTGGAGCAGATAGTTAATTCATCAACCCGGTTAAATCAAAAAGACCTGAATAAGTCCACCCTGATAGATGTTATTTTAACGAATGCACCCCACAAATTCTCTGCAGTTGGAACTCTCTGTAACGATGTCAGTGATCATTGTGCAGTTGTCTGTGTTAGAAACTGTAAAGTCCCTAAGGGTAAAACACGTTTTATTTATAAAAGGCAGTTCAAGCACTTCGATGAGCAAGCTTTTTTACATGATGTGTTTAATAGTGATCTGTACATTGTCTCACAAATGACAGATGTTGTTTTAGCATGGGATTATTTCAAATCCACCTTCCTGGCTTTATGTGACAAGCACGCCCCTTTTAGAAAATATAGGATAAGTGGTAAAGATAACCCTTGGTTTAATGATTCTATCTCCACCCTTATCCAGCAGAGAAATGCCGCTTGGGCAAAAGCAAAGAAATCGAATATTCCCTTAGATTGGACCCTTTATAGAACATTATAGATATAAATGCACTAAATTAATCAAAAATGCTGAATGTGATTATTATCTTAACACAATAAGTGACAACTTGAATAACCCTGCTAAGTTTTGGAAACTAGTTCAATCATACTCTGGTTCTATCACATCAAATAGTCTTCCTGATCTTCTACAGGTGAATCAAACCGAAATCAAGGGTAAAATAGACATTGCAAACAGCTTTAATAATCATTTTATTTCTGCTGGCTCAATTTTTGACTCTAGTAAAGCTGGGGGGTATGGAGGAGGGTTTGACCCTGTTCCTTGTGACCCTGATCAACCTTTGCCCCCATTTTGGCCTCTCAAGTTAAGAAAGCACTCATGAGCCTAGATGCAAAAAAATCTTCAGGTCCAGACAAGATAAAGCCGTTTTTCTTTAAAACTGCTGCAGGTGTTATTGCAGAGCTTATTGCCTCCATTTTTAATCTCAGTCTCTACTCCAATGAAATACCCAGCTCATGGAAATCAGCTTTGGTCCTCCCTTTGTTAAAGGGCGGAGATCCTTCTGACCTAAATAATTACCGCCCCATTTCCAGACTGTCGGTCATGGCCAAAGTTTTTGAATCGCTTATAAATGAGCAACTGAAGACGTTTTTAACCGTTAGAAATATTCTCAATGAGTCTCAGTCCGGTTTTAGATCAGGCCATAGTACTACAACAGCAGCCATGCTAGTCACAGATGATATTATCAGATGTCTAGACAGTAAGAAACACTGTGCAGCATTGTTTGTTGATCTGTCCAAAGCAATTGACTCTGTAGATCATGAACTACTACTGCAGAGACTTTGCTTCGTAGGCCTTAGTGAAAGGGCTCTGAACTGGTTTCAAAACTGTCTATCTGAAAGAACTCAGTGTGTCTCAGTAGAAACTACACCTCAGCCCTTCTTAATGTAAACAAAGGTGTCCCTCAAGGTTCTATTTTGGCACCTATCTTATTTTCAATTTTTATTAATGATTTAGGTAATGGAATAAGTCCAGCACATTTTCACTTATATGCAGATGACACGATTATTTACACAATGGCACCTTCTTTAAACCAAGCCTTAGAGTTCCTGCAGGATGCCTTTCAAACACTACGGCACTCCCTGCTGAAGTTAAAATTGGTTCTAAATTCAGAGAAGACCAAATTTATGACCTTCACTCGCTCTCGTTCCAATGTAGTTGTTCCTACGATCTCGACATTGGACGGTACATTTCTTGAACGAGTTACTTCTTATAAATATTTAGGTATATGGCTTGATGACAAGATGTCTTTTAATGTACATATTGACAAATTGCTGAAGAAACTTAGGCCGAAACTGGGTTTTTTCTTGCGTCTAAAAAAATGTTTCCCATTCGAAGCCAGAAAGAAACTTGTGCAAAGCTTGTTGTTATCTGTTTTGGATTATGGAGATGTGATATATATGCATGCAGCATCTTCCCTGCTTAAAAAGCTGGACTCTGTTTATCATGCAGCAATCCGTTTTGTAACGAGTGCAGGCTCACGCACACACCACTGCACCTTATATGAATCGTTAGGATGGCCCTCCCTATACCAGAGGAGAAAAGCGCACATGTTGACTTTTACTTTTAAAACATTAGTAGGTAAATTACCATCTTATATCTCCAGACTTCTGTCGTTTTATACGAACACCTACAGCACTAGACGAGCAGCAAACGGGATGCTTTTAAATGTTCCCTGGATGCAGTCGGATCTTGGTAAAACCTCATTTTCTTTCTATGCCCCCTCATTATGGAATGAGTTGCAAGATAAAATTAACCTACAGTCCCTCCTGACTGTAAATGTGTTTAAAGGTATTTTAAAATCAGCCCTTCAGGAAACCAGTTGTTTTAATTAATGTTCACTTAAGATTGCCCTTTACTGTTGATTTTTTATATTTCATGTTTTCATCGTATATGTATGTTTTATTGTTTTATGTATGAAACTTATGTGTGCTGTCTTGTCCAGGACTCCCTGGAAGAAGAGATCTTGTATCTCAATGGGATATTTCCTGGATAAATAAAGGCTAAATAAAATAAAAAGTTGTGTTGGTTTATGTTTATGTAAGTGTAAACATGTGTTGCACTATTTGTCTGTGAAACATTTGGACTTTGGAAAAGCAATAAAAACATTGAAGAAAAAATCAATCCAAGTAAAAACACTCAAATGATAAAAGTCGTCATAAAAACACTAAGAACAAACAGAAAGATAGAAAAATGTGCAACAAAGGATTAAAACACACGCAGAACAAGCCCCTTAACAACGACCCTGTCACAAAGACATATTTTCTATTATTGCAGCTGTGTTTCATTCTCTGTTTATACAGCAGCCTCCTGTTGGCCTTCACAGGAGAAGTAAGAGTTAACTAATACATTAATAAACACTGAGTCTGCTGACAAATACATTACAGTGTCTTATAAACCATTTATTACATTTTATTTTTATTGATACACAAAAAGTTCCAAAACAAAACAAACTGATCTGAAATCTGTGTTTAAATGTCTCCTTCCAGTCTGAGCTGCTGCAGGTTATCAGCAGAACGCTGTCGGCCTTTGACCTCTGCCTTCAGCAGCTCCTCTGATCTCAAAGAGCTCGACCTGAGGGGCAACCACCTGATGGACCAGGGGGCGGAGCTGCTTTCTGATTGGCTGAGGAAACCCCAGTGTAGACTGAAGACACTGAGGTGAGACTTCTCAGACAGTTTCCTGTCATTCTTCCTTCTCTGGACACCAGCTGTGTAAATTAATAAATGTAATTCATCTTTATTCTAATTTTCACTTCAGTGTTAATCAGACACAAACTTTGATTCTACTGTACGGCTTCATCCAAAGAAGTAGAGGAAGAACATTTCAGTGAGACACATACTAAAGAAACTAAAAGAACAGACCTAAATTATAATCAGTGTCGACATGTTTGATTTGAACAGACACCTGACAGTGTTCTTTGTTACTGTGGTAATAAAACAATGTTTTTCTCTCTCAGGTTGTCACATTGCACAGAGAGCAGCTGTGAGTATCTGGCCTCGGCTCTGAAGTCGAACCCTTCACACCTCAGAGTTCTCGAGCTGGGCTGGAGTCATCCAGGAGAAAGAGGTCTGAAGCTGCTGACTGATTTACAGAAGAACAAATCTAACAGACTAGAGACACTGTCAGTGTGATGAAGTGAACCGGACCAGATAAAAGACACTGGATCATTTTCTTCCTTCGGTCCAGACCAAATGAGCTGAGCTACAGGTGTGAAAGTCACCTTACATGCATCCTGATTCTCCTCTCTCAGGAATCAATACTGAAAACTTTTCAATCAGAAGTCAGAGGGTATCAGAGACCAGCTGCCAGCTGAGAAGACGATTGTGGCCGGACAGATGAACAATGAGGAGCTGCAGATTCAGCTGATCATTCTCTGCAGGTTCATCACTTCCAGAGACACACAACACGTCGTCACATTTCAGGAGCCTTTTCCTAATTTTCTATTCACTTGGCACTTAATAATAATGTTGTGTATATGTTTGTATGAGTATGTGCCGTCTCACAGGTCTGACCTATAAATAGGAGGAGTACCAGGAGAGCAGGAGCAGACAGCTTTTGACCATGCTGTTGCTGGCTCCTCTCCCCTTATGATTTATTGATTAAGTTGATTTATGTCTGCTATTTTTATTGAACTAAGGCTCCCAAAGAAAATGTATGTAACCACTTCATGGCTGGAATAAAACTACGGTTTTTGGAGACTTTTTGAAGAGTCAATTTCCTCCAGTCATCACCCACAGGTCTAAAAGTAGGAGAAATAGGTCTCCGCACCATCGTTTTCACTGTTATTTAAAACATTGTTATTATTAAAAATAACTAACGTAGTAACTTTGATTTACACGACAGGCAGTTTGTCTCTTTGTACGTGTTCACTTTAATGAACCAGTTCTCACATGTGTGATATTCACTCTGTTTAAATCAAGTCTTTATTCTTCTGACCGACAGGAGCTTTGTTCACTGCCAAGGAAGTTAAATGTTAGCAGCACAGGTATGGATTCGATTCATATGACTTGGACTCGAGTCAAACACAAGTCACAAATTTGATGATGTGAGTCTCGACTTGAATCCTAAAAGAGTTGCAACTTGACTTGGACTTTTCCTTCTCGTAAACGCGACATCTCAAGAACACCTTGAGGGAATTTCTTCAAATTTGGCACAAACGTTCACTTAGAAGAAGAATTAGGTGGTGAAAGGTCACTGTGACCTTGTGTCCATCTAATTTCATGAACACAGTGAGATGGACATCATAATGTTCTCCAGGAACACTTTTCAGTCCGGGTGGACTGGTGGGCGGAGTCATACAACAATGGGGTGGGCTGGTGGGCGGAGCCATATAACCACAGGTTGGACTGTTGGGCGGAGTCATACAACCACAGGGTGGGCTGGTGGGCGGAGTCATACAACCACAGGGTGGACTGGTGGGCGGAGTCATATGACCACACAGCAGTATATGTAGTTTTATGACTAAGTTCAATCAAACTTGTTTTGACAGATAAATGTTAATTTTTATAAGCATTAATGATTTTTATAAATTAAATATATTACTCTATTATTAAAGTGATATTTTAGTGAAGAGCGCCTGTATGACTTGTTCAGGACTCGAAATCCAAAGTTGAGACTTGACTTTGGACTTGTCAGACTTGATTTGGGACTTGAGTGCAATGACTGGAGACTTGTGACTTGCAAAGCAGCGACTTGTTCCCCCTCTTGTTAACGGTATACTGTGCAGGAACTGTCAGTGTCTGTCTGTGAACAGTATCAGCAGTCAAAGTGAAAACCAACGCCACATTCACATTGTTTCTGAAGGAAAACCCTGCAGAGTATATCTTTCATTGTTCTTGTTCTTTTCTAGTGGCATTAAACCTGCACAGGACTCCAGTCACACACTGACTCTACCTAAATGTGTCGAAAACAAAGGAGCTTGTGATTTGTCCTCATACAAATACTTAGGTACCATCTTCTCCGCAAACTTGACTTCTTTTCTGCCAGTCCCACCATTCTTTGTCATTTTTATCAGTCTTTTATTGAAGACCTCCTGTGTTTCTCTTCTATTTGTTCGCTCCCCAGCCTCACGCTGCAGGATAAAAACAGCATCATTAAAGCGTGCTCTGAAATCACAGGAGTGACACTCAGGGATCTGGCCAGCTTTTGTGACCAACAGATGGTTAGAAAAGCCACTTGCATTTTGGCATCTCCTGGCCATGTACTGGCAGGTGAATTTGCTCTGTTGCCCTCAGGTCCTCGCTATGTCTCGCCTGCCTGCAAAACTAACCGCCGATCAAAATCTTTTATTGCTTCGGCCATTCATCTTTTAAATTCTTCATAATGCACTTTATTGACATTTTATGGGCTGGTATTTATTATATTTATTAACCTTGTCACTTTTTCTGTTTATTGCCTCCACTGTATTCCTAGCATCTTTCGATGTTTATTCTACGTGTTTATTGTATGTGTTGTGTTCACATGTTGTTGTGCTGGGCTGCTCAAACCAATTGCCCCTTGTGGGATTAATAAAGTCGTCTGAGTCTACAGCTCCTTTAGAAAACATCTAAATTAAAGTAATGAGCTGTTTGACTGCAGTCAGACCTGATGCTTTAAAACATTTTGTATTTAACAAACTGTTGCGTGAACGGGCAACATTTAAAAGATTAAAGTATTTAAATGAGACAGTGAGAGGCTGTGGAGGATAAAAGACAAGAATACTTACGCAGTGTAAAGTCAGAAACGTCAGTGAAACAGAATAAACAAACATCCTTTATCACATTTATTTCATAGAAGAAGACTTTAAGTCTTCCTGCTCAGCTGCCTGATAAAACCCAGAGTGGTCTCTTTCACACAGAGACACAGTACCTCGTCCTCTTTGGTACAGACGCACCAAGCCCACTTCCTCCCTCTGGATAGCTGGTCCACCTAATTTCCAAGAGACAAACTCTCATGTTCTTTAAGATAGTAAAGTGGTAAATGTACTTTTTATATTTTCTGAAATTATGAAGCAGTAATCTTACAAGGAAAAAAATCACAAATTCCCATGACAATTCATATATTCTCTACGATTATGAAATGCTACATTTCCAAAAGCTGCAAATTTACGAGAATAAAATCTCAAATTTCTAAAAACAACAACCTTGTGGTTACCTCATAGTAACATATGAAGCAGTAAACTTTTGTGAGGAAAAAAAATCACAAATTTTCCAAGAAAAAAACTCATTGTCTGAAATTATAATGTGGTAAATTGAAGAGGAAAAATTTCACAAATTTACAACAAATAAAAACTTGAATTTGTTCTGTGATTATGACAGAGATGGGACCAAGTCACACATGTGCAAGTCTCAAGTAAGTCCCAAGTCATTTTTTCTTGGGCAAGTCAAGTCACCTTATTATTGTAATTTTTCCTGCAGAATCTGATCTTAATAAAGTGAAAAAACAAGATATAAGTAACTGTCAGTAAACATTAAACACTGACTTCATCGCTACAATGTTTACTGTGCAGGGACGACCAACATGCACACACACACACGCACACACACACACACACACACACACACACACACACACACTAACCAAGGCAGCGGCCAAAATCACCCATTTAGCTCATTTAACCCTGTGTTGCTCGTTCATAAAACGTACAGCCGGTCTTGTGATGAACCGATCGGAATGTTCGGTCACATTTTCTGGGGTTAATGTTAGCAACTAAATTAAAAAACAAGTTCCACCGAGATTTTTATGCCGCATGTCTTGCACTGTGCTGTTCGTCTTTTGCTGTAATAATGGTAATTCCGAAAGCCGAAGACGATGACTCTTGGTACCCCTCCCGCTGACATGTTGATGCCTATCTGATATAAGAGGGCGTGTTTCTCCAATAAACATGTAAGGTACGTAGAGGGCATGACTGATTGACAGGGGAGTGATCCAATCATGACAACGCCATTCTCAGCCTGCGCTCCTACCGGGTAATCAACATTATTTTTTAAATTAATTTATTAATTTTATATTCTAACCGAAAACATGATGTGAATAACACTCAAGTCATTCAAGTCATCGTGTCTCAAGTCAAGTCCCGAGTCTTTAACTTCCAAGTCCGAGTCAAGACACAAATCTTTTATTTTGTCAAGTCAAGTCACAAGTCATCAAAACAGCGACTCGAGATGACTCGAGTCCAAGTCACAATGACTCGAGTCCCCATCTCTGGATTATGAAGAGGTACATTTACAGGAAAAGAGTCACACATTTATTTAACAAAGTGTTCAATTTCCCCCCAAACTCAAATGTTCTCTGGGATTATTAACTGGTAAATTTCTGAGACTGAGAAGACGTCCAAATTTCTATGGAAAAAAAATAAAAATCACAAATTTCCAAGAAAAATACCTCATATATTCTTTCAGATTGTGAACAGGTACATTTACGAGAAAAAAAAAAACCGTAAAATTTATGAGATTAAAAAATCAAGTTTCCAAAAAACCTCATATACTCCCTGGGATTATAAAGTGGTAAATTTATGAGAAAAAAAAGCCTTAAATATTGTGATCATGTGATAATGAAGTGAGAAGAAAAAGACCTCGGCTTGTGATGATTTTGCCTGTCAGGAACCACATGGCTTCACTTTGCAGGTCAGATCAACATCATCACACCACAGACGCTGCTACGTGCCGTGTATCATAACTGCAGCAGATGATTTAATCAAATCATAATCTGCAATTATAGCTGCTGCGCAGCGATGGGTCGGGTCCGGGCTATTTTTGGCAAATTTAGGCAATTCTAAGCAACAAACAGGAGAATAGGAAGACAAGACAGTTGACAACAATGTTCATTTTGGACCACTTGAGGCTTGAACCCACAACTTCTGGAACCAAAGACTGTCATCCATCGCTCTGAGCTAATTGGCAAGTGGCAATACAACAGTGGCTTCACAAACTGAGTAAGCCATTCACTGTTGTGCAGGCAGATTTGAAACCACTGTAAAAAATTCAGTTATCAAGACAAAAATCTGAAAATACACATATTGCAGCATGGAGATGTTGGTAATTGGTTTTAAAAGTGATTGATTTGCTCCATAAGTGAAAAACTGATGTTTAGCTATGTCAGCTATGTTAGCTATATTCAGTTTTTGAGGCTCAATTTTTGATAAATCAAAGGAGAAGAGAGGAAATAGGTTTAAGAAGTTTTACAGTTTTTGAAAACAAACTGCGTGATGTACTTCACAATTTTTAATGGGTTTAAATGTACAAAAGTTTCTTCAATATTGAGGCTACAGTTTGATGAAAGTTCTGAAGCTGTAGCAAGTATGGTTGATTTGTTATGAATTTTCAAAGTTTTGAACTTTAGACGCTTGCTGTAGCACCACCATCAGGACTATTGGCTTGAGTTTACAGCTGAGGTAATCTGGCATGGGACTGGACCTTTGTGCAAAGTTTGGTGAGTTCCCCCATGGGAAGTATGAGTTCCTCAGAAGAAGAAGAAAATTAAAGCAGCGATATCAGGGCAAGCAAGACAGGTTTTTCTGCTTAATCCATCCATACAGCTGTCTTGAATTAGCGAGCCATCAGCCAATTAGAAAATAATATTTCTTGTTGCTGGGTCAGAAAAAAAGGTTTCTGCTGCAAGCATGCACTTCACAAATATGTATGGATGCTTCAAGTGTGTGCACAGGTTGCAGACAAGCTGGAAGTGGAAGAATATGGTCAGGTAGCAATGCATAATCATTTCATGTATTATATCACTGAATTGAAAAACTATTTAGTGTTGGTTGTAAGTGTAAGGAGCCTTTATTAGATTAACACACTATCTTTAAACACTTCAAAACCACTTGGCCCGAAGAGGCTCGGTTGGTCGACGGGGAATCTCGATGAGAAACGGGAGTGGGAGACTGTTGCGGGGAGGTCCCGCGAAAGGCTCGAGGCAGTTGGAACATCTCGATTTCGCTGTTGGTGATTCAGCCGCGGGTGTCGGCTTGGGAGGAGATGTTTTCCATCCTTTCCTGTCTGAAGTTGCTGGAGTGGAGGTTAATGTTGAAAGGAAGGCCTAAGCGTTCAAAAGTCCTAAATTAATGCTTGCATAGTTTGATAATTATTCTTAACGGATTGATTTTAAGGTAGTAAGTACAAGTAAACCTAACCTAAAATCATAAAGTAAAACCTTGCTGGCAACCTGAAATCACTTTTTACTGGAAAATAATGTCAAGAACTGCAAGTTTTGGTCAGCAAACTAAACATGGTTTCTGTTATGGTTACATATTGTCAGTTGCTACCACTATAGTAAACAGCACAGATAGCTAAATAACTGAAATTCAATTTCAGTCTAGAAGTTTCAAGAAGGTGCTTTCATGAATTTTTATGTGCAGGAAACAGCAGCGGAAAAGAAAAACAGAGTAAGCTGAGGAGAAAGAAAAGGTGAGGTCCTAATTATGAACTAAAGTGACTTTTGAAAGTCAAAATTGTGGAGGAGACATTAAGGTAAACAAAATGATAGCGTGCTATAGGTCTGTTTAAAATTTTAAATACACCATTAAAGCCTAATTTGAAGCTTGAACCTTCAAATGAGTAAACTGCAAATAATAGTAGTAAGTTGTGTAGAAATGCATTTGTACTATCATTTAGAAATATGTAGCTTAAATTCTCACCAAAATAAAACCATCCTGTTGTTAAAAAGTAAAAAAAAAAACACCTCCTCCCCCTTAAACATAAAAATTGCATGTCACATTCAAACAACAAACATCCAAAATGCAGTTCAACACTTTCTTCATTACTTGCAAAAGGCAAAAACCCCTTTCTTCTTTTAACAAGTCACATTCCTAAGGTTATTATTTTACTTCGGGTCTATTTGACCATGTTTACAACACAAACAATCATTTTCCATTTCACAGGACTGTCTATGATGAAGGTTCCTGACACATGAACATAAGAGATATGTCATCGTTTTCTTCAGGTAAAGCCTCTGAAACAGGCGTCCAGGATTCAAATTTTATAATATGGTTTTCATTGTTGTCTACCACACATTTTACATGAGACATATCAAGGATTAGCTCTTCAGTTTCGTCCGGGTTTTCCTTTAACTCCATTTTGTTTTGTTGTTGTAGTAGTTTGATTAAGGTGGCACCATTTATTTTATAGTCTTTTGTTCTCCCCACAGTTTCCTTTAATGACAGAGTGCCACTTAAGTTTTTGTTAAACATTGAAGTTTTTTGTTTTCTGTCACAGTTGTCACATCTCCTGTATTTGTCCTTTGGGTTGGAGTTCCCCAGTTGCTGTTTGTTACAAATGCTGCAACGTAGTTTATATTTTATGTCTGCAGCAACAGGCTGTCCCATCAAGTTTGTAATGTTCTGATCTAAATCGATGTCCTCATGGTTGTTTGGCAGTGCAATGTTTTGGATCTCAGTGAAGGCCGATTGGGGAGTCATCGTGAGTAAAGATTGTCCCGCAAAATGTCTAGTTGACAGATGTGTTATTGTGTAAGATTTTTGTGCTTGTATTTTTTGGGACTGGTCATCCCATACCTGATTCTTAATGGCGCCTGTTTTGTCTGTTCCCACGATGGTGGTTACTTCATGGTTGCTGTCACGGATAGAGACGCTGGATTTATTGGTGCCAACTCTTGTGATATGGCATTTGATCAAGTCGATCTGATAAAAGATAAGATATTAAGAAATAATTAGGGATTAAACAGTGGAAGGAAAAAAAAAATTCAACACTATGTGACTGAGCAGAAAAAGTGGCACTGCTCCATGGATCTGAGTTAAAAACAAACAAACAACAACAACAAAAAAAAAACACATTCAGGTGCTCATAAAGTGTGTGTGTGATTAAAATGACTGGGCAGGAAAAAAAGACAGTCAGCTTATACTCAATACTTGATGAAGTAGTCCAAATAGGGACATTGAGGCACTCTGAATTGACAGTAAAAATTATTTAGTAGAGCAGGGAAGCAGACACTGCATTTTGACTGTAATCACCTGAAGACTGTTGTACAGTCAAAATGTACTGTCTGCTTCCCTGCTCTACTAAATGATTTTTACTGTCACTGTTTTCCAGGTTTTTAGTGTTTGGTCTATTTCGATATCTGTCTGACAAGCTGACCATCCACAATTCTTTGTCACTAATGCTTCCCTCTTGGGTCTGTTGTTGCAATACATGCAGTGGTTTACTCATTTTCACAGGATTTTCTCCTGTTGGGATGAACCGTACTTTTCGTGAACATTTTCTAAGCGGCATGCCAGTCAATCTGTACACAGCTTCTTGAGCACATACTTCTCTGTTACGGAGATAGATTGTACCAAGTTCTTTCAAGGCTTGTTTTGCATCATGGTTTTGATTTCTTGCCTCCTTTTGTGTTCGTTCCAGGAGTAATCCCATTTCTCTCTCAGCCTTTGAAATGTATGATATGATATATACAACACAAGAATAAGCATCAACCACATACTGGATATCCATGTTTGCATTCCAGGCCCGTAGGAGATGTTCATTGTATTGGTTTATCCACAAAGCATCTGGGTTTCTTTTGTGAACAACACTGGTTTTGCCACTTAGTCTGGCGCGAGCATTTTCAAAATTGCTTTGAGATATTCCAATTTTTTCAAATAATTCTTCAGTTTTGAGGGATTCAACATCATCGTTGCTCAAAGCCTCTTTGAGTTTTGTCAATATAGTTATAGCTTGGTCTTCTGACATTCTGGGTGTTCTGACATCTGACATTCTGACAACTGTATCTGTATTTGAAGCACTCTGGTTCTTTTTTTGGTCATTTTCCTTATGTCTGCAGATAAATGTTTGACAAGAGGGCTCACGTGGGAAATTAAATCTACATGTTGTACGTTTTTTCCTACATGTTTTGAATGTCTTTTACTGTGTTTTTGAACACTTGTAACTTTTTCCTCCAAATCTAAATCATTTGATGGCCTTTTGCAGGTGACGTATCGATCTACAAACTGTACAACGTCCTTGTCTTCAGCCTTGTCAATCTGTGGAGCGTTTTCTACCCAAAACAGGCAATGAGCATTAGGAGATCCTCTGTGTTGAAACTCGATGCGATAGAAATAGTCCTTTATCTTACCAATTGGGTTTGCATCAGAAAAGATAACTTTGTTTAAAAATGTTTGAAAACGATGATCAAACATTCTAGCTGCAATTACTGGATTTCTTTTCAATAAATTATTCTTTTCCAGCCAGTCCATTTCATCAATATTCTTATTGATGCTTTGTTGTGTCATAACTGTCTGCAGGATTTCCTTCCATCTCATTTCAGCACAAGAAAAAGAGCAGAACCAAGTTGGTATGCCCAGTTGTCTCAGCATTGCAAATAAATCTTTTTGTACAGATTGCCAGAAAGGAGGCGTTCCACGGACAGGTCGTAAAAATTTGTATCCCTCATCAAATTTTAATATCTCTTGAAGAGATTCTTTATTTGTCAATGTGCTTGCAGTGACATCCCTAAAGCTGTTAGAGAACCCTTTCCTCAAAGCAATTGAAACATTTGATAAAATTTGTTGAAGTTCAGAAATGTATTGAGAATAGAATATATAGTCTATATTTTGCGCAAACCTTCCATCAGCATTTAAGATTCGGTGTTTCAAATAATTTGCAAGTGTAATTCTTATTGGCCTTTCATCACAGAAAGTCGGACCTCCAGTTGGAAATAAGGATGGAAAACATTTAGCTTCATTTGATAGATCTTTCAGTAACTGGACAGGATTATTTCTTTCAGCTGGTGCAAGACAAAAGATGTCGTCAAAGTGATGATCCAAAATTTCTTGGCCAATGTCAACAGGTTGCAAACATGTATCCAGAAAGATTCCTTGTTGTTGCTCAGTGTAAGTCAGATCCTCCTCAACTTCATTGTCTTCATGCACATCGGAGTCATCTTTTTCATCCATGCTATTATTTTCCAATCCATAATTTTCATTTGGCTCATCTTCAACTTCAAATTCATCTTCCACTTCTTCAGTTTTCTCAAGAGGGTTAATCCATTGATCATTGACCACTTGTTGTTTTTAATCAAATACTCCAAAGCAATTTTAACATGTTCTGTTCTAACAAACTGATATTGATAATGGCCTTTGTATGATAATCTTCTTTTAAGTTTTACCTTAACAATCAAATTACTGTTTTCTTCTCTTGGTAGAATACTTGTCACATCATTGATGTTAGAAGGTACACAAACAACTGGGCCACAAACTCCACTCTGTCCTCCACGAGGCAAAGGAACAAGCTTCATAAAGGGGATATTCAAGGCTATTAAATGTTCCTCAAGAGAATTCAAGCACTTTAACTCCAATGGAATTGGTTGTAGATGAAGGCCGTTGAAAGTACTTCCTGCAGGCATTTTACCTCTCTATAGCTTTCCATGGCATGAATGACAAATCCACAGTTTTTCTCTCTCCATTATGCAAACATGGCACTCAAGACCACATTCCCCATTTGGTGTATGCAAGTATGTAGTTGTAATACATTTGGAGGCTAATGCAGCAATTTCACTTGTCTTTCCATATGATTCCACTTTGCACTGAATAACTTGGTTTCGGAACAACAGTCTGTGACAAACACAGCAAATGTAGGCAAGGTTCTTGGCAACTGTATTATTGAAGTTTTGAACTGCGTTAAGTATATTCTTATTTTTTTCACCTTGTTTTAAATATTGTGATTTACTATTTGCACATTTTTGTTCCTGATAGTCAGGATCAGCATAACTTTCTTTACTTTTTTCTTTACTTTTTTCAGGTTTCTGTTCCTGGTAGTCAGGATCAGCTCTGTACCTTCTTCTCATTTTTGCAAGTTTCTCCTCATAATCTGGGTCCATTTCAGGTTTCCTTTTGATTCTCTGGGATCTGGTGACTTGCTGCAACCGTGTTTTGTGCTGAAAATCATTTTCTTCTTTACAAATTCCTGCACATATTGCTGAATAATTTTTATGCTTTACACGTGACAACTTCATAATGATTTTCATTACAGTGCTTCAAATATATTGCACCACAGTTGGAAGGCACGTGTTGAACATGCTGTTCACACGTGTACAAGTTCCACCTGTTCTCATTGTAAGTATAAATGTTGATATTGAATAAGTCAGCTGTAGCCAAAATTTAAAATTCTGTAGCCCATGAGCCAATGTACTTCATGCAAGAAGATGCCAGATAATCATCAATTGAGGAGTATTCATTTCGTAAATAAGGTGTAAATGTCAAGTGATTTTGCTTCAGATGACTCACAACTGCTTTTCTGATTTTATTATGTTGATTTTCCTCTCCTCCACAAATAGACAAAGAGATGGCTCTAAAAAAGCAGTTTCCATCAGCGTTTATGGACTTGGTATCACACGGTTCACCCATGGGACTAAATGAGTTTCTGTCTTCAGAGACTGTTTGATCCTCCATCTTCAATTTTGAACAGCTTTCTTGTCACTGCTGTCTGGTGATAGGAAGGAATACCAAGTTGGGTTCTTTATGACCAACAACAACCACATCACAAGATTCCTCAAGTGGTCTGATATCATTATGGGTTTCAACCTCCATCATTTCCTCTGTCAAGCTACAGTTTGATGAAAGTGGGAAGTTCTAGCAGGTTGATTTGTTATGAATTTTCAGTGTTTTGAACTTTAGATGCTTGCTGTAGCGCCACCATCAGGACTATTGGCTTTACAGCTGAGGTAATCTGGCATGAGACTGGACCTGGTTGAATTTGGTTAGCTTTCACCCATGGTCCAGTCCAAGCTATTTGTTTTTATTTAATTTAGGGGCTTGCTGTGATGCCACCATCAGGACAATTGTCTTGTGTTTCATGTTGAGGACATCTGACATTTTGATCTGTCATCACCCTTGCTGGGTCTCGAACCCACAACCCCTGACACCAAGAACCAGCTTCTAACTCACTGAGCTAATTGGCTGGAAGTGAGACCTGCTGTGTAGGTTCATTTGTCGACTCAGGGAGTCACTGTCCGGGCAGATGTTGTCCAGGCAGATTTCAAAAATGGTCAAAATGTCAGAATTTTGTTACCTGAACAAAAATCTGATGATACATAAATTGCATCTTGACAGCATGAAATGTTGGTGATTTGTTTTTAACTCTAAGTGTTTTGCTTCATAAGAGAAAATCTGATGTTTAAAAATGCCACTCTTACATTGACTCCAGTTGTTCCCATGAGAGCTGAATTCAAAATGTTCTCAAAAATTCAGTTTTTGAGATAAAATTCTGATATTTGCCAAACTTCATCTACCATGACTCCAAAATATTCTCATTTTTTCAGGAATATTGAAAATGTATTTAGCAAGAATTTGATAGTATATGTTTACAGTACTGTTTACAGTTAAACATTTTGATGCACTGTAGGCTTAATTTTTGATAAATCAAAAATCCGAGAAACAAGTTTTGTGGAGGACGGTCTGAAGATGCTCTGTAGCAAGTTTGGTGTCAATTGAGCAAAAATTGTGGGATGAGATAGGTTTTATAAGTTTTACAGTTTTTGAAAAAAACTGAGTGATGGACTTTATAATTTGTAATGAGTGGACTAAAGTTTCAGCAGTATTGGGGCTACAGTTTGGTGAAAGTTTCAAAACTGTAGCATGTACTGTTGATTTTGTAGGTATTTTTTAAAGATTTTTAAATTTAAACGCTTATTGCCCCCCCCCCAGGAGGAATATTGACATGTCCTTGGAATTAACTAAATCTGGCATGGGGCCGGACATTTCTGTAAAGTTTGGTGAGTTTTCGCCCTTGGGAAGTATGACTTCCTTGGAAGAAAGAAAGAAAGAATTCCTAGGAATACAATAGTGTCCTGGCAGCTTAGCTGCCCGGACCCTAATCAGGAAATGTTTATCCCAGAGTCACTGTGTCATCAGTAAATCAAACTTTATTTATACAGTACCTTCCAAACAAATCAATGCACAACAGGCAACTGACTGAAGAATGTTAATTGAATAAAATAAAATAAATCACAGGGATCAACATTAACATTCTGATAAAAATTGAAAAGTAAAATCATAATGATGGCATTAAGTATGATAAATTATAAAACATAAGTCTGAATAAACAGATGATTTTTTTTCTCAGTTTAAAAATCTTGTCTAATATTTTCAACTGGTGCAGAGCCAGCTGGAGCAGATCAGAGCGTCGTGGCTGAAAGCATCGTCGCCAGATGTTTTTGGCAACGCTGCTAACGCTGCTAACCCTCAGCCCTCAGCTAAAAGAGTAGAAGCGTTTCTGAGAGGTTGTCTGGTGCACGCCCATGTGGTGTCCTATAAACCAATAAAACAATCTTGTTTTTTAAGATTTTTTAAGGTGAAGCTGTTTGGGGTACTTATCCATAGACAGCGTGTTTCCCACTGAACATGTCAGTCGGCACGTCTCCAGTTTGGAGCAGCAGGCGGGAATCTGACATGGAACATAAGAAATGTCCTGCTGTGGGCGGGGTCGGCAACAAAATGCATGACATAATCTGGTCCAAATTGGAAAGGCTGAACGGACCGAGGGTCTAGGTACCATGTCTGAGGGGTAACATGTTTGGTTGTTACAGGGCTTTAGATCCACCAAAGTCACAGAGTAACACAATCTAACTGATGGAGGCGGCGGCAGACCTGCAGCTCCTCTGCTCAGTGATGGTAAATCATTGGTTTTCTCAGTGGAGCCTGGCTTTGATGAGAGCAGAGGTGGGAACTAAGTTTTTAACGGGTCACCTGTCAAAACAGGCTGAATGTGGGGAACATGAAGTGCTGAAAATACTCTCAATATAATGCACATGTAAACTGAAAACATGTAATCGAGGCATTTTTTATGTGTTACTTTTCTTTGGTGGCTAAAATCCGTTTTGTTGCTGACCCTGCCCACAACAGCACATTGTTTAGCTTCCATGTCGGACTTCAGCCTGCTTCTCCAAACTGGGGGGCGTGTCGACTGACATCTACTGTAGGTAATATACTGTGTGTCCATACCTAACCCTAACCCTAACAAGAGAAAGAAAGGATTATTAATCATATTATTGTTACCGCTGGCTCTGTGGTGTGATGTTGATCCAGTGAAGCCATGAGGTTTGACCAAAAATCAGTTTCAACAAGTGTCACACAAATATATGACTTTATAATCTCAGCGTCACAGCCTGCGTCCTGCCCCACTTCTCTCCCTCACCAGGGATCATCTCAGCAGCATCCTTCAATAAAGACAAGTCTAATAATACAGCAGGGAGGAAGAGTAAAGTCAGAAACAGCCACAGTGAGATGATGAAGAGCTGCAGACAAACAGCTCACCTCCAACAGGTAAACTTCTCCACCTGCCGCAGCAAAAATAACAGGAGACATGAGCCGAGGATCAATTTGCGACTTGCAGCTGAACATGCAGCCCCATTACATAGAAGACACCAAGATATATATCGTGTATCGACGTTCAGCCTGAAAATACTGAGATATGAATTTTTGTCCGTATCGCCCAGAAGTGCCGTTCCCTGCTGTAGAGTGAATGACTGACGGACAGCTACTGGACAGAGACAGAAAACTAGCTCGATGGCCAAATGAAAGCATGACGCTGAATGTGTTCAACTGTGTGGACCTTGAACTGATGATTGAGGAGAAATCTGGACGCCGTGATCGGACCAGTTGGGAACCACTGACGTAGAGGCCAGAGGCCTACAGCTGCTCTAAACCTGCCATGTCCACCTTCACTTTGACAAACAACGTGTCCTCTTTGACGTACGAAGCGTTCGGAGGAGTTTCCAGCTTGTCGAGGGGAATGAAGCAAGAAAATCCAACAGCCACGTTGCTGACGGAGTCTGCGGCAGGTTGCTGGAAGCTTTTGGACGCTGGGTCGGGTCTGAAGCTGAGACTCCGGTGGTTAGCAGCGCCGCTTTGATCCAGAACAGACAGAGACACGGTCTGTCTGAAAGGCCACGGCAGCAGAGCGTCAAAGTCTCCCGGCATCAGGACGACATAAAGGGACAGGTGAGTCCCTCTTCCCTCCCCGTCTCCGTTCAGATAGACCTTGGCGGCCATTTTGTAGCCGCAACGCCCGGTGTGGAACGGCACGCTGCTCAGGCAGGGTGGCTGACCATTGACCTCGGCTTCTCTCCTCTTCCTGACGTCCTCGATCTTCCAGATCAGTTTGCCGTCGTAGGACGTCGCCTCGAGCTCCTGCAGGTGCTGCTTGTTGCGACTGAGCTGAGCGGCGTGGAGATCCAGCAGACCCGAGTGATGCTTTAGATTCTCTTCCAAAGTTCCTGCAAGAAAAAAACAACGACAGCATTCAGGGAAATACAAAGATCTAAACCTGGAAGCATCCTGGACTGTACGCCACGTCTTCTTACTACAGGAGACACCAAATTTATACAATCTGCCGTTTTCACCAAACTGCTGCTTTAACTCAAACGGTCTTCTTTTAAATTTACAACCAAAGCTTCTGTCCAGGTTTTCAAATGAAGCCTCGAATGTCTTGTCTTCATTTTTAACGTCATCACCCTGAAATTGTTTTTTAAATCCTTGAACAAAATCCTCAGTTTGATTTAAGTGATTCAGATCAACATGATAAATTAACAGTAATCCGTATGACGCATTCATTCATTGGATTAAAAGAGTGACATATTTTAGATTAAATCAACCTTATTTAATGAATGAATGTAATTTATGGTGCTGTTCGACCGGCCTGTTAATACCAGCGCATGCAGGAGAGCTAACTGTTGTTTGACTGCAGTGAAAATGTTGTAGTCCAGATATGGACTGAAGCAGAATATTTTGTCAGATAAAAACATGTTGTGAATTTTGGAAATGATTACATCTGCTTTTTCAGTGATTTTAGACTTTTGGATTTTACAGCGCTCCAGAGTTATTAGAAACGTTTGGGTCACATGAGTCAGAGACGATCCCATGCAGCCACCGCTGGAATTGTACAGAGAGTATGGGACTAATAACATCAGTGTGTCCTGATCCTCAGGGTTTAAACAGAATGGACAGCGATTGGCAGTATATCTGCACGCCTCATTCAAACTTGACCAAAACCATCTTAATTTGTATTTCTAAGATTCCATAAAACAAACCTTAATTCACTGAGTTAAAGTCCAGACGCACAAACAGTCATCAAAGCACTGGCTGACAACAGCTGAGTGTTGCTTTGCCTCACGTCGCCTGTGTCTCTGCAGAAGTTGCTCTTGAACACACCACAAAGACTACAGCCAACAGTGTTCTGGCAGTCGTCTGTAACCGTCATTCAAAAAGGGAAACAAACAACTCAGAGACTCTTTATCTGATGACATAGTTTCTCTAGATGGCATTGCTCTGGCCTTGAGCACTACCGTAAGAAAACCTCACGCACTACGGTTTTTCATTTAAGTAACAATATTCAGCCTTTACTGTCCCAAAAAGATGCAGAAAAATGAGTCCACACTTTTGTTACCTCGAGGCTGGATCACTATATATTTATCATGCTGATCTGTTCTGTACGACATGTATTGCACGTCTGTCCGTCCTGGAAGAGGGATCCCTCCTCAGTTGCTCTTCCTGAGCTTTCTACCATTGTTTTCCTGATCAGCTGTGAGGGTCCAAAGGACAGAGGGATGTCGTCTGCTGAAAAGCCTCTGACTCAAACTGTCATTTGTGATATTGGGCTTTATAAATAACATTTACTGACTGAATTGATATTTACTGTGTGCTAACAAACAATAACACAAACAATTACAAACTGTTTCTGCTAACGAGCTCAAGAGATAAAGAATTAATGTGACCTGATAAAGATTTTTTTTGACTCACGTGCTCTCGACTTTAGCTTGTATTTGCTTTCCTCACTTCTCCCTTAAACCCATAAATGAATTAGCTTGTTAGCTTGTTAGCACTTCCTGTTCCCCCGTCTTCAAGTCAGTGTGTTTGTGGTCAGATGTCTGAGGGAGCCAGGGTGCTGTTGACCTCCTGTAATCTCTATAAGTGAAAAGATGCTGAGCTACACTCTCGCCGTCTCTCTCAGCCGTCGCTGAGCAGCAGCTTTCACTCGTTCTTCAGACAAAACATTAAATTAATAAAACAAAATGACAAAAAGCTGCGCAGTGTTTGACTGTTGATTTAGTCTTCCAGTGAAACTTTAAAGCTTCCAGATTTTGGGCACGGCCCTAAAAACAAACAGTGAGTGACGCGAGCGGCTTCAAGGCGGCAGATTATTCTGTGCTTCTGTTACCCAGGTGTTCTCTGAGGGCCTCGGCTGCAGACACTTCCAGGATCACAGCATCCAGAGACTTTCTCAGCTGCTCCAGCTCCTCCAGACCAGGACCGAGTCCCAGAGACGCCTGCTGGACGTCCAGCTGGACGGTGGACAGGACGTCCTCCTGCCTGCTCAGCGTCTTCTGAACACAGACAGACAGACAGACAGACAGACAGACAGGTAACATGGTTTAGTGACGCTGCTATGACTGCAGGATCCTCCAGGAAATCCAGATTCACTCTGTGATGTTCAGGATGTGATGAAACACGCAGCGAGGTTTTCCCTGTAAATCCAGACGTGACAGTCGGTGTGTGAAAACGTTTCATTGCAGATTCAACATGCTCAGGTGTCTGACAGCTTTACACACCTCTCAGTTTAGCTTTGTTTCCCGCGCAATGTCGTGTTGATCCGAGCCAGCCGTTTTCTCCAGGAACTGAATTTAACGTACATTTTGAAGTTTTACGTGTAAAAAGTTGAATCAAAACAACAAAAGTTGATGAAACTTCCTCAACACAAAAAAGTTTACACTGACCTGAGTGTTTTCTTTACTTTGTAAGAAAAAGAACTGATGTGAAAAACAGGAGATGAAGATGAAGATCAGTTCTGATGTTCTGATGTTGCAAACATTTAAGTCATATGACTGATCAGCTGTTTCCGCAGTGTGCAACTTGGAGTACATTATGCCTGGTTCACACTACACGATATGGTTACAGCCCCACGCAGTGACGTATGGTGTTGGCTCAGATCGTGAATGACAACGAGTGTCGTCCGCCATAATCCATCGTTCCATCTCCTGTAGTGTGTCACAGTAGACAACAACCGACGCCACATCTGAGACGCCTCACGACGTCCCCACAGAAAGTCTAGCATGTTTGATTTTCTTCTCCCATCACAACCGTCACTTTGACCAATAGGAACACAGAGCGATCTGTTGCTGTGGAAACTGTATGACAAGAGCAGCATTTTAGATATTTCCTGTAGGGACGTTAGCACACAGAGTAAAGAGGAAACAGCAGAGGCACTTTATCAACCCGCTGAGTACTGCCATTAGCATCAAGCTAGCAAAGAATGTTCTTTCTTCATAATGGAGGATATAAAGGAATCAAACTCACGGACAGTGTCTGGGCCTTTACTCAGCACAGCTGCAGAGGCTACCAGCTGCATCTCAAACACAACACACCATTTAGCATTCTGGTTTCAGTTTAATCAAACTCAACACTTCCTGTTTCTGTTTCAAATTAAAAGCCCCTCATCATTTCAGCTGAGAGAATCCCTTCTTTTTCTAAAAAGGTTTTTATTGTGAAGCATTTGCAGGAACTTCCTGTGGAGGATTCAGTGGCCTGCACAGTTTACATGCTGTACTTCAAATGTAGCTCCGCCCACCTGGTGACAGTTTGTATGTCACTACGGTAACAGTTCAGCTGGAACATGAACACACACAGTGACTGAGATAATAATAATAGGACAAGAATAACCCGATGACATCACACATGTCGTGAAAGTGACTGACTGACATTACAGATCAGTTAAAACTTGTCCATTTGTCTCGTAAATGGCGACTTGTTTTGTTTCCGGTTCGTAACCTCTTCTTCTTCTTCACTTTCCTGGAGGACTACAGTCATGTGTCAAGTGAAGCCAACATCGCCAACATCTACACTTTGTGAAGTTTGTTCACTCCAAACCAGGAGATGGAAACACGTCAGGTTCACGTTTCTATTTGAGACATCTTAAATGCTTTAAATTCACTCGACAGTTTTGGACTCAAGGCTGCTGTGGTGACAGGACGTCTCTCTGACAGTCAAAGTCTTTTTGAAATAAATGATGAGTTTCATCTGTTTCATGCTGTAACTCATACATGAAACTGGATGATGAACACATGAAGGTACAGATGAAGGAATGAATGAATGTGTGATTGCAGGATGACGAGTAAGAATCAAAGTGTGTATTAACCTGAGCTGCAGAGAGCAGGTGATCATGGCTGCTGTTGTGTTGCAGCAGAGGTCTGATTTTCTTCTGCAGACTGGCAAGCAGTAAACTGTCTGTCTGGACCTCCTGCTGCCTCAGCAGCGCCTCCTCCTGGAGGAGCTCCACCTGACGGAGGAATGGAATTACAATCATTTCTTAAGTTCATATTTGAATGTCCAGCTGAAACCTCTCCTGGTTAGAATCCCTTCAGTGCTCATTGATCAGGAGGTTTTTAAATGATCCTCAGTCTCTTCCTCTCAGAAACAAACAGAGCAGCTGATTTAATCAGAATCAGAAATACTTTATTGATCCCAGAGGGGAAACTGTGATTCATGACAGTCGCTCTGATGTAAAAAATACAGAATTATAATTAGTAAGAATCAGGGTATGAAATGGACGTTTGTAAATATAAGTAATAAAATCCAATAAAACAGAAACAAAAATGAGCATCATGCTATGACGTCAACACCAGTACAAGATATTCAGAATAAATATATATCTTCACTGTGCTGAGTCTGTAAGTGTGTAAAGATATATGTCTTACATTCAAACCAGTAAACACTGAATAAAACTATTTCATGTTACCAATCAAATGTTCCTTTGACGCTGTTTGGAATGACGGAGGCGGGCCGTTACCAAGGCACCTGTTGCCCCGGGGACAATAGGAAACACGTCTGGGACAAACAGAGATGTTTGTAACTCACTGTCGACGCATCATTTGCAGAGGGAACTGTGATTTATTTTATTGTGAATTATTGTGAACTGTGAATGGTTTTGCATCCCACTCTGCTGTGCTGTCACTGACTGTGGTTGCTGCTGTTGTTGTTGCTGATGTGATGATGCTTGATTGTGGATGTTGGCTGTTTGTTGCATGGTGTTCTTGTTGCTATGGACAGGCCGACTGTGGAAATGAATTGCCCCTTTGGGACTAATAAAGTATTCTGACTCTGAATCTGAGGACGCAGCCTGTTGTTTATCCGATGATGTCACACTGTGAACAACAAATGTGTGATGACATCAGCAGGAGGAGGACTAGTTAATGTTAGCTGTTAACAGCTAGTTAACGTTAGCTGTTAGGTGTTAGCAACTAGTTAACATTAATTGTTAGCTGTTGGGTGTTAGCAGCTAGTTAATGTTACTTGTTAGCTGTTAAGTGTTAGCAGCTATTTAATGTTAGCTGTTAGTTTTTACGTGTTAGCTAGTTAACGTTAGCAGTAAGGTGTTAGCAACTAGTTAATGTTAGCTGTTAACAGCTAGTTAAGGTTAGCTGTTAGGTGTTAGCAACTAGTTAACATTAACTGTTAGTTGTTGGGTGTTACGTCTAGTTAATGTAAGCTGTAAGGTGTTGGAAACTAGTTAATGTTAGCTGTTAACAGCTAGTTAACGTTAGCTGTTAGGTGTTAGCAACTAGTTAACATTAATTGTTAGCTGTTGGGTGTTAGCAGCTAGTTAATGTTACTTGTTAGCTGTTAAGTGTCAGCAGCTATTTAATGTTAGCTGTTAGTTTTTACGTGTTAGCAGCTAGTTAACGTTAGCTTTAAGGTGTTAGCAGCTAGTTAATGTTAGCTGTTAGCAACTAGTTAACATTAGTTGTTAGGTGTGAGCAGTTAGTTAACATTAGCTTTTAGATGTTAGCAACTAGTTAACACTAGTTGTCAGGTGTTAGCAGCTAGTTAACGTTAGCTGTAAGGTGTGAGCAGTTAGTTAACATTAGCTTTTAGATGTTAGCAGCTAGTAAATATTAGCTGTTAGGTGTTAGCAACTAGATCACGTTAGTTGTTAGGTGTTAGCAGCTAGTTAACATTAGTTATAAGCTGTTTGGTGTTAGCAGCTAATTAACGTTAGCTGTTAGCTTTAGGGTTGCCACCTTGGATTTGTGAAAAAAAGGGACATTCGACCAAATGTTTGAGGCGGAGGGCTCGGCCATTATTACCAGTTCAGACTGACCGATGAACATGAAATTCGGACATAGGAGACCAGATTTGCCATCATTCCATGTCCTTCTATGTGCCTGTATTTTATATTAATTTTTATATCAATGAAAAAAAACAAATCCGTGTTACTAAATTCTTACATGTTTACATGTATCTCAGCATAGCAAGTTGGAAGTTGACATATTCTGCCATATATGAAGAGGGGAGACTCTCTGGAATCTGGCAATATAAGAACCATGATGCTGGGACATTCTGTCACTTCACAGCTGTCCAAAACATGTGGTTTGTGCCAGGCGGACATGATTGATAGTATTTTTCATTATTGCAAGAAATTCCATTGACTCATTCACAAGTCAAACATGTGTTTTATCTGAAGGAAACATGCAATATTTACAGCTAAGATCATAGAAAAACAGTCAACCAAGTGCATGGGGGGTGCCTGGGTGTGCAAAGGTGAAGTGGCTGGTCTTGTCATACAAAGTTTGATGGAGTGTCAACTGGACAATATGGAGATATATGCATCTTGAAAGCTGGACTACAAATGTGGATAGACAGGGAGAAACACACGCAAGCCTAAGACGTGGTAAGATACGATATTCCTCACTATATGAAGTGACTGATAACAAGATCTGTATAATGGATTGTAAAGAAATTCGTCAGGTTTTTATTTTGTAGACAATTAATCTGGATTTATAGCGTGATGGGATGACAGCACAATGATGTGTGTGATATCACTGGAAAGCTCTGCTCCTGCGCTTTCATGTGATATGCGTGGCATTTCTGTGCGACCCTGCATTCGCGAGTAATCCATCCAACAGTAATGTGTGTGCACAGCTGTATGAAAGCTCTGTCATACATCATTTTAACTTTATCATTTTTTTTCGCTGTGAAAACATTCAGAAAGCTACGATTCCGCTGTTTCACGTGATATGCATGGCTTCTTGCTATGATGCACGGTCGCGGAGAAAAACCACAGAGAAGAACAGGTGTGAATTTGGACACACTATGCATCGTTCGGGCCCATAGGGTTCAAAATAAATGGAAAAAATACAAATTAAAACATGACTGGATGTGCAAATATACTGAACTGTTAGGACTTCCCACAGCTCTTGTTTCTTTGCTGTCTCTCTGACACAGATGTTCTTGAGCCTGTTGCACTGATTCTGGACGGACTCCTTGGCCTGCTGCTGCTGTATTTTCCCCAAAAAACGGGACAAATTGTGTCCCGGGAGAGATTTTTTTTTCCCGAGACAGCTGATGAAAAAAGAGAACAATTCTGGGAAAAACGGGACGGGTGGCAACTCTAGTTAGCTTCTAGGTGTTAGCAGCTAATTAACATTATTGGCTAGCTGTTTTGTGTTAGCAGCTATTTAATGTTAACTACTAGCTGTTAGGCGTTAGCAGCTAATTAATGTTAACTGCTAGCTGTTTTGTGTTAGCAGCTAATTAACGTTAACTGCTACGTGCTAGGTGTTAGCAGCTACTTAACGTTAACTGGTAGCTGTCAGGCGTTGGCACCTAATTAACGTTAACTGCTAGGTGTTAGGCATTAGCAGCTAATTAATATTAGCTGCTAGCTATTTTGTGTTAGAAGTTAATTAACATTAACTGTTAGGTGTTAGCAGCTAATTAATATTAACTGCTAGCTATTTTGTGTTAGAAGTTAATTAACATTAACTGCTAGGTGTTAGGTGTTAGCAGCTAATTAATGTTAACTGCTAGCTGTTTTGTGTTAGCAGCTAATTAACGTTAACTGCTACGTGCTAGGTGTTAGCAGCTACTTAACGTTAACTGGTAGCTGTCAGGCGTTGGCACCTAATTAACGTTAACTGCTAGGTGTTAAGCGTTAGCAGCTAATTAATATTAACTTCTAGCTGTTTTGTGTTAGCAGCTAATTAACGTTAACTGCTACGTGCTAGGTGTTAGCAGCTACTTAACGTTAACTGGTAGCTGTCAGGCGTTGGCACCTAATTAACATTAACTGCTAAGTGTTAGGTGTTAGCAGCTAATTAATGTTAACTGCTAGCTGTTTTGTGTTAGCAGCTAGTTAGCATTATCGTTAGAAGCTGGTGGGTGAATCTAACAGCTGATGGAGGTTACCTTAAGTTACATTATGATGTGTTCAAGCTGTATTTGGTAAAAATGAGTACTGGGTGAAGGTTAGTTATAACAGTCTCATGACGTGTTCAATGTCATCTTGTAAAATGTAGTTTTTGGCGAGAAACTTGAATAAATCAGCTTTTGTTGAAGTTTTGAAAGTGATATAAATAAATAAATATTAGAGAGAGAATTATGACAAATTATTTACAATAAAAAAATGAAGCAGTTTTAATTTTAAATACTTTTCATGTGACAAAAGGTTTTATTAAAGGTTGTTCATAAATGTGTCTGATGGAATTTGTGCTCATCAACATAGTGTGATGAAGGTTTGAAGATTTCTTTGTTTCCCTGGCACTAAAGGGGGAATAAATAACAACAAAAACAATATAAACAACAACAAAACATTGGTGTCAACTATCAGCCGAGAGTTTCACATTCAGTGCATCTCATGTTTATTATGTCGTAATAATGACAGAACATGTCGAGCATCATTGTGGCAGCGTTACGCTTCAGCACAGCTTTAAAATATGAAAAGACCAAAATTCACAAAGCTCAGTGTGCAGATGTTTTTAGTGTCACAGACGAGAGCTAAAAAGATGAGCTAGCAGTGATGTAACGTGCTAATCAAAGGCTTCGCTCAGCCGCTGTCTGCAGCTGTTTTCAGGTACGTTTGTTTGACTCACCTGTTGCTCCAGGTGAGTGTTGCTCTGCAGGACCAGCAGCATGTGATGATTGACAGCAGCATCCTCATGCAGCTTCACTCTCCTTCTCTTGTCCTGCAGCACACAGTGGCTGTGGTCATGTGACCTGTTTGTGTCACACCGTGGATTCATGACATGAACTCACCTGCGGCTGTGGTCATGTGACCTGTCTGTGTCACACTGTGGATTCATGACATGAACTCACCTGCGGCTGTGGTCATGTGACCTGTCTGTGTCACACCGTAGCTTCATGACATGAACTCACCTGCACAGAGCAGCCGAACTTCTTGTAGGAGCAGTCGATGAGGAGCTCAGGACACGACTCTCTGTGTTCTGTCAGCTGAAGACACCACAGACGTTCACACAGATGTTAATGTGTTCATTTAATTGGACAGAATACTCGACTCTGATTGGTCAGTTGAGACTATATGCATCCGTATCTATGTAAATCACAGTTGCTAATGGTAACGAGGCAAACGTGCTGATTATACATCGTATTAAAGGGACCCTGTGGAGCGTGTGACCTGCAGTAGAGCAGATTGTTTGTCTCGTGCACGCGAACATGCACACGCGTGTGTTGTGTTCCGGCCAGCTGGTTAGCTCCCTGTTAGCTTTAGCCAGCTGTTTTCTATGACGTGGATTCACATCAAGCCAGCAGCTGAGTTCATGACTTATAAGAGATTTCTAAATCCAGAAGGCCTGTTTACACCAGAATGAGACGGAGCTGAGTCTGGCAGACCAGACGTGCGTGGAGCAGAGCTGGCTCACATTCACTCGTCTCATGACTGTATCTGCAGGTCTGTGATGTGATGTGATGTGATGTGATGTGATGTGACTGAGCTCACCTTGTGTCTGGGGACCTTCAGGGAGCAGCTGTTGGGACAGTCCACCTCCACCTTTGGACAGGAGCTCTGCACATGATCCTACAGAACACCGAGTCAGCACAAACACATCAGCGTCAGCATCACCAGCTGAGGGTCATGTGATCACACCTGGTGGTTACATTTCTGGTGTCAGGTACAAATCTACACGATGAAGTGTCAGAATCCAAATTTGTTTCTTGCACCCAACAGGCAGCCTGTCCTGAGGCGGCTGCACCGACACATGACTGGCACGTCACGTGTTTCAGGACTGTTCTGGACAACTGCAACGGACTGAGACCCACCTGGACACGACTTTACCTGGAGGAGGCTGAGTCTCTGCGGGTGCCGGCAGTGTGGACAGGGCTCCATGCGGTGAGGACAGGTGTTGGTCAGGTGTTCCTGCAGGTATCTCCTCTGTAGCGCCACCCTGCAGCCTGGATTGCAGCACTGCAGCTGCTCGTACTGACAAGACCTGCGGTGCTCCTGCAGAGGACGGCGTGATGGGAGATAAAAGGAACCGTCACTGAGGTGATTTAACGTGTGTTGATCGGGTGTGTGAGTCTTGCACGATAACTGCACAGAGTGTCGCTGGAGTTGAATTATTGCACCAATTACTGCTCTGTTAAGACTAAGAATCGAAAACTGTCTGAAGCTGCAGCACATATTTGTACCTTACAGTGACGGCAGCACAGCCTGTTTGTCTGCATTAGCCTACACACATTCCCTCATAGGTTTAAATAAGGGTTCATTCATATGTTTACAACAAAGTATTAAACAGTGAGCTGTTTATGGTTATTTGGTATTTAAACGCTGCAGCACTAGTGGTGACAGCAAACAAATCTTCTTGTCTACCTGTAGGTGGCGTAATGTGACGACAGAGGTGCATGCTGGGGAGTTGGTACAGTACACTTCTAGACTGGAGATTTCCCGTTTGCAGCAGTTGTCCTGGAAAACCTGCAGATAGGAAACATTTTTCCACAGCTAAGCGTCAGGAGGAATGATGATCAGACGTCAACACGTCTTTGTATTCGACACACAACAAGATGTTTCTAATGTGCAGGGTTTTTTCCCAAGAGTGTTTTGCTTGGTCCCGCCCTACTGACGTATCAAGGTTGGAGGCGGTTAGGGTTTGTGCGAAGTGGTCATGGTTAGGTTTTGTACAAGCCAATCACAACACTCTTCTTGTAAGAAAAAAAAACAGCATGTTTCTAAAGGCCCGGACACACCACAGGGACTTTAGAGAACTAGTGGCGACGAAGGCCCCCTGCTGCGTCGCCTGACGTTGCTTGTCTCGGCCAAAAAGTTACACATGAACACACAAAGACTACGGCAAGCGGTCAACCAGCTCGTACGTTCTGCACCTGCGTGAGTGATAATAACTCTCCACAGCAGCAGACCGTGATTGTCTGTAGTCGTAATTCAAAGACAGAAACAGGAAGTTTCCCTAATTAGCCAGTTAGCACGTAAACCACACAATCCCAGATCAGAATATATTTACTGTGCGCTAGTGAACAATAACACAAACCAGCAGGAAATGTTTCTGCGAAAGAGAAAAATAATCTGACCTCATGGAGCAAGTTGGTTTTGCAGTGTGTCTCAGATCTCACACTTCTCTACTACACACGTCATATTTTGAGTGCGCTCACACTGCGTAATACGGGAAATGCAGTGTGCACATAGACGCACTCAAAACGGCCCACAAGGTGAGTGTTGAACGACGGACACATCTCAGCCTCAACAGTCGCCATCTTTGTGACGTAGCAAACTTCTCAGTTTTTGACATGGTGGCTGGAGACCACGAGGAGCCTGTTAGTTATGTGTTTCTTGCACTAAGTACCACAACTGTTGTCGAATAGAAGCCGTCAACAATAATGGGAGTGCTAATGTTAGCCTGCCAGCTAACATTAGCATTCGCAAGCTGGCTGACTTGCTCATAGCTTCATCAGCACATTTTAACAAGCAATGTGGCATAAGTTTGGTTTATGTGATAGCGGTCAAAGGTCGGTGACAATGGTCCACTGTCCGTTTGCAATTTGCCGTTTAAAAAGAAGACAAAGAACAAGTTACAAAAACAAGCCGTCGTCACTTCCAGTAAGCATAAAACGGCAGTTCATGAGACTACCCTGTTGAAATTAGCGCATCACGCAAGAAGTACATAGTGTACGTAGTGTACTAACGGAAGTATGCAATTTGAGACTCACTCTTTGTGGACTTTGGCTCTTTGTTTACTTTCCTCACTTCTGTTTCTCTTCTCATGTTGAACTGACAATCAGAGTGATGTCATTCACCAGCGGACTCTGCTGTCACCCTCACCGTCGCTGTCGTCAATTCAACATGCTGAATTGGCAAAAAAAAGCCAACAAGGGGCAACAGTGCGGGACACAGCTCACATAGAACATGTCGTGATCCTTTGGACTTTTTCTTGGAGGTTTCTGTTTGTGTTCCTTGTTTCATGTTATTCAGTCATGTTTAATCTGCTTCCTGTTTTATTTTGTAGATTCTCTCCTCATGTGTCCTGTCTGGTTTTACTTCCTGTCTTTGTGTGTTTTCCCACCTGTTTTCTGTCACACCTGTCTCGTAAGTCCTTCCCTGTTCCCAGAGTCTTCCCTTCACACCTGTTCTGCATTAGTCTTGTCTGCTCCACCCTAGTGTTCCCCTCCACACCCTCGTTGTCAGCCAATCCCCATTTCCCTCCTTCTGCCCGTGTCCTCCTCCTCCAGCTGTGTCTCATTCTCGTGATTAGTTTTCTGTGTACATATAGCTGAGTGTTTCCCTTTGTTCCTCGTCTGTTGGTCTGTGTTCTTCCTGTGTTTATTCCCGTGTTCCTGGTGTCATTATCCACTTCGTTTCCTGCCTGGTGTTCTGTTTGTTATTGGATTTGAGTTCATCCTATTTCCCTGGGTGGTTTTCAGTTTAGTTTCGGTTCAGCTTTTATTTTGAATTTTATTTACCTGTCTTTTATTTACCTGTCTGTGCCAGATGTTTTCCATCAGGTGCATTAAAGCTCGCCTTTTGTTGAAAATTCAACGTGCCTGTTGGTCTGCATTTGGGTCCTGCTTGAACTGATAGTTGACACAGTGAAGACACGAGTATCAAATTAAACTAGAGGACCTAAGGCATCCATTGGTACCAACCATGTTGTGCTATCTTTTCGGAAAGGGGGTTAAATAACGCTCTGAATTATGGCGAGGGAAAAAGAACATTGCTTTTTTCAAAATTATTTCCGCATACTGGGGTCTTAACAGTATTGCAATTACATAAATTGTGTGTGACTGGAAAACTGACAGTTAAGAGCAAATATACACTGCTGCAGTGCTGCACACACTTTGACCAATATTTGATTAAACAGTAGGGGTGTAAAGATTCATTGATTACATCGATGCATCGATTTATTTTCCTACAATCTAACTGCATCAATAGAGCCTTGGCAAGTTGTCCCTCACTGATGACGATATCGCTGTGAAATCAATTTACAAGGTCAAAAATCGATTATATCGATTACTAAGCATTTGTGCGTTGTATTTACGCATGACAACGTTATATACATGTATTTTTATCACTTCTAATTGTAAAGTTGCTCGATTCGCTTCACTCTCCCTGAGTGTGACGTCATCGACATGTGCCGGTAGTGCCGACTCAAAACAAAACGAAGCATGGCTAACAGCAAAGAGGAGACAGACGAGCTGGAGATTTTCAAGCCGAATTTGAAGTTGAGTGTGTGGAAACACTTTGGTTTCTGCAAAAAAGGAGGTGTTCTGGACAAGTCGGTGGCTGTCTGTCGAATGTGTACTGACTGAGTAAAATGACAGAGAAGTAGCAGGGAAACCTACTGTCCATTCAACCTGATAGGTTGCACTTTATTTTGTGTATTATTGTACTCCTCTTATACTGATTGAAAATCACAAGAGAAGTAGCAGGGAAACCTACTGTTCAGTTGTAATTCAGCCTGGAGGAATGTTGATCACACTTTTTTTGTCTTTTGATCAGCAGGTTCTGAACTTGTGATAATTATAGTATTTAATAAAAGGTGAATGTTTTTGCCATTAATCGTTGTGTTTACTTATTTATATCCAAAATTAATTAATCCCTGATTCTCTTTCAAGAAAAAACTCCCCTGCACTGTCCACAGTATTCAGGTATGTATTTCACAGTCACACTGGTTCAGTTTTTGGCAAAACAAAAAAAGTTACTGAATCGATTTCTAGCCCTTGAATCGAATCGTATCGTTCTTGAATCGAATTGGAACCATGGAAAATGATATGAATTGAATCGTTGTAAAAATGAATCGTTACACCCCTATTAAACAGTATTTTATCAGTCACGAACTGATCGTGTGATGGAGTGATATTTTACTTTTCTCTAATCATTCATTGGGAGACATTTTTTCAGCCCCTCAAAAACTACATGTGGAAATATGGTGAGGACGAGGGGCCCACAAAACAAAAATTATATTTCCCATCGCAGGCCTGAGTGTGACTAAAGTACTTTGTGAGTGTGCAGCTGCAGCTTTGGTTCTGACCTCTGCTGGTGTGATCACGGCTCCGTCCACTGGACAGACTGGACTGGACGGCGATGAGCTCTCCCTGAAACACACAGCAGACTGGTGTTGTTACCAAGACACCACAGACGCAGCTCACGACACGCCCACAAACCATCCTACTGTGTACCATCTCTGCACCTGCTCTCATCTCCTCATGTGGAGCAGACTGCAGCTGAAATAAAGGGGTGAATATGATGGACTGTGTTTACGGCTCGTACAGCAGGCGCTGGAGGCAGAGGAAGCAGTAGATGTGTCCACAGGAGTTCTGCTGGGGGTTGAGCACGACTCCTCTGCAGATGGGACAAACAAACTCCTCCTTCAGCGTCGACACAAACTTCAGGGAGTGCTGGATGGAGGTCAGCTCCGACTCCCAGGAGCTCACCCTGGACTCCCCGGACCCCAGCCTCCACTCCTCGGACCTCCGGGCCGACTCCTCAGACTGCAAGCTGGACTCCTCGGCTCCTCCCGGCTTTGTGTCTGCTGTCGCCATCAGTCTGCAGGAGACCACAGCGAACACATCACACAGGTGAGTTAAAAGACTCACTGACGGTTTTTAAATGATGTTCATGTTATTACTGAGCCGCTCCTATGACATGATGGATAAATCTGGACTGATGGCTCAAAGTAAGCGCAGCTGTGGTGACGTTAACCCTTGGCTTGATTTCTGTTAAAAACATGGGAGGAAGGCAACGAGCTGCGACAGAAGAAATGACCCGAATAATGAGTAAAAAGAGAAAGTAAGTTAAAAAAAATTTTTTTTAAAAAGAAAGTTAAAAACAAACAATCAGGAAGACGACCTGGAGAGAGCGCCTCAACATTCTAATCATTCTGCAACATCATTTTAAAATGTAATAATAATAATAATGATTATAAATATAGTTTTCTCTAGCTTTTAAAATAATATTATAAATCTTTTTTTTTTTTTGCACTTTGTGGGACGTTTCTTACCAAGTTGCTCGTTGCCCTTTTTCCCATGTTTGTGAAAGAAATGAGCTCAACAGGGTTCAAAGCTTTAAATAGGCCTACCTGTGAAAGTGATGTCACTCCAGGTATCAAAGGGTTAAACACACGAGGGATGTTAACCCTCCTAACTACACCAAAAACTAAACAGAATTAAATAACAAAAACATTAATATGTGAGTTACAAATGAGGATTAAAGTGATCATGTCATCAGGCTTCATCCTGATTGGCTCTAATGTTTTTTACTGGATGATCACGTCATCCCCGCTGTGACCTGTGAATCTAATAAGATGATCACGGTGATCAATATTTTGATGCTGTCGTGATCTGTTAAAGCTCCAGTGTGTCGGATTCAGAGCGACTGATTGGCAGAAGTGGAATATAATATAATATAATCTGTGTGTTTTCTAGTCGATAGGGCAAAAAATATTATCATGATAATTTTCTCTTTATTGATCGATATCGATATTTATCACGGTATTTAATCTGATGGTGCTGCGAGTTTGAAAAGTATCTTGATGATGTCTGACATCTGAAGAGACCAAATGATTTTCCAGCTTCCTGCAGCGCTCATCGTAAAGCTGCGACAGAGCAGTGTGAGAAACACATTTCCTGCCTGGGAGCTCGTACCTGCAGCCTCGCACTTTGATTAGTTTCTTGAACCCGTCTTTCTCCACGGTGCTCATGGGCGTCATGTCTCTGGCTAGAAAGTACGACACTGCGTCTGTTATATCTCTGCTCCTTTGCCATCCCCTCTCATGCGGGGTTACGGCGGCAAAACAGGACACAACTGATTGGTGTTTTGGTGCCGCCCCGCTGGCCCCAATAGTCTTTTAGTATGATGTCTTTAAAGCCTTGTGCTTTAACAAAACCCTTGTTGTTTGAATCTAAAGGCTTCCTAATATCCTTTATCACAGACCACGTGTATCAGTGTGCCACATTACCCTGCACGTGCTATTCAACTTTGACCCCGGCAAGAAAAGTGACCTGAGCAAAGAGGAAGAGACTCAAACTGTCAAGCGTCTGAGCGAGGCCCAATCTACAGATGATAGAGCCATGAAATTGCAGCGTGACCACAGAACTATAAAAAGATACGTCTGAAATAGTCAGCATGGGAGAAACCCAGAGTAGGAAAAGCTTGTCGAACATTATCAAACCGAGAACTGTCGAGAATCAAACGAGAGGTTGCTAAAAGACCCTCAGCTACCAGTAAGGCCATCGCTGAAGCTGTGGGGCTCAGTGATGATGTACCCATGTCTACTCCATGTACGACGCTAAGATGAGTGGCAAAGGTCCAAAAGGCAAAGACAAGACCTACACTGAAGAAAATACATCAGGAGAAACGACAGGAATGAGCCAAACAACACGTGACAGCCAACCTCTGTAAAGTTATATTCACCAGTGAGTGCAGGGCAACTCTAGACGGACCAGATGGGCCTCTGGTTGGATTTCAAGTGGCCATGCTGCTCCAACCCGACTGGGTGGTGGTGTTACGTTCAGGGCTGCCACTGTTGATGATGAACTTGTTGGTCCTTTCTGGGGTCAGGATGGTGTTAAAGTGAATTCTCGGGGCTACCTCACTTTCCTCAAGACAAACTTCCTTCCACGGTTGAAAAGACAATCAGCTAAAGTGAAGAAGACGCGAGTGTACATGCATGACAATGCACCGCCACATGCCTCACGTTATTCCCAAGACTGCTTTAGAGACGATTGCCTCATGAACTGGCCTGCCTGCTCACCGAATGCTTACCGAATATTCGGTAACCGAATATATTCAGCCGAATATTGCAAAAAACCACACATTCGGTATTCGGTGGAATAAGTTAAAAGCAAGGCTGAATAATAGCGGCGTGTTTTGATAACGCAATCAAACAGCGTGCCGTGACCGGCGGAATAAAATGTCAGCAGTGTGGTGATCTGCCCGTCACGGCACTCGCATTTGCGACTAAAAATAGTTTTGAGCGAGCAAAGTAGGCTTAAATCATTCAGCACGCTGTGCGAGCAGCCTGCAGATTTCAACCAGCAGCAGAAACAAAAGGTGAATCCCACCGATTGTGGGTTGAACGGGGGTCACAGACACAGACAGTAACGTTTGTGTATTCCTGTCAAATACGGTGGCCATCAGCTTACCTGGCGACGGAGAAGTCGTTTCCAATAATATCCTCTTCTTGGCGTCATGACTGCCCAGAAGTACCTGAACAGCCGAGCCAGCCGAACACAGGTATGTGACGTGTCAGAGGAGAAACGAGCCGTTCACGGCCCACAAACCTCACCGCACTTTAGGGACTGTTCTTTACTTATGAAGGGACTGTTCTTTACTTGTCAGGGGAGGAGGGTGGCTGGTTGATTCTTATTTCATTTATTTATTTTATTTTGATCCCCCCTATGTTAATCACTTATTGATGCTGTTTTTGAAGTATGAATAAGTCAATAAGTAATTTATTCCATTGAAATATCATTGATGTATTATAGAAAAGTGATTTATCTTTTTATAAATGACAAAAGGCACATCTGCCTCATTTTCACTGTGGTATCCTGATACCACTCAGAACCATGATATTTTCACTGGTATCGTACAGTGGGTCCCAACTTTGGTACCGTGACAACACTAATCTGGAGGGTTCATCTGCAAAAACTGATGAAAAACTAAACAATGATATTCGGTACTCGGTACTCGGCCAAGCGCTTAATAATATTTGGCTTCGGCCACAAATTTTCATTTCGGTGCATCCCTACTTCTAATTAGGAGTCGGGCCCTAAATATACCTTTTGTCTTGCAGGTCTGAGAGCTTGTTAAAGAGATACTGGAAGCCATCCAGGAAACGATGGAGCAACATACTGTCAGATCAGAAGGCAGAGTTGGCTGTGCCTGTGAAGCGACAGTCCACCATGCAGTCACCAGAGACTTATTTCACCGGCTGCACAATTAATGGAAACGTGCAGATAAATGTGTATAAAGAGGAAGTGTCTGGCGCACCATGTCTGCGTTACATAGCAACGGTGACAGCGGAGTCCTGAGGGAACTATTTTTGTTGGCGGAAGACAAATAAAATGCTTAAATTATCTATTTTGTCCACATGTTTCAACATTTCTTAATCAGCCTTGCTTATTTAACTGTTGAACTGTTGTATAAAAGCAATATCACACTGGAGCTCGTGATGTTATACTCGTATATCGTCACGAGCTCCAGTGTGATATTGCTTAATTAGAGAAACACTTTATATTTGAAATGTTTCAGAGACATTAAAAGATTTATTTTGTATAAAATTGTAAAGAAAACTGTTGTTTTTGTTGAAGTTTGAATACAGTTGTAGAAAATATTATTTTGCATTAATAAAATGTTTAAAAAGGTGCCAAGTTTGTATTTGTATAAGTTAAATGCTCTTATCACCAACTTGCATCATAATGTGGCACACAGTGTATGTAAAGGACACGTAGTCAGTTCTGCTGGTTGTGATCACAGCTGCTGCTGATTTTTGTTTGTTTATTTTCATGTGTTTGTGTTTGTTTGTGGCCACCCTGGGGTTTGTCTTAATGCTATTGTGTAAAATAAGAAATTATATATATATATTTTTTTTTTTTTAAAAAAAAGGAGCCCACAACTGCTCCCCTTCTCTTCGTTACGCACCGCGGCCCCAAACTGCAGCTCATATTTGTTTAATTTAACGTTCAGAGACACAAACATCGTGTCAGGTTGAGTTCAGGTTTCGACCAGAGCGATTTACAGCTGCTGAACCTGAAGCTGACAGAGAGCTGGCTCCTGCCACATTAGCCTGCCTGTGTCAACATGTTTAATGGCATCTTTGAATTGAACAACAGACACAAACAATGCGGAGGCTGAGGACAAACACTCTCCTTACCTGACTGTCCGTGACGACAGGTCAATGACACGTGACTGCTCTGCAGGGCGCGTGATCTGAGTGCGGCTGTGTGACGTTGAGGAGGGAGGGGCAGACACACCTGTACCTGCGGACTGAGGCCGTGGGCCAAATGTAAAGACTGAATAAACACGTCTTCTCAAAGGGTCAGGGGGCAAAGGGCACGCGCTCCAGCACCGCCTGGGGTCTGTCTGTGCACGTGCCTGTGTGTGAGCAAAAGCGAAAGTCAGCGTGGCTCCTGTCGGTGTATGACACGTGCGGATACACGGACGCGCGCGCGGTTAGTTATGACTGTGTAATAAATAAATGATGCTCATCCTCCTCCTCCTCCTCTTCATCATCATCATCATCATCACTAACGTCAAACTGAGTAAAACTCATCACAGGCAGAGTTTCATGGTGTCTGAATAAGACTGAAAAGGCATCATCATCATCATCACCACCATCATCATCATCATCATCACCACCATCATCATCATCATCATCATCATCTTCACACCGACCTGAGGACGGTCAGTCTGCACCGGAGACACTCCAACAGTCGCGGGGACGTTTCAGACCGGCAGCCTGTGATCGGTGTCCCCGCTGCTTTACTTTCACTTTGCTCACCAACGACATCACAGCGTCACGTCCTCCTTACCTCTCTGACGTCACCTCCACACTGCAGCCCGTCACACACCGCTCATCGATACCACCGAATGATCAGTATCGATTATCAACAGTCCATTCAGCCGCGGCGGAAGAGGAAATTGTAACTGCAGGAAGTGACTGCTGTTGTCAGTGCTGAGCAGAGGTGGAGAGACACTGAGGGACCTGAGTGTGTCTGCTTCCTGTTACCTTCAGAGGGAAATCCTGTACTTTGATATTAAACTTTACTGTAGAGACGCAGAAGCGTTCCTTAGCGTCCCCATGTTTGGTCCCCCCTCTGTTGGGGTACCTAGCACACAGATCTGGTCCTAAAAGGTGGAGCTAGAAACCCTGCAGTCTGATTGGTCAGTAGAGGACGCTCACTCTGGTTTTATGTAACCTCTGTTCATACATCAGTAAACTACAACTATAAAATGAAAGAGAAAAAAATCACTTCATTCACTGGGCCGACTGCCGGCAACTTTTAAGGTGGAACGTTAACTTGTAATGTTACTCAATGCATGAGTTGATGACGTGAATCCATCAGCACACCTTAAATTTCACTGTGACAACTTTGACCATCACTTTAGTTTTTATATGACACACACTTTTAGTAATGACTTTAAAAATATAGATTCATTTGGAGCGGATTATGTGAAGGTCATATATTCTAATCCTCACTTCCTGTGGGCTACAGCAACACTAAACCCCTGAGCTTGCCTGAGAAGGACTAAATGCACAAAGCTGCTATTTTGAAATATCCCATGGAGAGAGACTCTCACTGCAGCCTGTTCTATTTTGTTGTGAAAATGTGGGCGTGCAGCCTCGTTCTGTGGACGATAAACCAGGTGCAGACTTCCATCTGTGTCACCGCTGATGAGGAAATACAGCGAGTGCTGGACGGAGCAGTGAGTGACAACAACCCCGCCCACATTTAAGAGGACTGTCTGAACACACCCAGGGTCTAGGTACCATGTCTGAAGGCTTACTGCTGGATCCAAAGGTGCTGGACTGAAAGGGTTTATTTAAAAATAGCAGCTTTGTGCATTTAAAGAAATTCCCTCTGGGTATTTTTGAAATATCTCATGCACATGAATGAGACAGACAAGGTCACAGTGACCTTGACCTTTGATCTATAACCACTAAAATCTAAAGAGTTCATAGTTGAGTCTGACGGAATGTTTGTGCCAATTTTAAAGAAATTCCCTTGGGGCGTTCTTGAGATATCATGCTCACAAGGCTTGGACAGACGTACATACCCGTGGGCAACCTGAAAGCTGTCGCCGGTTAATTTAATCTTTTCATTCCAGGCTTTCCGAGGGGCCCCCTCCCACTGTCCCCCCACAAAGACACCCCTGACTTGCACTATAAACTGAGCAATGACACCAATCTTTAGAAAATAATGACAGACAGACAGTGTGAAGAACAAAGTTTTTAATGAGACGTCTCAGCAGCTTCGTCTTCACAGCAAAAAGTTTTACAAGTTCTACTGAAACTCAAAGGACTCTAAGTTCGACTCTATGACTCCAGGTACATTTAACGCTGTGATGCACGTTTGACCAAAAAGCATTAAGAGCACTTTCACAATGATTCTTTTTACACCGAGTCCAAACTGGTAGCACCAGGAAGAAGAAGAAGAATAAATAATGGACGGACAGACAGACTGACGGCACGTCTGAAGCTCCGAGTCCAGATGACGATGACATTTAGGTTTTTAGTTCCAAAGTGAGTCTGCAACATGTGGGAAAACATCTGAGAGAGTTAAACCCAACAACATCTTTCATTCTGCGGCGAAGGACGTCCTGATGAAGCTTTAGTGTTTTCAGAAAGCATCAAATCAGAGTTAGTGAACCAGTTCCTGGCAGCTGATTGGACGGACAGCAGGTTACAGATCATTCAAACAGACATCAAACTGTACACGCTGACGTCTAATGCTACTGTACCCAACACTGAGGCCTTCAGTTCATCACCCTGACTGTCAGACAGGTTATTTACCCCCAGTCACCATGGATACGCCGCCACGTTGGGTGACGGCTCGTATAAACTGCCATTGTTTTTGTCTCTGTGACACAAATCTGGTGATTTTTTACATGTCTTCACGTTCAGACTCAAACCAACAGTGAATGTGTCTCCTCACAAGTACTGTGTGTGAGTCGGCTATATCTCACTGCACAAAATGCGGATTACTCCGCCACTGAAAATAGTCCCAGACAAAGTCACTGTTTCCTCCTGCTTGTTGAAAACGCAGCTGTTTGACGAAATTACAGATGAAACTACAGATTTGTGTTTTCAGCCTGTGAGACCTGAGCTTCTGTTTGGAATGCATTTTTTTTTTTTTTTTTCTCTTCGCTATTTGGGGTCAGTAGGACCTGATAGGTATAAAAATACTTAGCACTGTCTTTGAACAGGAAGTAGTTTTGCAAGAAGAATGTCCTCACATGGGGACATTGGGTTTATTTTTAATAGCCACAAGTGTGTAATTAAGTATAAAACGGTTCACTTCAACACCTGAACATTGTTCTGCCAAAACTAAACAACACACAACGCGACATGTGTTCAGTGTAACTGTGGGTCAGAGGTCACTGTTCAAGTCTAACACTGTTCATTTCAACGCTTGAACCTGGCTGTGCAAAATCTAAACTGTAAATAATGCAACACATCCAGAAAAATTTGTTCATTTTGAAACTCTATCAATTGTCCGTGCTCTGTACTTCTTGGATTCAGGCACGTGCACAGACTGACCCGGGGTGGCGCTGAAGCATTGGCCACATTTTCCTCTGTCATGATAAGAGCCCTTTATGCAAGACATGTTCTTCTATTGCTTCTTAATAATTTAGTATATTGTTTTTAAATTTGGCCCATGTCATCAGTTCTCAATTAAAAGTGTGTTGTTTTCCTGACAGCCTCATCTGAGTCGAGCCTCTGCCCCTCAGTCTTCACCTTCCGTTGAACCAAACGTGAAATGCTGCGATAATACAATAATAATCTAAAGTCCCAGAGTCCTCAAATGTGTACTTCCTAATTAACAGTGTCTTAACTTGTTACTGTCTCTAAAGTGGGTCAAATGTGTTGTCGTATAAACGTTGAACATTATTAATCATAAATTAACAAGTTTAAAATCTGATCAGGTTTTGTCCACTGCGGAGTCCGGATCTGCTGCAGGCTGACTCGGCAGGATTAGTGTGTTGTGTTTTTGCAACCACTAGATGGCACAAAAAAGTGTCCATGCACGAGGACAACAGGTCTAAATTATGATGTATTAGGTGCAGCAGACCCAATATGTAATATCCTCATGTGAGGACGCACGGCCGCAGGAGGTTTAAGATTTACGTCTACAGTGGGAACCAATGAGCTCGGAGCTGAGAGTCACAGACAGGAAGTCAGATCGTAATGAGAGACAGACCAACATGTTGTTGGTTTGAGTCTGAACACGAGATGTGTTTACGATAAGAAAAATACACCAGACTGATCCTTTTAAATCAACCTCCAGTTTTTCCAGGTCGTATGCAGAGAAGCCCTTTGGAACACTGTGTGATTTTGGGTGTAAATACAACTGACTTATCTAAAGTCCCGCTGGTGCCCCCTACAGGCTGCAGAGTCCATTACAGCCACAACATGAACAAACAACATTCTAATAATTTATCTGTCCTTAAAGTTTAACCAGCAGCGGAGCTCAACATGTAAAGTTTGTCCTGACGGTGGCGCTAGAGGAAAGATCACTGGGTCATAAAATCTACAGGGTTCATCCTCTGAGGAGCAGGTGTACGTATCCAAAGTTTTACGTCAGTACAGCCGATACTTGTTAAGGGACTTTGTTCTGGAACAATCTGGAGTGTATTTGACTGACCAATCAGCAGGAGGGGGATGACAAACACAAAGGTCAGCTGAGACTCTGTACACACACATGTAGTGAGCTCTGGAGGGTGGAGGATAAACACAACTCATGAAAGATGGTAGTTAAAATAAAACAATGTTGAGTTTCTTAATGTAAGAAACGACACTGACTCAAGTTCCTAATTTAAAGTTATTTCAGACTGAGTTTGTATAAAATATTGTAACATCCAGACTGTAGCATCGATGGGCTGCTGATGAGAGACTAAATCATGTTTACTCTTTGAAATGTTTTACAGGTACTGCTGGGGGCCATTTTTGTTTGTGGTTGATGCAGTAATGTCCCAGTGGAGACATAATGATGGAGAAAAAGAAAGGACCCTGGGGTTGAACCCTGTGGGACACCACAGAACCTTCTGCTTTTATAATCTGCACGCAGTCGGTGGCAGATTTCCAAAGACTCTGTCACAAAGCAAAGATGTGAAAACCAGGTGTCCATCAACCAGCAGGTGTGCTGCATGTAAGTCCTGTGGGAAAGACAAACATCCACCTCTGAAATACCGATAAATAAGAACTCATGATTGGATTGTGTTTGGTATAAATGTGTCGCTTTATGTTGACGTATGGTGAGAGTTGAGAGGCTGGTCTGAAAATTGTTGTTGTTTTGAAGAATAATGTCACTCAGATTTCCCACAGGACCTGAACACAGCAGTTTCGGATCTTCTTCAGCAGAAACAGTCTGACGTTCGTCAGTGGAGGGAGGAAGACGAGGCCTCTGATTGGTGGACGGCCAAGCCAGGGGGCTGCTGGGCGGAGCTTGGACCTGACCCCCCAGGGTTGCCGCCGAGGGTCATGGGAGCAGGAGGGCGTGGGTTAAGGCGAGGGGGCAGGGGGTTGGAGGGGCGGATGAGAGGCGGGGGCTGCTGCAAGGTGGGGCGGGGCTGCAGGAAGCGGGCCTGTTGTTGGAGGGGCGGGGGTTGGCGGTGCAAGGAGGGCGTGGCTGGGAGGGAGGGCCGCAGCAGGGGAGGGGGCTGGTGGAGGGAGGAAGAGGAGGAGGCGCTCGACATCACTGGAATCTGAGCTGAAGAAGAAGAGGAGGCAGCGGGGGACGCACCTGAGGAGGTAACCTGACCCTGCAGAGAGGAGAGGGCGGGGACAAAGTCATTTTAACATTCAAACAGTTGCTTTTCAGCAGCAGACGGAGATGTTTCACGTGCTGAGAGTCTTCTGGAGGTTTTGAAACACTGGTTTGCATCATTACAGGATGACGTCACAGAGCAGGTAGACTAGATGTTGACTACAGTGAATTATCTTTGAGTCTCGGCAGGTTTGTTTTTATTTAAAACATGAAGTGAAACCTGGAGGGAAGGAGATCCGTCTGAAAGCTGATGAATGACAAATGATCAGCAGGACTGTGGAGCATGCTCGTATTGCAGAATGTGCATCAGAGAAACTGTGTGGGATATAAAAATTAAATGTCTCACCTCTTCGTCCTCTTCGTCGGTGCTCTTCCCTGACGGAGTGGTGGAGCTGGTCTTTCCCTCCTCTCCAGATGTGACACTGTCTCCGTTGGGAGCTCGCGTTCCCTGCTCCGCCTCCCACTCCTGCAGCACCTCGTCCAGGTTGAACCGCCGCCGGTAGTTCACAAAGAAATTCTTCACCTGGCCCACCGTCTTGTTGCCAATGACGTCAGCGATGGCCTGGAAGTCTTTGCCATATTTCCGCACACCTGAAGAACATCACAGATGGTTTGTCGAGATGTAATCAAGTCCTTTACTGCCACAACGATGCACAGCAGAAGAAGAGAAATAAGATTTTGAGAGGAAGATCTCAATGGCTCTGTGTTTTTAGAGAAAATTGAGGACTAACAGGAGTCGTCATTTTTTTATGGCCAGTCGAGTCTTGACTGTCCTTAAAGGTCCAGTGTGTCAGATTCAGGTCGATGTATCGGCAGAAATATAATATGAAGAAGCCTGTTTTCTTTAGTGTATTATCAGCTGAAAATATGGGTCATTGTGTTTTTGTTACCTCAGATTGAGATGTTTATATCTACACAGGGAGCAGGTCCTCGTTTACAGAGATGTTGCACTGCCATGTTTCTACAGTAGCCCAGAACAGACAAACCAAACACTGGCTCTAGAGAGGGCTGTTTGTGCGGCTGTTAGCAGCCTCTCCGTGATGAGTAGCGTCAAAAAAACACCCATTTTTATAAACGTGAAACGTCTTCATTCAGAGTTTTTAACGTTTAAATCAGCTGGTGTGTGTGTTTTAGAGGAAGAGACCCCTGAGGATAATTCAGCTCCTGAACAACAAACACTGAAAGAATTCTGACCAGGAGAAGTTTCAGCTGGTTGTAATCTGATAGATGACACAAAATCCTCCTGAATCTGACACACTGAGCCTTTAATATTCAGAAAACAGACAAAAAATGTGCTTGAAAACCAAAACTAGGAGCTAAAAGAGGCTAAAAAGCTCTGTAGAGCTGCAGGTATGAAGCTGATTCTCTGTGTCTGTCGAAGAACGACCCGCTCACGTACACGCCGTCATCTGATCCATCGTTAACAAACTGCAGCTTTAACGACACAGTGAAGAGGAAGTTTATATTCTGAGCTCTGATGTTGTTAAATGTCACATGACCAAAGATAAAGACGCTCAGTCTGCCGTCTCACTGTGACTTTACAGTAAAATCAGAGTTCACCTTCATCCTGTTGGACTTCAGCTCCGTGCACCTTCTCTAACCTGTTACCTGTGACTGAGCTCACCTTGAACAGCCAGGAGCTGCTCGTCTGTGGTCCAGCGGGCGTTCACCTTCTGGTTACACTGCAACAACAAACAGGAAGTCCTCAGATCCTTTACTGCACCATGCTGTAAACATACTCTGATACACGTTAAGGTACTCTAACTTTTTTACTGAACAGTTGCATCTTTATTTAACTTAATTGTGACTGTAGTTTATTTAGTAGTTTAGTATTTTAGTCCACAGTAGTTCAGAGGTGATTTGAAAATATCCATCTATCAATGGATCGACAGATACCGTGTATTGCAACATAGCCTAAAAATACCTCCCAGCCGTACTTGTAGTAGTTTTATCTACAATACGGCACCATATTTGACAAACTGATCATATTTTGTTTTTATAATCTTCTGTAAAGTAACTAAAGCTGTCAGACAGAAGTAATGCAGTAATCAGTACAGTATTTCCCTCTGAGATGTCGAGCAGTAGTCAAGTACTTGAGTAAATGTACTTTATTAGTTTCCTCTCCTGCGCTCAGTGTCGTTTCTATTAGCTCCACCTCTTCGGTCTAATGAAACTAAACTAATGTATTTTATGATCCTATAATGTTCAGTTTATGTGGAGGAAATGTTCCTAGAATTATTCTGTGTGTAAAGTAACTTTGGGTGGAGTTACGCTATGAGACCTGGTGATGTTTCGTGTTCTGGTGGTTTAAAATGTGACCCTCAGTGACGTACCTCAGCCAGTCTGAACTCTTCAATCCCAGACTCCAACATGTGCTTCAGGCCGCTGTTCATCTGTTTGGCGTTCTGCACCTGAAGAACGAGACATGCACACTCAGCTGAGCGCCGACAAAACTCAAGTCTGACTTTCACTGTTTCTCTGTTTCAAAATGTCATTTACAGAACATCATACACTTCACCTAGATATATCTGAACTGTCCTTTAAGGAGTCTGACACCTGCAGGTCTGAGCAGCAGGGGGCAGTGCAGCCCAGGCACAGAGGTGGCATAGACAGGCACTACACAGGACGACTCAGGGACACACCTGGGGTCCTTTAACCTGTGCGCACACACACGAGCTAAACAGCCCACAGAGAGTGGAGTCTGACTGGATGAATGTTCTGTGATGATCTCTGACCGTCTGGTGAGTCACACAAACACAACTGTCTTTACACAGATGCATCTGATGTGCTAACAACAACTTGCTAATGTTAGCATGCTAATGCTAAGCCCAGCTAATGTGGTGGTTTAGAGCTACAGGAGGCTCCGCCCACTCACAGCAGCAGACAAGCACATTGCTTACATCATCAGAGAGACAACGACACCCCTCCACTGGAGCAGTCAGTCAAAGTCAGAAGCTTCGGTGATGTACGTGTTATATTAAGTGTTAAATCTCTGTATGTTGTGACATCATCACTGACTGCTCAGTGTTTGCTCAGTAACGTGGGTCTCACAGTGTCACCACTCAAACAGAAGATACACCTGTGGAGGTCTCTCTCCTGATTGGATCAGAGGGACGGCAGACATGTAGAAAACACAGGTATTAAGTCATTCAGGCTGCTGTCAGCCCTAGAGTGGTCTCCTCTGGTCTGAATCAGGGACTCATGTTGTTCCAAAGTTGTATAATTGCCTAGAGTTGGTTGGTGTTCTCACGGCAGCATTTACAAGAGGACCAGATCAAATGCCTTGTGTGAGAAAGCTGCTCTTGATTGGTCAGAATTTCCATGTGGGAAAAATCCAGGAAGTAAAGCAAACGTTGAAGAAGAGTACACTGAAAGGTGGCTGAAAGGTAAAACTAGAAGACGCCGCTCGTCCGCAGTGAACGTCTGTCAAAAATTAAATAACTCCCAGGCCACCTGTCTTGTCTGTCAAGGTCTCGTCAGTGTCCTCTGTTCGCTCTGTGACGTTACTGTTGGACATGTGTTTCACTGCCTGACAAATCGGACTGTGGCGTGCACAGACTGTGGGATGGAAGCGTGTGAGAACTGTCCGCTACACAAGTCTTTCGGCTGATGCGTGAGTTAGCAGCTGTACCATGTTACGGTACGTGCATGTAGAGCTGAGAATCACGTGCACAGCTCAAATTGTTATCAGCTCTGTTCTTATACTTTTGTTGGTCTAACACCGAGTTTCAAACCGCCACAGGAGATCTTTTCTACCTGCAGCCATCAACCTGTACAACTCCTCCCCCTTCTGTGAGACGAGAGCTGAGACACAATATTCACCTACATTAGGTGCATCACAACTTTAACATGACGTATGTTACGACTTTTTAAATATCATGATCACTGGTCTGTGTAATGCAATATCATTTTCCCAAAATCAAAATCACGTCCAACACTATTTCTCATTGTTATGTCATCAGTGTTGAACAGTGGCGTCACTACGAGTAGCAACGTTACTCCCTTAGTGGTCGAACTAACCCAGATAATACGATCGAGAGTCGAATTACTTCAAACTGGCCGAGGCGCTCTGAGCATGCTCCACAGTTTCCGCCCCGGGCTTTGACCCGGAAGTCCAATAGCATTAAATGTGTAAGAGAAGAAGAAGCCGGTAACAACATGGAGAAATCTACATCCAGAGCCGTGACTTTCTGGACGGACCAAATGTACAGAGCTGTAAAGTTGTCCACCATGGTAGCAGTTAGCTGCTAGCTAACCGTAGCTAACTTGTTTGTCCATTGTTTGGTCTGTGACGTAATAGGTCAACAGGAAAAAGGTCCAATACTAACAAGCTGAAAGGGGGCATATCTCCACCTATCGTAGAGGAGTCGCACATACTTGGCTCAATAAATGGATTCCCCTCCCGTGCTTGTATACTGGGACAAGGACAGTAGGCCAGTTAGATGTCCTCGTCCAGCTGGGACTGTAGCTCCACTTCACTGGGACTGGAGACGTACTGATTGAGTCCGCGGTGGTTAAATATAAATTCTTTCTATTTTTGCTTCAGTTTTCTCAGATCATCCTCTGAAGAGGAGGCGGAGTCGGAGTTGGTGGGGAACAGTTTTGGCGTCTCCTACCTGTCTCTTGAGGGACACCAGCTCCATGTCCAGCTGACGGAGGAGAGTGTTGGCGGCGGAGGCGCTGCAGGACACGGCCACCACGTCCTCCTGGGTCAGGTACATGCCTTTGGGGGGGCGGCAGCGGGAGCGCTGGTGGTGTCGGTGCTGTAGGGTCTGGTGCTCCCGCCGACCTAGAGCCACCTTCGAGCCCGGCACCACCGGCTCCACCTGGTTCTGCAGGTGGAGGAAACACACACAGCTGCTTTATGTGTCTACTAAGGATGAGCGAGTGCACCATTATCTGTGTCCGTATCCGTGCTCGGAGGGGGCGGGGCTTGGGCCAGAAGTGGGTGTGTTTTAAACAGGAAGTTAGTGTTTTAAGCCTGAAACTGATACGGGCTGATCAGAAGTTGCTTTTTTGTTATTCATTGGAAAGCTATTTACACAACAGCCTCAGATTTGAGCTTCAGAACATTTTAATCACCAGAATATTATCACTGTTTTTCAACAACCGTTTTTAAATTAAAGTTGTTGTTTAATAGCTTCAGATGAATGTTTCTGAGCAGGATAAATATTTAAAGAACAAAACAGAAACCTGAGTGTTTAAACTTAGACACAGGCTGCAGTTGGTACAGAGTAGGCACTAGAGAACTCACATAATTTAGTTTTGCTTGTGTGATGCTTTCCTACCAAATAAAACACATTCTTTATTAATTATTAGATGTGTATGTGTGTGAGAAACAGAGAGGCAGATTATTATTGTTATTTATGAGCTAAAGAAAAAAGTGTCAGGCCAGCCATGTTTGCCACCTCCGCTTGTATCTCAGGTGGGAGGGACTAAGATGTGAGGAGAGAAGGCGAGGAAAGGAATCGAGGATGTACAGAGTGAGAGGTGAGAGGAGCGGCGGCTCAGGTGTGTCCACGTACCTCTTTCTTGGTTTCCTTGTTGGGGTCGTAGTCGCTGTCGTTGGCTTCTATGGGATTGGCCTCCTCCATCTCCTCGTCGCTGTGGCAACAACAGCAGGAAGTCAAAATTCAGTCAGTACACGTCATCACAACAACAACACAGATGGATAACGTTGTTAACTCGGGAGTAAATCAGCAGAGTGGAAATGATTACAGGTCAACAGACAGAAGACAAGTTGTATGTAAACGATGCTGTTACGAGATAAAACACGACGTTACGCTTCCTGCCTAGTCCGCCATCTCACTCCGCTAACTTCTCCCTACAGAAACATCAGCTGCTGTTTTAACAATGCTCGGCTGAAAAAACGTTCATGCTCTCCACAGACCCGTCTGACGTGGTTTTCCTCGCACACAGATCACAAACAGATTTCGTCTTTTACAAACTCCAGATGAACCTGTGAGTGCTACAGATCTGCGAGACGCTCATGCACGAGTCACAGATGGTGTTGGACTGTTATCGATCCATTTCTTTCTTCATAAGTGGACATTTTGGGACAGAAGCGCTCTGAGCTCGTCACAGCTGATCAGTGAGGCGTACCTGTCGTCCTGGTTGCTCCTGTTGGCCAGTTTACGAGCCTGACGGTCCATCAGACTGGTTCTGGAGCGCGTCTTCTTCCAGGAGTAGTAGTACTTCACCAGACTGGAGATGGATTTGTCCGGTAACTGAAGGAGACAGGAAGAAGCCACAGCCGTCAGATGTATGCAGAGCGGTGTAGAGAGTGGCAGTAAACGTACTCGTCTCCGTGGCTGAAACGCAGGAATATTACTGTGTTTACCATCTGCTGGATGCGGTGGAAGCTCTTCCCGTGGAAGCTGAAGGCCTGTTCAAACAGCACCTTGTCCTCCACCGTCCACTCGTCTGGAAACGGGGTGAAGTTCGGCAGGTCGGCCAGAGACTTCTCGATGTTGTGTTTGTGCCAGAAGAGCATGCCGAGCGCCTGCACACACACACACACACACACACACACACACACACACACACACAGTGTGAGGAACTAAATCTGCACGTTATTTTTACTTCAGCTGTGGTGTGTCTGTGTCACTCTGCAGTTACACCTCCAAAACACTAGTCAGCAGTGGAGGACTTGTTAAGTGCTGTAAAGTTTAGTTGACTCAAAACACACATTAAACACTCATTAAACACACATTAAACATGGCTTAATAGAGACAGTGTCAAACACAAATCAGCTTCACTATAACTCGCAGCATTCACAGACAAACACTTGTCTTTATCTGGACACATTTTCCCCACCAATACAACATGCTAACGTTATTAGCACAAGTCTATGGTATTTTACATTGTGTAAATTAGCCTAGCAGCTAGCAGAGATTTGCTCTTCTCATATAAACCAGGGACAACAGCAACATGTAACAAAGGTAACGGCACATAATTTGGCTCCATTACAACTCACAAGGTTCACTGACAAAACAACTGTCTTATACTAAACACGTTTTCCAAACAAATACAACATGCTAACGTTATGAGCACAAGTCTATGGCATTTTACATTGTATAAATTAGCCTAGCAGCTAGCAGAGATTTCCTCTGCTCATATTTCAGCCAGGATAAATCCTGAAGTATAAATCCCTGAAGGATAAATCACACACAGGACTTAAAATGCTATTCTAGTGGAGGCTTTACTGTCTTCACAATTTATTGTTTCTTATCTGTGAAGTTAAAATAAATCAAAGCTTTGTTTCCACTGAGGGAAATGGTGTCAGCTTACAGAGACAGACAGGAGGTCTGTGTCACCACGACGCTGAGCGTGAGGGTGGGCGAGTTCAACGTTGTGTAAACAAAGGGGCGGGGCGTCGGTGGCTTAGTGGTAGAGCAGGCGCCCCATGTACAAGGCTGTTGCCACAGCGGCCTGGGTTCAACTCCAGCCTGTGGCCCTTTGCTGCATGTCATTCCCTCTCTCTCTTCCCCTTTCACACTTGTCTGTCCTATACATTAAAGGCTAAAAAGCCCCAAAAAATATCTTTAAAAAAAACAACAAAAAAAAACAAACAAAGGGGATGTTTTCACAGGTATCTTAGCCTGTCCCCCCGCCGCAGGAAATAATGGATTAATCCTGGAAAGCTGTTGATGTAGCACTTTTCTCTTTATGAAAGTAACACGGCGATTATTCAACCAATGAGAATTTGGACGGACGAGAGCATAGCGACCAAATAATCGACCAGTCGACCAGGAGACTACAGCCCTACAAAATAAGTGTTTAAAAGTTCTTCATCATATTTTAATACCTCTGGTCAAAGCTGTCGTTGGTGAGGAGACATAAAAAGGAAGTAACCTCTGTAACATTTTCACTGGCCTCCATCCTGCTTTCTGTTGCTACCTGATTTTTGACTCATCCGCCACACTGAATATGACACACCAGATAATAAAGAACTACAATCCCCACCCTGTGGTTGTATGACTCCGCCCACCAGTCCACCCTGTGGTTGTATGACTCCGCCCACCAGTCCACCCTGTGGTTGTATGACTCCGCCCACCAGTCCAGTGTCTCTGACAGTCTCCATCCATGTCAGTGAGAACATGGATGCTTCACACACAGAAGATCTATACAATCAGCACAGTTTCAAGATTAGAGTCACCAATTCAGTATCTGACCAAATGTCTCCCCTTCTGTTCCTGAGATATGACGTTAAAACATGATGATGTCACAGTCAAGCTGACTCTATCACCTATTTTCAGCAGGTGTTCCCACGTTTAGAAGACCTGAGGGATAATGTTCTCTGCTGCTAACCAAGAAAAGAAAAGTCGCTGTTGTTGTGTTACACGCTTGTAATATTTTTCAATAAATCATTTGGACTGGTGTGCCCTCAGTGTCATCTCTCCCTCGCGGTATATCGACCTTTTGGGATTGTATCAAAGTTAAAAGTTCCAGTATCGTGACAACATGAGTGTACGCTGGTCTGAAGTCTGCGTGAGGCGTTCACATACCAGTTTATATGTGGGGAAAGGCGTACAGATGATTTTTGTGCGTACATGTCATGTGTACGACTGGCTCCAGATGTTTTGGGAGTTTTAGGGAGAAAGACCACGTGTTTGAGGACGGACACAGAGAGACAGGACGTTCTCACCTGCTCCACGTTGTATCCATGTTTCTCTTTGGCTAAAGCGATGTATTCGTCCACTGCGGAGGAAAACACACACACACACACACACACACACACACACACACACACACACACACACAGTCAGTTCAGTGTGATCTGAGGACCTGACAGAGGACTGCAGCTGTGTGCACAAAGGCGACTTACACTTGGAGTCGACGATGGTGTGATACGGAGACCAAACCAGCATCCCTCCGCTGTCTTTGTCCGTGTACTTAGTGGAACCTGAACAAACAGGAAGAACACTCGACTTTAAAGGCTCATTCCGCCAACTTTACACCAAAAGCTCAGTTTAAACTATGATCAAATATCTTCTGTGGCTCTGGAGGAAGCTGTCCAAAGCTGAATAAGGGGCCGTACACATGTTGCCTTTGTGCCCTCAAATTCATTGTTGTCAGTGTAGACGTGTGGCAGGTGTGCTCAAACGCTGTCACTCCACACGCCTTCCTGACCGCCTATTTTACGAGGTGTGATGGCTGCACCCTGAGATAAACTGAGTTCAACTTTTGGAGCACATCAGCATGCACCACATGTCATGTGACGAGGACCAACCAATCACAGCCCACAGATATCTTTTCTTCTTCAGTAAATATCAGCGTGTGATAAACATGGAGGAGGAGTTGATCATGCTAGTGCAGAGCTGTCACATCTGTCCCACACACAAACAGGAAGTAGATCACCTCTGACCTCGGGATTTCAGGTAAACAGGCGATGATACGCTGCTGGTTAAGGTTGCTTAGCAACCTCAGACACAACCTGCCGCTGGGCTCCTGAAAGCTGGCACAGAAAAGGCACAAGAGCAACACCCAGCGCCCGACCTCATGTTACCCAGGTGGTTAAAGACACAGCATGTGTTCGGCCCTAAACAACCTCATGAAAGGGGCTTCTGAGTTGCATCATGGGAAATGTGGTGTAGGAGCCAGATATGTTTGTTCAATAACCCAGGGTTTAATTTGCAGTCCACTGTTTGGAACACAGGGTGTCACTGTGATGTTCTCATGCTCAGAGGGGTATTCCAGAAAGCGGGTTATGTGAAAACTCAGAGTAAGTTAACCCTGAGATGAGGGAAACTCTGGGTTTTCAGTTCCAGACAGAGAGGTAACTGAAACTCTGAGTCAGTCACCATGGTAACAGACTCTGTGAACATAACCTGCTCGCTGACAGGTTTCCTTCAATAAACCCTGAGTTTCTCTCTGTCTCCTCCCTCTTACACGCTGTTTCATTTCCTCATTCATTCAGTCCGTGTCAAAGCTTGTATCGAAGCGCATTCATTAGCGGAGATTTACCGTCTGTCACAGTCTAAATCCTGCTGGATATTAGTTTGTTACTCAGGACTGTCTGAAGTTACTGAATTTATGCACATCAGTCATTTCTTTGGACATCAGCTTTTGTCTTTACATTCAAATATTACACAGCGAGAATTCACCCTCAGCTCAGAATCAAACCTCTGTCCTTTTTATATTTATTATTTTTATAACACTGTGCACAAGGATCAGACTGTCAGTCTGTCAGAGCAGCTCCCACATGTTTATTGCACATAATGTGTAGGTCTAATTATTTAAATGTTAAAATGGGTATGAAGCTTTAGACACGTAGTATCAGTGACTAATGATCTCTATCACTGATGTCACTGGTCGCACTGATGGAACATAACTAAATATAAAGGTTTTCGACCACTACAGCGCTAAATGTCACGCCATATGCTGAGAGTTTGGTCTCTGTTGGAGCTAAATGGACTTTGTTCACACTTGCATAGAAGAATTAAATTGCTTTGCTGCAACCAAGAACAACCTGTGGATTCAACAGAGAAGCAACACAGCGTACGGTAAATCAAACTACACTCGGTGCGTCAACCAGGTCACTCCGGGGTTAGTCTGAGTGGGCAGAAGTTCGCTGCAGAGATCAGCCTCTCATTGGGCGGAACGAGCCACCCGCTGAAGTCCCGCCCTACCACCTCCGGTTGCAGTTTTCAACACGTCCTTTACTAACTTTTACGATGTTTGATCTTGCGGGGAAGTAGCCATTTTTCTGCCATGGTTCGCGTCCTGTAGGTGATATTTTTGTGGGCGTGTTACACCAAAACCTGTTTCCTCCTGGCAATATTTTTGCAAGCGCACCGTTGCTGTGGCACCGCCCAGAACGATTGTGATTGGTTGAAAGAAATGCAAAAAGCCGGGGCGTTTTTTTCTCCAATCTTAAAGTGAGAGTCGGCGCAGCCAGACCTTTCTTTTCTTGAGAAAGGTCTGGTGAGCGAGACTACTCCCGGGTTAAACGTCTCAGTCACCAAGCAATAGGCTTGCTTCTACATGTAGCACCCACTGTCTCCAGGCCCACACTGCAGACCAACAGTCTGGATGTCTGCACAGACTTTGAGGTGAAACATTTTACCAATGCTTCAGTTTTTGAATAATTTTTATCGTCGGTTTCTGTGAAACGATCGCGCTGCCAGTTTGACATTTAGTCAGTCACCAGATCTTAAATGGCTTAAACAGTGCGTCAGATTCAGGGGGATTTATTGGCGTCTCACGGTGACGTCTACAGATTACAACCAGCTGAAACTTCTCCAGCCTGGTTTTACAAACTGATGAAGATTTTTTGTCCATGCGCACATTTTCAGTGTGGATCCTGAGACTTTTAAACCAGTAAACACACTGAATAAAGCAGCTTCATGTTAAAATGTCTGTTTGTCTCACACTGCTTGTCACAGAGCAGCTGCTGACTACGGTGGCTGATATGAAAAAGTGAAAACATGAATGTCTCTATCTGGAGCCAGTGTTTGGTTTGTCCCTTCTGGGCTACTGTAGAAACATGGCGGTGCAGCAGGGTGATCTCGTGGATGAGGACCTGCTCATTCTGAAGGAACCAGAACACAATGATTCTTATGTTGAGCTGATTAAACACTAAAGAAAACAGACTGATTCTGTTCTATGTATGTCCTGCTGAATCTGACACACTGGAGCTTTAAATTAATATTTACTGTCATTGTTTTAACGCATCAGGTGCAGAAGGAAGCGTGATGAGTAGTTATTATTAATTATCAACACTTTCATAATAATAATAATAATAATAATAATAATGATATAATATCTTATGCTCTGTTAATTAATGTCTGTGGAGGGAAAACAAGGAGCAATGAAAACAACCCAACTCCATGAAGCTTCATTAGAAACAAACTAAATGTCACAAGCTGTCAGTGAGAGCGGAGGTAGCCTCGGCTCCTGTTTCTTTATTAACGCTGACTTAAAAAACTCAAAGTGTCACGGTTTGAACGCACCGTATGTGTGTGTGTGTGTGTGTGTGTGTGTGTGTGTGTTACTGTACATGTACCGAGGCTACCACCGTCCGTCACTCAGGTACAAACCAGGAAAAACTCACCGGGCTCGAACTCGGGAATGTTGGCCTGATAATCAGCTCCGACCCGCATCCCCACATCTGGAACACACCCGCACGAACACAACACACTGAGTTAATACACACATGATGTCGTTTTTGACGCGCACACACGGAGCGTCGGGAGGCTGTTCGAGGCTATACTCACCGTGTTCGTCGTCGCTGCCGCTTTCGTCAGAGAAATGTCCGTTAGAAGCGTTGGACGGACTCTTGGTGCCGTTAGAGCGACCCTTCCCCAGATACTCCGAGCCTTTATCCATCATCCCCGGCATCTCTCCGCTCAGATTCACCGATTTGAAGCCGCCGTGTCGGGACAGAAAATGTCAGCAGGAGCTGGAGGTTTTTTTCTGCTGCTGTTCGCTCACTCGCCGCTGCTCCGGCCGTGTCGCTGTCGCGCTCTTCTCTTCGCTCCCACCGCCTCATAAACGCTCATTCAGGGTCAAACCCCTCACATGTCGCAGCGGAACAGTCTCCTCTACGTGTTCAATAATCTCAAGATGCACGACGGGTCATGCGGCGGATATTCCTCCCGCTTGAAGCGGTGACTGAGCGGGGTCTAACCTCCGCGGCGGAAGGCTTTTTACGCACCGCTGTGAGACTCCAGCTGCTGCGGCGCCTGTGGCAGCAGATCCTTCCGCCCACACAAACTAATAAACTAAAATAAAAATAAATCCGAAATAAAATAAAAACTGAGATTCAGCAGCAGAAAAAGTCACATGAAAATCATGAGGAGCCAAATGAGTCTGAAACACCCGGAAATGATGAAAATGACCCAGAAATCAAAGTGTAAACATCCTGATCTCTGATGAAAACATATCTCAGCTGATTCACGGACCAAACATCGTGACGTCACCACATCATATGAACTCAAAGTGATGTCATGTTGGTGAAGATTCAGCGCGGACTTTTTGTTTTCTGTGCTTGTTTTTCTGTCGGTGTTCCTGCACCGCCTGAGTTTGACCAGCAGGGGGAGACACCGCACAGCGATCTGACGGCAGTCAACAGACAGAGAGGACACACGGTCCATCCTGCCAGGGGACACACGGGGGACACATGGTGCTTCACCCAGACACTCAAACTGTCCGTCCTGTCATGTAAATTCACTTCAGCTCAGATCTGGATCAGATCACAGGATCAACTGGATCTGTCTGTGCACAGTGCTGGTTCCCAACCTGAGGGTCCCGACCTCTGTCAGGGGACACACGGGGGACACACGGGGGACACACAGGGGACACACGGTCCATCCTGCCAGGGGACGGACGGTGCTTCACAGCTGGTCTGTTTGGACTTCAGAGCTGTCAGAAATGTCCTTCAGATTATTCAGCAGGTGTGTTTCCAGCACGTTGTGTTTTCCTCGCTGACACTTGGCACCAGAACGAACCAGCTGTGCAACATTCAGAGCAGAAATAAGTGTTGAACACATTCTGGTCAGATTTGTTTTTACGGGTCAAACAATGAGCTAATGTGTGATTGTGGATGAAGAACTAATCAGACAGACAGAACTGTCCGTCCAGCAGCTCACTGAGTATAAAACCACCAGCAGGGATTTATTTTCCCATGATCCTTTGAAACCACGGCGACATCACTTTTCTTGAGCTGCTCTCAGACCGTCTCCACCAAAACATGGGAAACAAGGCAACGAGCAACTTGGTACAAAATGTCTCACAAAAAAAATAACCCAATAATAATAACAATAATAATAGCGATTATTATTATTAGTATTATTACTGTTATTATTATTATTATTATTATTATTAGTATTATTACTGTTATTATTATTAATAATAATAATAATAATAATAATAATAATTTTATTATTGTTGTTATTCTTATTAATAATAATATTATTATTGTTATTGTGATTATTATTATTGTTACATTTTAAAATTATATCACAGTATTATTTCCTTGTTTGTTTATTTTTAATTTTCTCTTTTTCTAATTTCTTGCTTGTTGTTTTGGGTCGTATCCTCTGTGACGATCATATCGTCTCCACCTGTCTGTCTGTTTCTATCTGTCTCCACCTGTCTGTCTCTGTCTGTCTGTCTGTACCTGTTTGTTTATGTCTCTACCTGTCTGTCTCCACCTGTCTGTCTGGCGCTTAACTGTCTGTCTCTGTCTCCACCTGTCTGTCTCTGTCTGTCTGTACCTGTTTGTTTATGTCTCTACCTGTCTGTCTCCACCTGTCTGTCTCTGTCTGTCTGTCTGTACCTGTTTGTTTATGTCTCCACCTGTCTGTCTCTGTCTGTCTGTACCTGTTTGTTTATGTCTCCACCTGTCTGTCTCTGTCTGTCTGTCTCCGTCTGTCTGTCTGTACCTGTTTGTTTATGTCTCTACCTGTCTGTCTCCACCTGTCTGTCTGGCGCTTAACTGTCTGTCTCTGTCTGTCTGTCTCTGTCTCTACCTGTCTGTCCCTCCCTGTTTCTCTGTCTCCCTCCACCTGTCTGCCTCTACCTGTCTGTCTCTGTCTTCACCCATGTCTCTCTACCTGTCTCCCTCCACCTGTTTGTCTCCACCTGTCTGTCTCTGTCTGTCTGTCTGTACCTGTTTGTTTATGTCTCTACCTGTCTGTCTCCACCTGTCTGTCTCTGTCTGTCTGTCTGTACCTGTTTGTTTATGTCTCCACCTGTCTGTCTCTGTCTGTCTGTCTCTGTCTGTCTGTCTGTACCTGTTTGTTTATGTCTCTACCTGTCTGTCTCCACCTGTCTGTCTCTGTCTGTCTGTCTGTCTGTACCTGTTTGTTTATGTCTCCACCTGTCTGTCTCTGTCTGTCTGTCTCTGTCTGTCTGTCTGTACCTGTTTGTTTATGTCTCTACCTGTCTGTCTCCACCTGTCTGTCTGTACCTGTTTGTTTATGTCTCTACCTGTCTGTCTCCACCTGTCTGTCTGGCGCTTAACTGTCTGTCTCTGTCTGTCTGTCTCTGTCTCTACCTGTCTGTCCCTCCCTGTTTCTCTGTCTCCCTCCACCTGTCTGCCTCTACCTGTCTGTCTCTGTCTTCACCCATGTCTCTCTACCTGTCTCCCTCCACCTGTTTGTCTCTACCTGTCCCTCCCTGTCCCTGTCTCTCAGTGTGTCCTAAGCTGTATGGACCGCAGACCGCCTCGCGGAGGCTGCTCTCGGAGCGCGTGCTGCAGCCATCTGCCAATGAGGAGCCTGCTGACAGAGAGAGAGAGCGCGCGGGAGAGCGAGGCTCCTACTCTACAGCGCGCGGGGCTCGTGCAGCATCAGATATGTGAGCGGCGGGAAGCAGCTCTGCCTCGCGCTGCAGGAGGACGGCAGGATGGCGGGAGGACGGCGGGGTCTCGTGGCCCCTCAGAACACGTTCCTGGAGAACATCGTCCGCCGGTCCAACGGTAGGATCCGGTTCAGTCCGGTTTACACAGCTGGCTTTAACGGCCACAGCCTGTCTGTGGCGGGGAACGTCTCGTGGTTCTGTTCGGTTGTTTCATCATCAGACAGCTCCTCTGTGATAGGCTCATCTCATTCCACAAAACCTGCACGTGCCTGGTTCCTTACCTTTGTAGTAAGCTAATTAGTTAGCTTCACTTCCGGTGTTTGTCTTCATCACAGCAGAATTTATCTTCACCTAAAATCAACCAGTGTGTCTCATTAAAACCGCCATGCAGTTTGATATGTCTTATACTTGTTATATTTTCATATTAAACCCACCAGAGCGCATGTTTACCTTCGTGTCCCACCTTATGTTAGCCAAGACTTACATTAAATCTGTTCTGATCGTTTTAATATATTTTTATATTCTAAACTAGCATGTTTACCTTCATTTTATGGCGTTATATTAGGCCGTGTAGTTCATGTAGTTAACCTGTGCTTACATTCATTTAAAAATACTAGCACGTACATATTCTATATTTTGATATTTTCTACACATTCTCAGCATATTAACCTTTAACATTATATGAGGCTGTACACCTTCTACCCTGTATGCTGATCATAGAGGCAAAACACTACACAGAGTTCCCGAGGATCCTTAAAAAGTCTGACAAGGCATTTCATTTATTAATCTAATAATAAGGCCTTAGCTGGTATTAAAATGTATTAAAACAACATTTAAAAGTCTTAAAAGTTCTCAGACTTGGGGAATAGGATTTTATGAATATATAAAATTTCAAAAAAATTGTAACAGATATTTTTGTAAAATAATTTACCTTAGACTGCCTGTCTTATTAACGTCTGAAAAGCCGAACCAAAACACCAAGAAAACTCGCCAACGAACGGCAGATATTTCCAAGTTTTATGTTGCGACAAACATTTGAGCTAAAATGCCCTGAAATAATTGATGTCACTTCATGTTTGTTTTTTGTTTTTAATTAAGTTTAGGTTATTGTAAAAAACAAAATCGTAAATTTCATTGTGAGTGGCATTTAAAAAATCTTAAAAAGTCTTAAATCTAACTCACCTTGAACCGTAGGAACAGATGTTTTGTTTTTTTCTACATATTTTTATATTGAAGCATATTTTTAAAGGTTGTGTGCCGTACATCTTCTCTACCCTGCATTCTGCTTGATGTAGGCCGAGTTAATTAAAGTTTACATTTATATTTAAAAACTAACACGTGTATACTTTGATGATGCTTCATATATATACCTTAAATTTGAGAAAGATAACTTAATTTCCTTCTCATGTTGCTTTGCCTGTTCAACATTTGACTTCATATGAATCAACCTCAAAGTTCACATTTAAAGAACAAGTCAACAGACAGAAAATGAATCGGCAACTATTTTGTAATTATTTGTCAGGCGACGGGTTTTGCTGGTTACAGTTTCAATGTGAGAATTTACTGCTTTCTCTTTGTTTATGTCATCATGAACTGAATATATATTTCAAGCTGTCTATTTGCTTGATAGATGAATAATCAATAAATTCATCGTCAATGAAAGCAATCGTTATGTGCAGCCCTATTTTACTTCCATATATATATATAGAGTATGCATATGGCCTAATGTAGGCCTGTGTAAAGGTAACAGTAATATGAAATATTAAAATAAGTGTGTTACTTTAACTGTTTAGTAGGTCACTGAATTCTGCTGGATACAACTCTAGTCTGTGTATTAGCATTAAATTAAATGTGATTCTCACTCTGCTGAAAAACATTTAACTCCAACTTTGTGACAAAATGTTCTTCAACATTCAGTATCAAAATAACAATAACACATAAAGTCTAAAAGTCCACTGAGGTATGCACGTACAGTGAGCATGATGGGACATGGAGGCTTCACAAATAACAAACCAAAGATTTATTTATAGAAATGTCATTAAAGAGGAACTTTAAAGAGCCAGTCTCCAAAATGACAGAGAGCAAACATGTCATTTCTGACTCGTCCTCAGAGACATCTCTGCATGCAGGCTTTATTGTCCAGATTCTGGGACATCTGTCGGTCTCTGCCTCGATGCAGTGATGGTGAACAACATAACATTTGTGCTGCTGTTCCTGTTTTGAGCAACATAACGTTAGAATTATCCATAAGTTCAAAGTAACATGAGTTGAATCAGTCTTTAATCCGTCAGGTACACAGTAGGAACTCAAAGTGATCACAGCAGAGTCAGGTGGTGATGGGTAGCCTGTGTTTTTAGTTCAGCTCTGATCTCACTGTTTCATCTGTTTCTGCTCCTTTAAACACTTTTCGTCCGTTTGGATATTAAATCACTGACAGACGTGCACGTGTCCCTCCCCATCCTCTGACCTGTGATATAGATGTTGTATTAGATCTTGGATTATGGTTAGTGTTGTGTTTTCCTGGTTTTAAAGGCTGCAGTACGGTAAAGTGATGTCATTTCCTGAACTTAAACCAGACTGTTGCAGCTGCTCTACTATTTGCCTTCACTAGGGTTGGGATCCGGATCTGGCTCTTTTTTGGAACCGGGTCCAAAGTTCCGGTTCCGGAACGAGTTCCATCACATTTGGAGTAACGGTTCCTGCAAACGGTTCCTAGATTGTAAAGAAAAAAAAAAAAAACAAACACGTCACGTGCATTTCCATTAGAGTGCGGCACGGGCCGTATATTTCTGTCCGAACCCGACCGAGCCCGACATTATTTAATGACTAAAGCACTGAGTTTATGTCACACAGTTGTCATGGTTACAGGCTATTTAACAGGCTGGGCATGCGCCGTGGGTGCTCAGCGGAGAGATAAGATAAAATAGGAAAAACCTGTCTCCCTCTTTTATTTTATTTTCAGCGTTTAATCAAGGCGGAGGCGGGTGGCGGGAGGTCCGAGGCTTCCAGCGAGGGGAGTGGTAGAAACAAACAGCCAATATGTGTGTGTTTTCTGTTCAGGTGTAAATAACAGTGGCCAAGCATGAATGCATATAAGTATTTTTTATTACAGTGCTGTGGTTAATTTGAGGTAATAGTGTTACTGTAGAAATCAGAGAATCACTTTTTGTTGTTATATATTCTCAGGGAGATGATACAAGCTCTAAATCTGAAATACACACCACACACAAATGTGTATTTTCATCTAATTGTACTGTGCAACAGTTAGAATAAAGTTTTTGTATTTGTATGATTGCAGTTGTGTTTATTATAGACTTGTTTAAGTATAGCAAGTATAATGAATATAATGTAGGAATCGGAATAGTCAAAATCCTAACGAGTCCTAGTCCTAGCCTTCACACACTTGTAGTCTCATTCATGAAACGCGAGCAGAACAAATGTGCGTGTAAACTGTTTGCAGAGGGAAAACTAACTGTATTTTAGCATTCATCAAACGTTAGTAGCTCAGATCTTTTCAAAGGCACTAATCGAAATCTCCACCCCCTTCTGACTGCTCCTAGTGTTTTTGCAAATAAGATATTGCACAGAAATGTTGCTTGTCATTATTAGAAATGACAACCTTAATTCATATTGTGCTCTGTTATGTTCACAATACTTTGAAACACATTAAAGGGGCAAAAAGCGAAATGGTTTCACCGCTAGGTTTGCTGTTGTGCGCTGCCTGCAGACCAGAACAAAGTGTGTCATGAGCCACACCTCCCTCTACCTCTGCTCTGAAAATGAGTATAATAGGTCCTCATTAACGTTACCTGTCCAGGAGAAGAAGAGCTAGCTCTGAGTCAGATTGTAGCCCCTTCAGCTCTCGCAGTGCTCTGCACCTTGGAAATGCAAGGCCAATGTTAATCCGAGTTCTGTCCCTTTCTTTATCCGACAACTTCTTCACCAACAACCGTTGTTTCTTAAGAGGTAATGTCAGGTCCTGGTCATCTTCAGGTGGACGTTCTGCTCTCTGCCATTTCATTTCAAAAATACACGCTGCCATTGCTCACTGGCTGTAGCCTTTTATAGGGAGGGAGGGCCAAGGGCTCCGAGAGGAGGAGGAAGAGGAGGCGGCGGCGATTCACATGAACGTACATGAACGCGCAGCCGGACCGGCTTGTAAACAATGGGCTGGAGATCAACACAGAGAGAGGGTGTGTGAGGTCATGCTATACTCCAGATGAAATTACACCTCTAGTTCTTCACATAGCAATTTTTTAATTCCTTCAATCTAGACATGATGAATTTCGCTTATTGCTCCTTTAAAGTCAAACATGACAGGAGATTAGAAATAAAACTCATTCAGATGGATTAGTTGGTAATTAGCAGATTAGGTTTCTTGAAAATGTGAATGAGTTCTTTAAATCGACTTAATACCTGTGTTTTCTACATGTCTGCCATCCCCCTGATCCAATCAGGAGAGAGACCTCCACAGGTGTATCTTCTGTTTGAGTGGTGACACTGTGAGACCCACGTTACTGAGCAAACACTGAGCAGTCAGTGATGATGTCACAACGTGCAGAGATTTAACACTTAATATAACACGTACATCACCGAAGCTTCTGACTTTGACTGACTGCTCCAGTGGAGGCGTGTCGTTGTCTCTCTGATGATGTAAGCAATTTGCTTGTCTGCTGCTGTGAGTGGGCGGGGGCCTCCTGTAGCTGTTGCGTTTTTTTATGCGTGTGCGTTTTTTGGATAAAGTTTCATTTTGGAGCATTTTAACTTCCTGGATGGTTCTTACAACAGAGGACGCAGAATTAACGGCACCTGTTACCTCCTTCCAGGCCTTTGATGTACTTGTCCCTGTCACACCACCACTAATAAATTAATAATAAACAAATTAATATATATTTGCTATTTTTTCTGAACTTCACCTAAAATAACTTCAGCCTCAGCTTTGGAAAAGTCTTTTTTCATTTCCTCCATGTGTTCACAGGTCGACAGGATGCACCTGTCCACAGTAATTATCACCTCCATATATGGTGCCACTGAATATTCATGGGCGGGATGGATGCTAACTGCTGACTAGCGGTAGTGCGCTGTCAGTTTACGATTGTTTGGCGCTCATGAACATGAACACGTGCCTATTGTGTCCTGTGGCGTTCATGAATCCGGTGTAGGTTTTTAGTATCAAGGTTTTTTATGTGCAAATCTCCTCACAGATTTAATAACAAAATGAGACCATTAGTCATTACATCCAATTAACTGATATCTCGCCCCACCTTACCTCTCTGAGCTGCTCCATCCCTACGCTTCTGCTCGGAGGAAGCTCCGGTTGGATAGAGCTTTTTCTGCTGCTGCTCCCAAACTTTACGAACGACCTACCTTTGCACATCAGACAAGCCACCTCACTGTCCAATTTTAAAACTCGTCTTAAAACCCATTTTTATTCCTTGGCTTTCAACTCAGCGTGAGACTCTGCTCTTGTTTTAGTGTTTTTATTGTTTATAATTGTTTGTTTTATGTCTTATGTTTTATGTTTATGTAGAGCGCTTTGTTACGGCTGTTGTTGTTTTTAACGTGCTCTGTAAATAAAGTTGAGTTGAGATGATTATGTATCCAAAGTCTCCTTGTGTAGATATTTTGTCAAAGCGCCGACAGTCAGCTCTACAAATATCGTCACGATATCAGTGTCAAAAATAAAGTGAAATCCAGGAGCTGGTGTTTTGACTTGCAAAGCTTTCATGCACAGTAACGCAGAGTGCAGTCTGTCTCTCCTCTCTGCTGAGCTCCTGTGTGTGTGAGAGCAGGAGCTGAGCCCCGCCCATGGCGAGACATCAGACGCCATGAACAACAGCAAAATGCAGCATGAACGTTTTTATTTGTTATTTACTGAGGTTATGAGCGCTTGTTTCATTCAGCTCAGTGTGAGAGCCTGTTGCATTTTGCTGTGGCACACCCTGTTTGTTTTTTGTTGTTGGTGTAAACACCCTGCTCAAAGAGAGACGGACCAACAGCTTCTCATCCCACATCGTTACATATCACCGCCTGGTCAGTGGACTTTCACGTCTACTTACTACACGCTCGCCTTTCTGCTTTTGCTGTCGATGAACCAGGACGCCACAACCAATAGCGAGATGTCGACAAAAACACATGGTAAGGTTTAGAAAAAACCCCTACATGGTTTGGCTCTTAGCTCATACAGGAAGCAAACAGCAGGCACACGGGTGAAAGTCCAGAGTTTGTTGGACCCATCCACCGCCCGTCCAACCCGTCCTATAAGGACTTTCCAGCTCCATATATTACATCGTTACTGGCAGAATTTCCAACTGACGCAGTCCAGCGGCGTATCATACTGCTGCGACAGGTGCTGTCCAGCCAACCGGCAACATATCATAGCACAATGTAAGGTACTATCCACCCACGTTACAGTGGCCAACGTGGAAACATGAATGTCCCTCTCTAGATCCAGTGTTTGGTTTGTCTGTTCTGGGCTACTGTAGAAACATGGCGGTGCAACATGGTGATCTCTGTAGACCTGCTCCCTGTGTGGATATAATCAGCTCATTCTGAGGTAACGAAAACTCAAGGATTCTTATTTTCAGCTGATTACACACTAAGAAAACACACTGAAAACAAGCTGACAATTGCGTGGCCTTCTCAGATTTTATGTGCACCGTGCATATGTATGTGGTATTCAAACCCTACACACACACGTGTGCAGACGGCTCTGTAAACAGACATACAGGAACACATTTATCTCTGTCAGCCATGTGCTTCCTGTTGAAGTGATGCAGTTGAACGAGCAGCAGATCCGCCTCAGTCAGGCTGCTGCTTAATTCACTGTGATGATGAACTACGGCTGAACAATCAATTAACACCACGTCACGCCGCTCAGCCCAATTCACCCCAATTAATGAAATGACAAGGGATGGAGTCGAACTTTAAACTCTGACGAACTGCTGGCGGCCCGAGAGGCTGCAGTGTTCATTACCGCACACAGCGGGGAGCGTTTGTCCTGGTGGTGGCGCCAGAGGGAGGGTCAGGAAATGTCTTAATGAGCTTCGTGTGGGGATAAGGCCAAGTTCTCTGCTTCGTCTGAAGAATGTCACATGTCAGGAAGAGTCAGTAATTCACTGTTATCGGTCATAAACAGAATTAAGCTGTAATGAAATAGTGATGTGAGGCTATTATGATACAGAAATCAGACAAATATTTGAGCTAAATAAAAAAAAATAGGAAAATTAGTAATTAAAATATACAAAATGAGATCTGGAGCTGAATCTTATAATATATTTCTTCATAACTTTAATAATTTCACTAGAGATGCACCAATTGTAAAATTCTGGGCCTATTCCGATTTTTGTTGTTGTTGCTGATTTGTTTTCCCCTTATAAAAAACCAACTGAACAGTTTTAAAGTCAACAGAATCCAGCAACTGTTTGGCAAATGGTTCGTAGCAACCGAAAAACATGTCTGGACAAACAGAGATCTTCCCTGGGACGCCGTCAGGATGACAGGACGCAGTAAACTCACTGTCGACATGTCAGAGGACGCAGCCTGTTGTTGATCTGATGATGCTACACTGTGAACGACAAATCTGCGATGACATCAGCAGGAGGAGAGCTAGTTAACGTTAGCTGTTAGCAGCCGGTGGCCACGACTAACGGAGGTTACACTGAGTTACATTATGATGCATTCAAGCTCTTTTCAATAAGCACTGGACGAAGGTAAATTCTAACATTCTCATGATGTGTTCAATGTCATCTTGTGAATTGTAGTTTTTGGTGAGAAATTTGAATAAATCAGCTGTTTGAAGGAGAAATATGTTGAAGTTTTCACTATAAAATAGATATTAGAGAAGAAACTATTAAAAGATCACGCAAAAGACAAAGATTTTTCAGAAATGTGTCTGATTGAATTTGTGCTCAGTGGTAGGGTAGAGAAGGACTGGATGACTTTGAAACTTTTTTTTTTTTTTTACAATAAAGATTTTTTTGTTTACATCGCACAAAAGGGGGAATAAATAACAACAAATAGAAATAAACAACAATATAAGAACATTAGTGTTGATATTGGCCCAGAATTTCAAAATCAGTGCATCCAGATTAACACCTAGCGATAGCTAGCTGCTAACACCTAACAGCTAACATAAACTAGCTGCTAACACCTAACAGCTAACAAAAAACTAGCTCCAAAACCTAACAGCTAACATAAACTAGCTGCTAACAGCTAACATAAATTAGCTGCTAACACCTAACAGCTAACATAAACTAGCTGCTAACAGCTAACATAAACTAGCTGCTAACACCTAACAGCTAACATTAACTAGCTGCTAACAGCTAACATTAACTAGCCTGTCCCCGGGATGATGGGACGCTGTTATCCTGTAGCTCTGCTTGTCAGCCTGAGACACAACAGACAAACATCGACTGCTGCTGTCGGCTGAGAACGGTCGCCAAGGAGGATATCGGCCGATAACCATGTTCAGCTGATAAATCTGTGCATCCCTAATCTTCACACATGAACGTTCGGTGACATCAGATCTGTTTATCTGTTGTGACCATGTTGTGTGTGTTTGAAACAAATCTCCATCCTGAAGTGTGTGACGTTAACAACGTGACACCAGTGAGTGGTGTCACGTTGTTAACGTCCTCTGGGTTCTTCAGGAGCATGTTAAAGCCTGCAGGATGCTCCTCAGCTGCACGTCACACATGATCTTCTTCTCTCAGGCTTTGTTTCAAAAATTAATGTCAAAGACTGAAATATTCAGGAAGTCATACTGGAATGCCAGGTTTGGTAATATATTGATATTATGTTGATATAATGAGACCAGATATGCTCTTAGATTTTGGATGTGGTAACATGTAAGTGATGTGTGTTCCTGGTTTAAAGGCTGCGCTACAGTAAAGTGATGTTTTGTCACCTCACCAGGCTGCTCGACGTGTTATTTGCCTTTAATCACTTACATCCACGTTACTGATGATTTTTCTTTTTCTAAAGATTATTTAATGCCATTATTAGATGGACTAAGCATGAAGGGGGGGCGGAGAGCCAGGATGACATGCAGCAAATGGCCACAGGCTGGAGTCGAGCCTATGACTGCTGCAGTAAGAACGACTGCTTTGCACATGGCGCGCCTGCTCTAACCACTGAGCCACTGGGTGCCCCACTCCTGATGATTATTGATCAAACATCAGTGTAAATATGAAGAAATGTCAACATCAGTAATCAGTCAATCAACCAATCAATCAATTTTATTTATAAAGCCCAATATCACAAATCACAATTTGCCTCACAGGGCTTTACAGCATACGACATCCCTCTGTCCTTATTTATGGACAGAGCACACGGGGTCCAGGTGTAGCTCATCCAACCAACCACAGAGCGCTGCAGGGATGACGTTTGTCATCGTAGGTCGACCCTGAGGTTAACATCACCCTGGTTCTCTTGTCAAAAAGCCAGCGGGATTTTTCCATTTGATTCTGAATCAGTGTAGAAAATAAACTCTGTGACAAACAAACATTTATGATATTTACATGTCTTGTTCACTGAGATAATCTTCACTAATGAACACCACGTTAGGATTATTGAGGCATAAATACAATCAGCAGAAGTAATAAGCTATAAACAAACTACTCCATGGTCACATGACTTCAACATCACCACAACGAGGCTGTAAAGGTGTTCAGCGCGATGACGTTCTGTAGTCTCATTAGGCTACTTGTTAACAACTGTCTTTTTTAAGACACATAGAGGCTTCTAAATTCACAGCGCGGTATTTACTGATGTATTTAATGTGGTGAAACAAAACATGAAAGTCTCTTCAGCTTGTGTTAACCACAGACCTCATACACCCTTTCACTGTTAGTAAACAGAGTGACGTTTGTTGGTGGGCGGGGCTTAGCTGGAGGCAAAACAATTAGCTAGCGCTAGCTAACAAGTTGTGTTGTCTTGTTTTAGACGATGGAGGAAGATGATGTGAGTGGTGCGTTCAGAAACACTCATTGTGAGTGTGGGAGCGCACTCTGACACAAACTGGAGCGTTGATAAATTGGGAGCGCTGTGTGAATGTAGCGTTGGGTTATCCAGAGCAGCGCACTCTCAGAGTGGCAGAGCGCACTCTGGACACTCTGTCTGTGGAGACGGAGCAGCAGAGCGCCGAGCGGAGTGAATGTGTGATTAACTTAACCGTTGGTTCATTCATGTAGAAATATAACGCTGCGTTTCTTCCACCAACAGGGCTCTCATTTTAGTGTAGAGCGTCAGACTGAATTTACCAACGCACCATGTCAGGTCACTCACTCTCCGGGACCGCCAGTGTTACTTGAATAAGTAAACACTGACCAACGGGACCAGACTGGCCGACCCGGCGTTACGGCATTATAAATAAACAGCGTTACTGATGGAGCTACTTTTTTCAGTAATGAGTAATCAAAAAAGTTACTGTCTCTGCCGTTACAACGCCGTTACCGTTACTCACAATAAAATGCGCTGTTGCTCAGCTTTACTTGAGTTCACTGGCGCAGCTTTCACCCATGCAAGCTCCCTCACAGCGGAGCTCGAAAGTATTTTTCTCTTTGGTGAGGGGGAAGCATAAGTGATGATGATTGGCTTAGGGAGAGTAAAATTTTATCATAAACCAATCAGAGGCAGAGTAGGGCGGGTATTCCCAAGCACACAAGCATGGTTGCTGTGTGGGCTTGTTGTTTTGTAAAGTGCTTATTTGGGCTCGCTCTCTAAACATCGTCTTTCTCTCTATATATCCGTCTAATAAGTTATTTGAACGCATGATAGTGTGCTGGACTGCAGGATGTTTCCACAGCTCCGCTCCCTCTGCCCCTCTCCTTCTCTGCATACACACAGCTGACGGTCAGTCAGTCAGACTTTTCACACTTAAATTGTGCAATTAATGGAGGTTCTTACACACACACACACACACACACACACACACACACACACACACACACAACAATGCAGTGTAGTGTAGATAAGTGTACAGTGTTTTATAATAATGATTTAATCTAGTAAGTGTCAGTTTCATTTATTTAACATATTCAGTGTTGAGTTTCATTACATACAGTTCCATTAAGGGGGCGTGTCCAAGCAATTTGACATATTTGAGCATTTTATAAAAAAAGTAACGCTATAGTTACTTTTCCAGGTAATTAGTTACTTTTATGCTGCAGTAACTCAGTTACTAAGTCAGTTACTTTTTGAGGAAAGTAACTAGTAACTACAGCCCTGTGGGGGAGAGGCAGCTTTACCTCCAGGTAATAACAAACCAAAAACACAAATCTGGGTTTGAGGACTCAGTGAGATCAGGAGATCATGTTAGAATTCAGCCCTGATTGCTACAAAGCCCTGAACAGCTCCCCTGAGCAGTTTTGCCAGGTATCTACAGTTGACACAGTTTGTACCAACATTTCAAGCAACCCGAGACATGACGTGAATAAACGTGACCAAGTGTAACATGAATAAAACTTTAATCCATGAACATGATTTCTGCCCGAGTCACAAATAGAGTTTCATCGGTGTATCAGCTCTATGACTTTGTTTTAAAGAGGTCACACACACACACACACACACACACAGAGTGGAATAAAGCTTCCTGTGCTGTTTGTGTCTCTGATTGGCCGTTAGCTGTTTGTCCTGTTTGTGTCCAGACTGAATATTAATAAGAAACAGTGAGCACCCTAAATATGAAGCACTGTATCCCCTGGTGCACATCAGCTACATGATGGATGAATGGATGAACAGATGGATGGATGGACAGATTGGTGGATGGATGGATGATGGAGGGATGGATGGATGATGGAGGGATGGATGGATGATGGAGGGATGGATGGATGGACGGATTGGTGGATGGATGGATGGATTGGTGGATGGATGGATGATGGAGGGATGGATGGATGGATGGATGGATGATGGAGGGATGGATGGATGGATGGATGGACAGATTGGTGGATGGATGGATGATGGAGGGATGGATGGATGGATGGACCGATGGATGGACGGATTGGTGGATGGATGGATGGATGGACGGATTGGTGGATGGATGGATGGATGGACGGATTGGTGGATGGATGGATGGATGGATGGATAGATGGATCACAGTCTGTTTTTATAGAAGTGCTTGTGACGTCTCCAGTGTGGCTTTGACCTGCGGCTGAAAACATGTTGCCCACTGTGTAGAAATACTAAGATATATATCGTGTGTCTCTGCTCAGCCTGTAAATGCTGAGATATGAATTTTGGTCTGTATGGCTCAGCCCCACTGCAGAGCTGCAGAGCTGCAGCACTTAGGTGATCAATCTTTTTGTCTGTCACCAGACACTTAATTGGCGATCAGTCAGTTACTTATTTTTAATCCCACTGGTTTATCTTCTGGATATTTTCTTACCTTCTGCTCAGCATTATGAGCGATTGCTGGATAAAAGAAGACATTTAAACACGTCGCCATGAACTCTAGAGGTGGGAATGTCCAGGCACCTCACGATTCCATTTGGTTACGATACAGAGGGCAACGATTTGATTTGATGATGTTGCTGCATCAATTCTTTTTTCATTTCTATACATGTTTTCATTTTCTCACTGTGTGACTACTTATTTCTTTTAAAACACAGCATACTGTGTTTGTGGTGATCTGTAAATTGCTGCATTAAAACATCTCCACATGTTTGATGCTCTGAACTTGTTTTGTTGTGTGATGCCCTGAACTGGGCTGATTGTAACCCACTGCTTTCTGTGGTCAGATACCAACTTCGTGCTGGGGAACGCTCAGATCGTGGACTGGCCCATCGTCTACAGCAACGACGGCTTCTGCAAACTGTCCGGTTACCATCGAGCTGAGGTGATGCAGAAGAGCAGCACCTGCAGGTACAGCTGCACACCTGAACACACGCTGTTGCTGCACCAGTAACCAGTAAGATGGTGGGTGTATCAGGACTGTGTTTTCTCCTGCAGCTTCATGTACGGAGAGCTGACTGACAAGGAGATGACTGAAAAGGTTCGACAGACCTTTGAGAACTACGAGATGAACTCCTTTGAGATTCTGATGTACAAGAAAAACCGTGAGTACTTCAGTTTTTTAACAGTACTGCAGATGTCACATACTCTGTGCTACAGGTGCTTCGCCTGACCTGAATCTCCCAAAAACCCAGAAACTCACGGACCTCGAGACCTCGAGACCCAGTTTCTCTCCTAAACTGGGACACAGCGTGCTGACAGTTGGCGGCCTGTCAGTGACAGAGGCAGTCGGTAAAAGACAGAGCTCTCTGACAGACTGGAGCTTAATGAGTCAGCAGATTCACTCATTCACTGCTGCTTTAATTTATTTTCATTTCCATAAACAACACAGCACCATGCAGAGGAAAACACAGGGTTTATACAGACCGGGGCAAATCACTCCTTTTTATTTTCACAGATGAAATTTTTTTTACCACGACCATCGATCTCACTGTTGAGAAGGAAAAACTCTACTTCAGCCTGAATCCTTCATAAATCTGCAGCATGTGAAGTCCAGTTCAGACCAAAGATTCACGACGAGACAAAACTGTTTCAGATCGTCACAGAGAAAAGTGTCAGCGGTGTGAACTGGCCGGTCTGAGCTGGACTCAAGCCGGCTGATGGTGTCACCTGACACTCAGCTGGTCAAATGGCCGGCAGCTGGTTTTAAAGCACGTCACCTGTTTCAACAGCCAATCAGCTTGTAGTGAAGTCAGCTGGTCAAGTCACAATGACCACAGACGGCGTGTTGGCTTGCTGCAGCAGGTGCTCCGTCCCCACAGAGCCCTCTGTTTCTGTCCTCACGGTGTGCCGGTGTCAGACAGTGGGTCGCTGCTGCTGCTGGCTGTATGTGCTTATGCCCCGCCCACACACACATTCTCACTGACTGATGAATTGGCGCTGGTTATTTATATTATTGTGGCGTATTGATTATGAATACAGTCCATCTGATGCTGGTTTTGTTTCATCACTGTAGCCAGTATCTCACTGTCACTATTTATTATTAATTAATTATTATTAAATATATTCAGCCACAAAATAAGTCTGAAAAGCTGCAAATCAGAACGAAGCACAGAGAGTTGTTGACTAGAGATGATACGCCGTCTCATGGCGGTCACTTCCTGTCAGCGTTACAGATCAGAAGTACAGAGAGTTGTTGACTAGAGATGATACGCCGTCTCATGGTGGTCACTTCCTGTCAGCGTTACAGATCAGAAGTGCAGAGAGTTGTTGACTAGAGATGATACGCCGTCTCATGGTGGTCACTTCCTGTCAGCGTTACAGATCAGAAGTACAGAGAGTTGTTGACTAGAGATGATACGCCGTCTCATGGTGGTCACTTCCTGTCAGCGTTACAGATCAGAAGCACAGAGAGTCGTTGACTAGAGATGATACGCCGTCTCATGGTGGTCACTTCCTGTCAGCGTTACAGATCAGAAGTACAGAGAGTTGTTGACTAGAGATGATACGCCGTCTCATGGCGGTCACTTCCTGTCAACGTTACAGATCAGAAGCACAGAGAGTCGTTGACTAGAGATGATACGCCGTCTCATGGTGGTCACTTCCTGTCAGCGTTACAGATCAGACGTCTCGAGGTCATGCTGTTGGACTGAATATCAGCACAGCTGTGATTCAGTTGTAGGGACGAGGCTGCAGCGCTGATCTTCAGTCCAACAGCACGGCCTCGAGTGTATACAGTAACAGTTTATTAACAGCAAAAAAAGTGACAACAGGTCATGATATGTTTTTTTTAATGATGGCTCCGCCCACACAAATAGTGTCACATCTAGACACCAGAACTGTTGCCAAGCAACACACAAACACTCCTGAACACCAGCTCGCTGCTCTGTGTAGGTCGACACGTTACCACCGACCAGCTGCTGTGTATCATGTAGGCTACATCTGTGTGTCTGTGTTTAGCTATCGACCAGTGAAATCAGTCTGTTGACAGTCACCTTGGCGGCGTGTGTGATGCTGGTGGGTTAACAGCTTAATCAGGTGGCTGTGTCTTCTTCCAAAGTGAAGTGAAGTTTGTTGTTTGTGGAAATAAGTTCCTCTCTGAATGTCGGCTAATCAATGGTTAATGTGATTAACGGTTCAGAGCACCTGTGAAGTGCAGTAATACATGCAGAGTTAAAAGTCCCAGTGCTGTCATACTGCGTATCAGCACTCGTGCAATATATCCTGTCCAATCAGATTGCTCGGTCAGAACTGTTGTAGTGTTATTGTTTTAGTTCTTCCTTTTCTTTATTCGTCTCAGCTGACAGTGACTCAAGTGGTTAATTATGACATATTGATCGCTCTGTTCCTTCAGAAAATGGCAATAAAAATATGTTTTAAAAAACAGCCTTGGCCGTCAGGTCGTCCTGATCTTTGAACAGCAGACTTGACGAGATGTGAATTTAATCACTGAGAGCAGTCGCAGGTTTCCTCTGTGCTGTTTTCTGCTGATCACTGAGCTCCATATAAACATTGCTGATCACAGGTGGTGTGCTCCGAAACCTGACGGGCACAGAGCGAGCTGGGTGTGGTTTCCGCTTCATTTCAAATTGGCACCAAGATGGCGCACGCTGTGCAGCCAGTAAACAACACACTGTGTAAAAACACAGTGCTGTAAACAACACAGACTCTGAGGCTGATCTCTGCGACTCGACAACAGTCAAAGATCAGATTTCAATTTATGTCAGTGTCTCCACTGATTGCTGATAATAAGAGAAATGTACTGAGAAGGCACTGCTGAGAACTGAACAGAACAGTGGGAGATTGGATCGGACCAGTTAAGAGCCAGAGAAGATCAGAGCTTCTCCCAGTTGGTTCAGAGACTCAGAAGGTTCTAGACTAAAGGCCCAGAGAACTAGCAGCGATGAAGGCCCCCTGCTGCGTCGCCTCATGTTGCCTGTGTCTCAGCCAAAGAGTTTACACGAACACACCCCAGAGACTACAGCTAACAGCCAACCAGCTCGTACGGTCTGCCCCTGTGTGAGAGGAAATAACTCTCCACACCAGCAGACGGCGGTCGTCTGTAATCCTCATTCAAAAAGGGAAACAGGAAGTTTCCTTAGTTAGCCAGTTAGCACATTAACAACACAATCAGAGCATATTTACCGTTTCCATCAGGAAACGTTTCTGCTAAAGAGAAAAATAATCTGACCTGACAAGTTGGTTTTGGTCTCACTCCCTCTGGACCCTAGCTCCTCCTTCACTCACTGATGCTTCTCCTCCTGTACGCTGAACTGCCAGTCAGAGTGATGTCATTCACAGACAGTCTCCGCCGTCTCCGTGGCAGATTCAACATTTGTTCTGTGTTGTCTGTCTGTAACTTATGTTGCTGCCTGTCTCGGCCAGGACGCTCCTGATAAAGAGATTTTTAATCTCAAGAGGTTTTTCTGGTTAAATAAAGGTTAAATAAAAAATGAAATAAATAAAGAATCGGTGTATCAGGGCCTTAAGAACTCTACACTGGTCTAACTGGTGGTGGCACATCAGCAAACAGTAACTAAAACCACTCAGGACTCCTCAGGTCATGTGATCTTTGGCTGCACTCTCAACACGTCTGTTGGTTTTATCATAGAGGGGTGTGTCCAGGGATGTCAGTGTCTGTTAATTTTGTTCATGATTAAAACTAACTAGCTGATGTTTAAACATAAAAATAGGCGTGTTTATAATTATAAAAAAAAATCACCCTGTCACCCTCTCAGGGTCGTATCTGTATCTGTATCATCCTCCAGCTCAGGTCCTCTACCAGAGGCCTGGGAGCTTGAGGGTTCTGCGCAGTATCTTAGCTGTTCCTAGGACTGCACTCTTCTGGACTGAGGCTTCAGATTTTGTTCCTGGAATCTGCCGGAGCCAGTCTGTCAGTTTGGGGGTCACTGCCCCGAGTGCTCCTACTACTACGGGGGTCAACTTTGACCTTCCACATCTGTTCCAGCTGTTCTTTCAACCCTTGATACTTCTCCACCTTTTCGTGTTCCTTCTCTCTGATGTTGCTGTCGGCTGGTATCGCCACATCCACCACCACTGCCCTCTTCTGGTGTTTGTTAACCACCACTATGTCTGGTTGGTTAGCCAGCAGCTGTTTGTCAGTCTGGAAGCTGCAGTCACAGCTGATCTTAGCCCTGTTGTCCTCCACCACCTTTAGTGGTGTGTTCCATCGGGATTTGGGTACCTGGAGTCCATACTGGGTGCAGATGTTCCTGTGCTCTATCCCAGCCACTTGGTTGTGCCTCTCCATGTACGCTGATCCTGCCTGCATCTTACACCTGCCACTGTGTGCTGGACCGTCTCAGGGGCATCTTTGCACAGCTTGCACCTTTGGTCTGATCTGCTGTGGTCGACCCTGGCCTCTATGGCCCGTGTGCTTAGGGCCTGTTCTTGTGCTGCCATGATTAGTGTCTCTGTGCTGTCTGTCAGTGCAGCACTCTCCTGCCACTGGTAGGTCTTCTTGATATCAGCCACTTCTTCTACCTGACAGTATTATGCATCATGTAGGGGCTTTACATATATATATATATATATATATATATATATATTGGGAGGTGTCTCGGGCATGTCCAACCGGGAGGAGACCATATATATCTTTCTAATCTTTTTAAACCCTGAAACTCCAAACCTCCCTGTCACTTCCTGTTCTCATTCTAAAGTCGTCAGATACCACCGCTTGGTCAGTTATGTTAACGTTAGGCACTGACAAAAAACAGGCCTCCTTTGATACACTGCTGGGCAGCATCAGTTTGAAACGCTGCTGGACAGCAATGAAATTTAAGATGCTCTTTGCAGGGCGGGAAGGAGGGAGGTGGACGGGTGCAACAACAGCAGACTTTCACCATGATGTTTGTTCCAAAACTCAACTATGTGCTTTTGTTGCGCAAGTAAATGAACATAAATAGAAGATGTTTTTGAAAAGACATAATGCATGCGGCCGGCATAAATTGACTTGGCGTCCCAGAACATCAACAGCAGACGCAGCCAGGACACCTTGCATGTCATGTGTAAAGTCCCCTGACCAAGTGGCGATATGTGACGAGGTCAGGAGTGAGAATACGTTGGGATGTGTTGAGTTCTGACGGATTATTTTTGTGACGAACATCAGAGTGATTTTCTGTGTGTGTGTGTGTGTGTGTGTGTGTGTGTACGCGCGTGTGTGAATTCATTCTGCAGGGATGCCAGTTTGGTTTTTCGTGAAGATTGCACCAATCCGAAACGAGCAGGACAAAGTGGTCCTCTTTCTCTGCACTTTCAGTGACATCACCGCTTTCAAGCAGCCAATCGAGGACGACTCTTCAAAAGGTGGGTGGGACTACCATCAGTTCGTAACTGCAGCATCTTTGTTCACGCTGATTAACTGTGTTGGAAATGAAGAGAAGGAGAAGTCTCCAGACTTCGCTCCTATTGGCTGTTGGCAGTGTGGTGTCAGGGCAAATAACAATGACACGTTGAGTTTCATCAAACAGTGTTTCCTGTTAGTTTACAAAGAAATCCTGTTGTCAATATGCTCTATCTCACACAGGCTCCGCCCTCAGCTGGATTTTAATCACAAGCACACTGACATCTGAATAAACGTAGCCAGCCAATCAGGAGGTGCCTACCTGAATGCACGTACATGCATGACCCACAATGTATAAGGAGGCGGCTCGCTGCTGTCAGACATCCTTCATCTCTTCAGTGACAGTGAGAGGCACACTGAGCAGGTCGATAGTTAGATGCTCTTTGTCCTCTGTCCCATGAGGAGGACACGGAGGCAGATATTGCATCTGCTCGGCTCACTCTGTGTGTTGGCATGTTGTGTTGAAGGCACCGCCCCATCAGACACACTGAACAGCTGTGTGGTTTGGTGACGGTGTGGCCGGTAAGGTCCTGTCCAAGAAACGCCATGCGAGATGGCTTTGTGAGTGCGCAGTCCCTTCTACTGTGGTCTGCACATGCTCAATATGTGGTGTGGCAGTGTTGGCAACCTTGTTCAGCAGGGTGAGTGTCGAGGACGTGTGCACGGCAGTGTTGTGGAGTACACTTTACCCCTTCATATGGTTCTTTCTCTTGGACATGTCGGGCTCCTTTTCAGGGTCTGTGCTCACTAGAACGACACGGGTCAGCACTGGACAGGTACCTGTGGGTAACATGCAAAAGCTGTGTAACGGGTAAAAAAAATAGAAATATATACATATAAATTCACAGTCACAGGTAAAAATGAAATACATGTGGGTGGGCAGTGGTTGATCTGTTCTTTATTTTTCAGAATAAAACAAAGTAAAAAGATGTGCAGTATATGTGTAATATTTTGACATTCATTCATTTTTTATAACCACTTATCCTGTTAGGGGTCACGGGGGCTGGAGTCTATCCCAGCTGACACTGGGTGAGAGGCAGGGTTCACCCTGGACAGGTCACCAGACTATCACAGGGCTGACACATAGAGACAGACAACCATTCACACTCACATTCACACCTACGGACAATTTAGAGTCACCAATTAACCTGCATGTCTTTGGACTGTGGGAGGAAGCCGGAGCACCTGGAGGAAACCCACGCTGACACGGGGAGAACATGTCAGAGCACCTGGAGGAAACCCACGCTAACACAGGGAGAACATGTCAGAGCACCTGGAGGAAACCCACACTGACATGGAGAGAACATGTGGGAGCACCTGGAGGAAACCCACGCTGACACGGGGAGGACATGTCAGAGCACCTGGAGGAAACCCACGCTGACACAGGGAGAACATGTCAGAGCACCTGGAGGAAACCCACGCTGACACGGGGAGAACATGTCAGAGCACCTGGAGGAAACCCATGCTGACACGGGGAGAACATGTCAGAGCACCTGGAGGAAACCCACGCTGACATGGGGAGAACATGTGGGAGCACCTGGAGGAAACCCACGCTGACATGGGGAGAACATGTGGGAGCACCTGGAGGAAACCCACGCTGACACGGGGAGAACATGTGGGAGCACCTGGAGGAAACCCACGCTGACACGGGGAGAACATGTCAGAGCACCTGGAGGAAACCCATGCTGACACGGGGAGAACATGTCAGAGCACCTGGAGGAAACCCACGCTGACACGGGGAGAACATGTGGGAGCACCTGGAGGAAACCCACGCTGACACGGGGAGAACATGTCAGAGCACCTGGAGGAAACCCACGCTGACACGGGGAGAACATGTCAGAGCACCTGGAGGAAACCCACGCTGACACGGGGAGAACATGTGGGAGCACCTGGAGGAAACCCACGCTGACACAGGGAGAACATGTCAGACTCCACACAGAGGGGCTCCCCCACCCTGGGTTTGAACTAGGATCCCTCTTTCTGTGAGGCGACAATGCTAACCACTGCACCACAGTAGCGTCACGCTTTGCGTTTCTGCGCTCTAGGCACTTGGTGTTTAGCTGGAGCACTCTGAACTGGGACTTCAACTTGGAAAAGTGTCCCACGTCATCTCCGCTTTTTCCCCATTGTGCAATGGGATGATTTGAGAGCCGGGCCTTCTGTGGTGGTCACGACATCAAGTTAACGGTTTGTAATAATGGAGGAGAAACTGGTGGTAACGCTTGTTATACCCAGAGCTATACGGTATGGGTGGGTGCAGGTTTTAAAACGTGGACGCTTGCAGGACTCTGATGTCAGATGTGTTGCACCTGATACACCAACATGTTTCCGTGCACCTTGATGATGCAGGAAATGTGATGTTCAGGGTGTCTGTGCTTACCTTTCAACCCCTGCAGGATGAAAGCTCTGCCAAAGCTCTGCCCAGTTCGGTTGTTCACCGCATGTGTTAGCTGGGGCCCCCACTTCTCCACAGCAGCCGCCTGGGTAATAAAGAAGTAGGCGGGCTTCAACAACTAACCTTGAGCCGATCAGGGGCCAGGATCAGTGTGGCTGGGTCAAGGGCATTCATTCATCGGGCTCCACCCACTGTACCCAAAGAGTCCATTAGGGGGCGGAGCCTGTGTGAGATAGAATATATTCCCCCTCTACCAAGGAGACCTATCATTCCTACGCCTCTTGCTGAAGCGGGTACAGAATGTCTGACGGCAGCGAGCGACCTATTTACATACTGTGAGTTCCACACGGATTCAGGTAGGCACCTCCTGATTGGCTGGCTACATTTATTTATTCAGATCTCAGTGTGTGAACGTGTGCTCATGACTGGAGGAGTATTACCCAAAGAGTCCAGAAGAGGGCTCCGCCTGTGCTAATAGAACTAGAGTTACAATATCGTAACCTTTGTTGTTTGTGGTTGCCAGGTTGGGGTAAATTCGCCCGTCTAACTCGTGCGTTGACGAGCAGTCGAGGAGTTCTTCAGCAGCTCGCTCCGGCTGTCCAAAAAGGAGAGAACGTCCACAAACACTCACGGCTGGCTGAGGTGAGATCACAGCTCCTCGTGCACTACAGCAGCAACAATAATCTCTGTATGAAGATGAAAAAAAACAAAGTAAAAACAGAATTCAGAAGTGTTAAATCATCAAAACTTGAAATCAGTTGCAGGATATTTTATTCGTGCATCAGAAAACAGACGACACTCTCAGCAGCTGGTGGAGGAACTCGGCTGAGGCATCCTGTGTTAGCATTTATTTTGAACTTAACAGGTTTTTTTCTTTTCATTGCTTTAATTGACCTTCAGTGTGTGGGCGTGTGTTGGCCCCGTGTTGCTTAGTGTCGCTGCCAGCTGAGCCAACAAGCTGCGGAACAATAGAAATCCTTCATGACTTGTTGTTTCACATGATAAGAAGTAAAATGTGTTAAAGGGATAGTGCACCCAAAAATGTAAATTCAGCCATTATCTACTCACCCATATGCCGAGGGAGGCTCAGGTGAAGTTTTAGAGTCCTCACATCACTTGCAGAGATCCAAGGGGAGAGGAGGTAGCAACACAACTCCACCTAATGGAGGCTGACGGCGCCCCAGATTCAAACGTCCAAGAACACATAATTGAAACCACAAAATATCTCCATACTGCTCGTCCGTAGTGATCCAAGTGTCCTGAAGCCCCGACATAAAAAGTTGTTTGGAAAAACCTCATTTGAACTCTGTTTGTAGCCTCAGCCTGAGTGTGTTTACATGGACAGCTTAATTCCCTTTTCTTTCGCAATGAAAGTTCATTCCTATTAAAAGTGATCTTGTAAACACCTAATTCAGCCAATGTGATTGAAAATTCAATCCGATGTAAGGGGCTGGAATATTCCGTTTCTAATTCCCAATGAAATAATTTCTCTCACTTGTATACACTCATTCCTCTTTAAGTTCATTCCGGTCTTTCTGCACATGCTCGTTTCCTTGCCCTTCTGGCGCCATGACGTATATAGCGTGCATAGCAACGGGCTGAGATAGAGCAGTCAGACTTGTTGCACTCACCGGTTTCCATTCACCACAGCACGGTCTTCTGCCTCCCTTCTCCTCCTCAACAGACGAAGCATTAGCAGAACAAGGTTGTTGTCGTACTGCTGCTTCAAGAATATAAGCAAAACAAGCCCGAAAAAGGCACTAAGAACGGCGTCGTCAAGCATCTTGTTATCCGGAGTGAGGACTACAGTGTTTTCTTCCAGTAAACGTAAACACGTAACATCCGTCCCACCCCCTATCCAATCAGAAACCTTCCCTGCCCCACACCTTGTGCAGACCTGAATAAAGGCGATTAAAAGGCGATTAAACTGATCTCCGTGTAAACCCTCATTCGGAATGAATATTTCTCATGTAAACTACCTGGAAAGACTTTAATTCTGAATGATTTCATTCAGATTTATTTCATTCTGAATGAGAAGCCATCATGTAACCACACCCAGTGTAGCCTGTAGCTCTAACTGCCTCTCTGTGCACCGCGCTCATGTGAGACTGTGAGACATGGGCACCACCTTCATGTGTGTTCACCTGCTTTCGCTGGTCTCGCACACGTGTGCGCGGTGCCCAGAGAGACAGTCAGAGCTACAGGCTACAGTGAGGCTAAAAACAGAGTTCAAATGAGGTTTTTCCAAACAACTTTTTATGTCGGGGCTTCAGGACACTTGGATCACTACGGACGAGCAGTATGGAGATATTTTGTGGTTTCAATGATGTGTTTTTGGACGTTTGAATCTGGGGCGCCGTCAGCCTCCATTAGGTGGAGTTGTGTTGCTACCTCCTCTCCCCTTGGATCTCTGCAAGTGATGTGAGGACTCTAAAACTTCACCTGAGCCTCCCTCGGCATATGGGTGAGTAGATAATGGCTGCATTTGCATTTTTGGCTGCACTATCCCTTTAAGTGCACTTTATAAACAGCAGCACCCTGCTGGCAGGCGTCATGTTGCTGAGAAGTTCTTCAGCTGTAATTAACTGTGACTAATCTTTCCATTAACTTCACAGAGAAAATAATTACTGTTGGCACTAATGAAGAAATCTGTTGTCACTGTTTGGACGCTTGTCATATTAAGATATTTTATTTTTAAAGTGCTTCATGAGCGACAAGTTATTATCACTTATTTCACACACACTGAAACAAAATGAGAATTTGGATGGAAGTAAAAAAATTAAACTGACATGTTACATCTATTTTTCTTTAGTTTTGTCCCAAATAAAAAAGTTCCTTTTGAACAAATTAAATATATCAAGTATTATTAAATCAAAAAATCTTAATTAAACCAATGCGCATTTTTTCATATACACTCAGCAGCCACTTTATTAGGTACACCTGTTCAACTGCTTGTAAACACAAACAGCTAATCATCCAATCAGGTGTCAGCAGCTCATTAACACTTAGTCATGTAGACATGGTGAAGACGAGCTGCTGAAGTTCAAACAGAGCATCAGAATGATGAAGAAAGGTGATTGAAGTGACTTTGAACGTGGCATGGTTGTTGGTGCCAGACGGGCTGCTCTGAGTATTTACTGGGATTTTCAGCACAACCATCTCTAGGGTTTACAGAGGATGGTCCCAAAAAGAGAAAATATCCAGTGAGCCAAAATGCCTTGTTGATGCCAGAGGTCAGAGGAGAATGGCCAGACTGGTTCAAGATGATAGAAAGGCAACAGGAAGTCAAATAAGCACTGGTTCCAACCAAGGTGTGCAGAAGAGCATCTCTGAAGCAACAACACCTTGTCCAACCTTGAAGCAGATGGGCTACAGCAGCAGAAGACCACACCAGGTGCCACTCCTGTCAGCTAACAACAGGAAACTGAGGCTACAATTCACACGGGTTTTCTCACCAAAACTGGACAATAGAAGATTGGAAAAACCACATTCAGATGGAAGCATGGATCCATCCTGCCTTGTATCAACGCTTCAGGCTGCTGCTGCTGGTGGTGTAATGGTGTGGGGGAGATTTTCTTAGTACCAACTGAGCATGGTTTAAACACCACAGCCTACCTGAGTATTGTTGCTGAGCGTGTCCATCCCTTTATGACCACAGTGTACCCATCTTCTGATGGCTACTTCCAGCAGGATAACGCACCATGTCACAAAGCTCACATCATCTCAAACATGACAATGAGTTCACTGTACTCCAATGGCCTCCACAGTCACCAGATCTCAGTCCAATAGAGCACCTTTGGGATGTGCTGGAACGGGAGATTCTCATCATGGATCAACTGTGTGATGTCATCATGTCAATATGGACCAACATCTCTGAGGAATGTTTCCAGCACCTTGTTGAGTCTGTGACACCAAGAATTAAAAAGAAGGTCCAACCTGGTACCAGCAAGGTGTACCTAATAAAGTGGCCACTGAGTGTAATTGAATCTTGATTTCTGTTTGCAAGAATTGTTCCGCTCTGCATCAACTTGTATTTTTAGCCTGGCTCGTGCCGGCTTTTGAGTCGTGAAAATATTTGTCCAGTCGTCCAAACGTAGTTTCACACACACCTCTGTCCAAGTGAGGAGCAAAACTTTGGTAACGTAAACACACAGGTTCTCTCTGGTTTGCTGACAGCACCTGGGGGGCAGGCCTGGTTTAGATGAAGTTTATGTTTAAAATAAGTTTTCTACCTTCAGTACTGGGTTAAAATAATTGATTCATCCAGTTCAAATCGATCTTCATTTGAATGATCCAATTTTGCTGTGGTGCAGACAGGAAGTGAAGATAACTTGAGCGTGCGTCGGCTGCAGAGGATGCTCCTCCTCCCTGAGGCTGAGCGGACTCACACAGGAGACAACGAAATTAAATCAAAGATCAGTCACATTTTCATCAGCTGTCGATGAGTTTATTTCCTTTGCTGATTGAACGGCTGGTTTCAGAGCTGCAGTGAGGAGTTTATTAGGGTTCAAACCCGAAGAGTTTTAACCCTGTTGTTTTTGCTTTGACTTTATTTATTTTTCTTCAGAAAGGTTTTCACAAATTACATCAGAGACAAATAAAATTTTCACCAATGATTGGAAGTTGTGCAAATGCTGTTCAGGAAACATGACGCCTGTTCATTCAGGACAGAATGTTTAACAACATGTGCACATAAGAATGAAAAATGTGGAAAGTCTTAGGTGATCAGACCCCATAGACATTTCATGATTTAAGGAGGGTGATGGATCCATAGTCGAAAAGGGTCACTGTGAAATTTTCCACCATTTTGATTTTTTTCTTTCTTTTTGAAAAACACATTTTTGACATTTCCTCCAAAGCCGTAGGTCTGATTTGTACCAACCTTTCTGTTGGTCATCATCTGCTCAAGCTCATCAGTAGTTGTCAAAAGCTGGTTGATATCTCATTGCTTTCTGCAGATACTGACCAATGAACTCTAGATGGGGGCGTGGCTTAACACGTAACTCAACAACCTTTGGGACAATCATCACAAACCTCACAAGCAATGTCTTAACACATACAAGGAACATATCCATAAAGTTTCATTCAAATTGACCTCTGGGGGCAGCACAAATACAAAAATGGGCGTGTGATAACACAAATCAGATTATAAACAGAAATTGATTTTCCAATCTTTACAGAACCTACAGGATATGTTAGATAATAATGATGAACCATCTGTGATAAATTATTTTGAAATAAGTCAATAGGGGGCGCCACCAGTTGCAAACAAGTGCAACAAGCTTTTGCAAAGTTTGGCCATAAATCAGTGAGGGTTTGTTCAAACATTTGTTTTAACCATTAGAGCATGTCCCCAAAATGTTTCTGCAGTTGACCAACAGGAAGTGACAGTGCTTTCAAAGAGGGGCGTGGCCTGGTAGAGATTTAAACATAAATGAATGAGCGTTTGTCTGATTGTCATAAAACCTGTTGTTTGTCTTTAATGCAGACGCCCTAAACTGTCAAAGGTCTTGATCTTACCCAGCTTTCAATTAAGTTTCATTCAACTTCATTTTATTTTTTTTATTTTTTACTGGAACAAATAACTGGTTTCAACACATCAAATGACATAAAACACAGAAACAAAGTAAACACAACAAATATTTAAATATTCTTCTGTAAAATAAAAATGCTATAAGTCAAAGAAAAACCGAATTTATGGGGTTGTTTCAACATTTGTCTCAGGTTCTCCAGCTGGGCTCAGACATCTTGCCCCAGTACAAACAGGAAACCCCGAAGACGCCGCCGCACATCATCCTGCACTACTGCCTCTTCAAGACCACGTGGGACTGGGTCATCCTCATCCTCACCTTCTACACCGCCATCATGGTGCCCTACAATGTCTCCTTCAAAACCAAGCAAAACAACGTCACCTGGCTGGTGGTGGACAGCATCGTGGACGTCATCTTCCTCGTCGACATCGTCCTCAACTTCCACACCACCTTCGTCGGCCCGGCCGGGGAGGTCATCTCTGACCCCAAACTTATCCGCATGAACTACGTCAAGACCTGGTTCGTCATCGACCTGCTGTCCTGCCTGCCTTATGATGTCATCAACGCTTTTGAGAACGTCGACGAGGTCAGTGGATTTTTATTCACCTTAAACAGCAGCCGACCGACAGTGTGTGTCGCTGTGTCCCGTTTTATTGTCAGCTCAGTCGCTCATACGAGAGAAAGACAGACAGAGGAAGAAACACTTCATTAATCCCTGAGGGGAAATTTAGTTTTTCTCACTCTGTCGTCATACAGGCACACAAGCCCGAAATACACACACACAAATACACACGCATGCACAAGCAGGACCTATTCATGCCTTAAATGTAGAGATGTCAGACTGAGCGGGCTGCCATGGACAGGAGTGTTCGCAGCCTTGGTCCGTTCAGGGACTTGGGCCGGCGACCCTCTGGTTCCCAAGCTAAGTCCCCCTGGACTGAGCTTCAGCCGCTCCGCTAGGACTGGGCGATAGGGCAAAAAATACTATCATGATAATTTTCTCTTTATTGATCGATATCGATATTTATCACGGTATTTAATCTGATGGTGCTGTGAGTTTGAAAAGTATCTTGATGACGTCTGACATCTGAAGAGACCAAATGATTTTCCAGCTTCCTGCAGCGCTCATCGTAAAGCTGCGACAGAGCAGTGTGAGAAACACATTTCCTGCCTGGGAGCTCGTACCTGCAGCCTCGCACTTTGATTAGTGTCTTGAACCCGTGTTTCTCCACGGTGCTCATGGGCGTCATGTCTCTGGCTAAAAAGTACAACACTGCGTCTGTTATGTCTCTGCTCCTTTGCCATCCCCTCTCATGCGGGGTTACGGCGGCAAAACAGGACACAACTGATTGGTGTTTTGGTGCCGCCCCGCTGGCCCCGCCCACAGCAGCAGAAGTGCTCGGCCTTGTTGGTGGACTTACTGCAGTTTGGGTGGATTTTCATGCTCTCAGTGTCGTTGCTGGGACGCCACCTTTTAGGTGATGGAAAAGGTTTGTTGTGTTTCCTGTCCTGGTTGGCCCCAATCAACGACATATTTTACAGCCCGTCTTTGTACGTGTGTCGTCACCTTTCAAGACGCAAAACCACTTCCAAATTATTGACGTGACCTTTTTTATCCACAGTTTCGGCTGTTTTTGAGGATAACTCGAGCTCTTCTTCGGCGTCACCGCCACTTCGCTCCTCACTTCCTCTCATTTTCACCTCTTTTCTTCATGTCCACGCTACTTTCACTTCCTCCTCACCTCAGCACAAACTTTGCAGTGAAAAATGGGCGTGTACAATGACGCTAATGACCCCAACACTGCAGACTGACTGACAGCTGTCTGTTACCTTCTGCTGCATGACACGCTGTTCTGATCCATCTGGGTTGGTCCATATCCAGTAAAAATGACTGCAGTTCATCATCATCATCATCATCGCCATACGTTTTACTGTGATCCCGTATCACCAAGCTGTACACCCTGTCATGTGATTTGGTGCCCAAAAACAAACGCATTGTAAAGACATAATATCAATTCTAAAATTTGACAGTATAAAAAAATATGTAGAAATATGTTTTGTTTTTTAACAAAATATTTATTCAGATTTGTATTAAACATTGTCACTATGTCAGCAAATAGAAAGAAAAAAGCCTATCAACAGTTCGGCAAAACAAAAATACAAATTATAAGTCATGTGCATCTGCTTCTACAGAGACGAAACCAGAGTGTTCATCGCGTCTGTACTGTAGAGGAAGCTTCTGGTGTGTTTCTCAGAGCGGTGGCTGGTGTGACTCTCCCTAAGGCTGCGTTCACACCTGCCCTGTTTGGTTCAGTTCAGTCTAACTCAGGTGTGTTTGCCCCCTCAGTGCGGTTCATTTGTGCAGGTGTGAACACACCAAAACAACCGGACTGAGACCTTTTTGAAGAGGTGGTCTCAGTCCGGTTCCAAAGGAACTGTGGTGCGGTTGGTTTGTGGTGAGAAGGTGTTCTGACCTGGATGTGAAGCAACTGCAGTCACATGACACATTGTTTGGGTTAAACATGAGCATGTTACAGTCCTGGAGGATTATTAATGTGCACCTCCTCCTGTACTGCCTTAATATGCACATTCAGCACATCCAATGCATCAAAACATTGTTTTCTAGTTGGAGCCGCGTTTGCCTCGTTTTCAAACTGTATGGTTTGACTAAAATGAACAATGACAGCAATATAGTCCACGATGAGCAGCGCTAAAATCAACCTGCGTAGTTGTCCCTCCATTGTGACATTAGAAAGTGTCACATTTATCTTGCAAGTGTACTCTTCTTCAACGTTTGCTTTACTTCCTGGATTCGGTCTGTTGTAGTAAGACCTTTTCTCCGCCTGCTCCCTAAACGCAGTGTCTTATTTACCCAACAGAAAATCCACATTCTTTGCAATCGTCATTGCTCTTGATATAGTTGAAGGTGCTTCCATCCTTTTTGTCACCAGTCACCAAACCTCAGGGACAACGTTTAGCTCGAGGACTAACATGTTGTGGTTTTTGAACGTTTTCAACGTTCTCTCTGCTGTTTCAGACTGAAATGAGTTAGTTAGTAAAGTGTGTGTCCTGAGTGGTGCAGCCACAGTCCGTCCAGCTGAGGCATGAAATTAAAGAGGATGCAGCGTGACTGCAGGAGTCTAATCAACATGATGGAGTGGACTGTTTTACATTCAGCCAGTGACCTCACAGCATGTAATGAGGTGCAGAGAGGAAGGTCATGACTGAGCACCACTCAACTGCTGACATGTGCAATAATGTAAAAACCTCCCGCAGAGCAGCGAGAATATTTTTTCCATCAGTCCGAACAGTCACGTGTCTCTGGACTGACATGTTACTGCTGGTGGATTCAGAGCTGATGAGTCAGAGCGGAGACTCTCTGCTGTTCAACATCAAGACCGCTGCACGCTCTGAAGCGTGCTCGTCTCATGTCCAAATATAAGTAAAGGGCCAGTTCACTCAAACAAATAGTCTTTCTCCAGTGATGATGAAAAACTGCCTTAATTCCCAGATATCTGGGAGGAAACCAACTCTGGAAGTGTGAGGTGAACTGGATCAGAGCATGAACGCAGAGCTCTGATATCGTCCGTTAGAACAGTTTCAGCTCAGTCACAACAGAATTTAATGAGGTTAAGTGTTAATGAACTGTCAGATCTCACAGCTCAAGTTGACATCTTCAGACATCTCATTTTATCTGACCGACAGTCAGTTAACTCTCACAGAGAGAAGCTGGAGCTGCTGACGTTTCCTCTGTTGCTTTAAACTCTGCAGAAATTAGTGCTTAATATTTCTGAAAACAACATTCAGACATGGCTCCGCCTCCCTACGCTGCACGTTCTTGTACTACTGAAGGAAGGTTACATTTATATTAATAAAAAGGCAGATACTTTAGCGAGCTAACTAAGCTAACCGCCAGCACCTTCCTGTCCAGCAGAAAACAGGCCAACTCCATGTCTGCTTGTTTCACCTTGATATATTTAAGTCTTTTGGCACTGTATTTTTCGGAGCTCCCTCTTGGACGCGTGCTGCAACTTCCTGCTGTCACCTCCTGATAAAGCCCCGCCCTCACCTGCGTGCTGGGGGGGAGGGGGACACGCCCAGAAACGTTAAAACACAGTAAAAGTAGAACATCCAGGCAGAGGGTGGAGTCTCTGCAGAGAAATACACCGCCACCCACTGAGGGTGGGTCACAACCGTGATCGCTACTGTGACATCACCCAGTGGTTTATGGTCTCCTGTTCTGAAGCCTCAAGTTCAGCATATCGGAAATCGCCATCTTTGGGGGGTTTTTTTGGAGCCAGAAGTGCCCATATTTAGGCGAAAGGGTGGAGCCATGGAGGAGCGAGGGGTGGATCTGACTGAGAAGCCCTTTTTACATGGAGGTGGCGCTATAGAGCTGCTAGGAGGTGCCTTCCTTATAGCCTGGTGAGACCATCCTGTGTCAGTCTGGACTCTGTGCCGCCACAAACACTGTCAGTGGGCGGGAGTATTTGCCTTGACAGACAAATGCAGTGTAACAAAACACCTAGAGTACAGCTGTGGCTTGTATTTCAGGTCATCAACTTCAACGAAGTCCCTGATTGGCCCGATCGGATTTTAATTTCTGGACACAAGGCAGAGCGACTGAGTCCAGACTGACACAGAATGTTGACTTCACGTCATCATGACGGTCTTATCAGGCTGTCTTCTTCACGCCGCCTTTACGTTTTTGCACAGAACCAAATGAAGTCGCTTCATGAGCTCCCATGTGCGATTTTAAACAGCATGCCGACATCGTGGAAGCAAAAGAGGCGTGACGAGTAAAACAGCAGCATTGACCTCGAGTGTGACATATAACACACGTGTCAGCTGCTCTTTATAACAATGACATCACATGTCAATAACAACCATTTAGCATCCCTGTTATATGGCGGCTGATCTCGTCCTCTGCTCTGAGGGTAAGGAGCTGCTGGACCTTTGAGTTAGCTGCTAACTGCTAACAGCTGCTTTTTAAACCTTAAATCCATCGGAAGGTCGTGTCGTCGAAACCTCACATCCGTCCCATCCACAGTCCCGTCCTGCTGGCCTCGCCTTTTTTCACAGACACCTCTTTGGTGCTGACACTTCCTCCATTGTTACTAAAACTATGTCCCTCCATTCAGTGTGTGTAGCGTTTATAAAGAACGGCAAGGCAAAATAATGGCGTGAAGTTCCCGCCTTGAAGAGGTAGTGTAAAAAAACAAGACTGTAGTGACGTCTCGCAGGCAGCCTGTCACTCAACGAGGCCCCGCCCTTAATGACGCGTAACTTTAAGCCTTAATAACATGTAAACAGAAAAATTATAATTATGAAAATTCAGCTCTGCACAGTTGTCATGAATGTTGAAATAAATTAGAGACCAAAACATGTTTGTTTCTGCTGCGTTCCCACGGTCATGGAGAACCTGGAAAAGACGTGGAATTCCACATTCTCATTTTCCAGCGCTGGAAAATTCATGGAATCAGTAAAAGTCAGAGAATTTTGTTGTTTGAAATAAAATGAACTCTTACAGTAATCTGGGGGAAACCTTCCACGTCCTATTATTATTATTATTATTATTATTATTATTATTATTATTATTATTTTTTATTATCTCAGTCACTGTGTGTGTTCATGTTTCAGGTGAACTGTTACTGTAGTGACGTACAAACTATCATCAGGTGGGCAGAGCTACATTTGAAGTACCGCATGTAAACTGTGCAGGTCACTAAATCCTCCACAGGAAGTTCCTGCAAATGTTTCGGAGGGCTTTTAATTTGAAACAGAAACAGGAAGTGTTGAGTTTGACTAAACTAAAGCCAGAATGATAAATGGTGTTGTGTGTTTGAGATGCAGCTGGTAGCCTCTGCAGCTGTGCTGAGTAAAGGCCCAGACACTATCTGTGAGTTTGATTCCTTTATATCCTCCATTATGAAGAAAGAACATTCTTTGCTAGCTTGATGCTAATGGCAGTACTCAGCGGGTTGATAAAGTGCCTCTGCTGTTTCCTGTTTACTCTGTGTGCTAACGTCCCTACAGGAAATATCTAAAAGGCTGGGCTGTTGTTGTCGCACAGTTTCCATGGCAACAGATCGCTCTGTGTTCCTATTGGTCAAAGTGACGGCTGTGACGGGAGAAGTCGTGGAAGACAAAAAGAAAATCAAATATGTAAAATGAAATGAACATTTTATTATGGGTCCTTGAAAAGTCAAGTGAAAGTTTTGAAACGTTGTCCATGAAAATGTGAACCCTGTGTCAAGTTAACATGGGGGTCTATGGGGACTGACTTGCTCTTGGAGCCAGCCTCAAGTGGACATTACAAGAACTGCAGCTTTTGGCACTTCAGTGTTCAGAGCTGTTTGGTCAAGACATTGTTTTTTACTATAATCCTGCAGCGTATACATTTTAAGAATGACGTAATGAGCTCCATGTTAAGTTTCTGTTTTCATTCAGTGTGAGGAGAAGTGAGAGCAGAGGAGGAGGAGAAGTGAGGAAAGGAGAGGAAATACTGAGGAATTTTCCTTTGATAGTTACGGTGCGGTCCAGAGCTGACAGGATGTGATGCGTCACATCATGTAAAAACTAAACTCAGTGATGCTGTTGTTAATAACTTCTGTCACCGTCCTGATCAGGTGGTTTGATCGTTATGTTCCAACTGTTTGACAAACGGACATCATAAAACCTTGTTTATCGAGTTGTGATCAAAATAAAACCCAGAGCTGACCGTCGTCATCACAGAATCATTATCAAAGCAGGAACACAGAGCTTTTTATAACGATCATCACAGGAAAAACAAACAAGAGGAGAAATGAAACCGTGTCCTGTGTGGGCTTCCGTAGAGAAGAGAAAAACAAAGTTGTTGAGTGAAGGGAGATGAAGTGTCCCGGGATTTAACCCCTCGCTTCAGCCCATCAGGGTGGAATCAACCTTTTCATTCTGCCATCGGTCACGGTGTCGACGCTCCGCACTGTCTCTCAGCTCCTGCTGTGAAAGCTGCTGATGGAGCAGCAGTGCATTGTGGGAGTTTCCCCAGTGAGGAAACAGTGTTGTTGGTGAGAGGAGCTGGAGAGGCGGCTGAGTGGGCTGATGAGAGGCTGCGGTGACAGACGAGTCAAACGTGGAGAGGACGTGTGTCTGTAGGACGCAGAGTGGCTGTTTCATACATGTTTCATACAGACTTTATCCATCCCACTTTAAAAGCTCTGACAGAGAGTGGTGGAGGGGGATTTAAAAGCAGGTGATGAAAACAACTGCTGACCTCAGTCAGAACCAGTCATGTTGCATAACGTCACTCATACATGTGGCTTTATACTCTGACCTCTGAGCAGCGTTGGGGAAGTACTCAGGTCTGCAGTTTCAAATGAGTGAATCTGTAGGTGAAGAGCGCAGAGCTGGAGTCATCTGTGTAACCACCAGCAACAACCGAAAAATATCTTGTTTCATTTCAAATTTAAGGACTCTTTAAAGTCCAGCTCAGACCAAAGATTCACAACGAAACAAAACTGTTTCAGATCGTCACAGAGAAAAGTGTCAGTGGTGTGAACTGGCCGGTCTGAGCTGGACTCAAGCCGGCTGATGATGTCACCTGACACTCAGCTGGTCAAATGGCCGGCGGCTGGTTTTAAAGCACGTCACCTGTTTCAACAGCCAATCAGCTTGTAGTGAAGTCAGCTGGTCAAGTCAAAATGACCACAGACGGTGTGTTGATAGTGTATCACTATCCTCATTCAGATTTTAAGAAGCTACAAATTATATTCAGCCACAAAATGTCACTTCCGTGCGTTACAGATCAAGCACAGAGAGTCGTTGACTAGAGATGATACGCCGTCTCATGGCGGTCACTTCCTGTCAGCGTTACAGATCAGAAGCACAGAGAGTCGTTGACTAGAGATGATACGCCGTCTCACGGTGGTCACTTCCTGTCAGCGTTACAGATCAGAAGCACAGAGAGTCGTTGACTAGAGATGATACGCCGTCTCATGGCGGTCACTTCCTGTCAGCGTTACAGATCAGAAGCACAGAGAGTCGTTGACTAGAGATGATACGCCGTCTCATGGCGGTCACTTCCTGTCGACGTTACAGATCAGAAGCACAGAGAGTCGTTGACTAGAGATGATACGCCGTCTCATGGCGGTCACTTCCTGTCGACGTTACAGATCAGAAGCACAGAGAGTCGTTGACTAGAGATGATACGCCGTCTCATGGCGGTCACTTCCTGTCAGCGTTACAGATCAGAAGCACAGAGAGTTGTTGACTAGAGATGATACGCCGTCTCATGGTGGTCACTTCCTGTCAACCTGCAGGTTTTAACAACGTTACAGAGCGGAGGGTTGACAGTAGTTGTTGTTGTTTGTTTCAACTCGTCTCGTCATGAATCTTTGGTCAGAACTGGACTTTAGTCAACCAAAGAAAATCTTATCCGACTTAAATTCTACCTTGTCTTCAACCAGTCGACTGGTTCTCTCTGAATCAACGGTCACTGAGTGAACTGCACCTGGTAGTGTTGTGTGCGACCAGCGGTGTCAGCGCTTTTATTTATGAATTGCTGGGATGAAGTGTTCCCCAGCGCCCCGCCAAAAAAGGCTTTAAAGCACTCGGAGCAGCCACACCAAAAAGGCGCTGCGCTCTGAAAAAGACGCTCGCCGTAGGGCTTTTTCTCCAGGCTGCCACATGCGGCCACATACACTCACTCCTCATTGGGAACAATTGAATACAGATGCGGCAGTGAGCAAAATAAACACTATGTGGACACAGGGTCTAATAGTCAAAAGAAGAATACTCTGAGTGCTGCAGGTCAGTTCTTTCATGACTCACAGTAGACCTGTACCTGACTCAGAATGTCAGTCTAATCAGATTTGGCTGTTTAATACGGATATTAAATGATTTTATTTTTTTCATATAAAGTTTTAAAGTTTGAACAGGGCTCAGCAGGACGTCCAGTGTGACAGTGACAGTCATGTAATATAGGAAACAAGCTAACGACACTAACGATGGATCGAAACGAACAACAAACAAAAGCCAGAGACGGTGTTGTATTAAATATCTGTGAGCTGTAAATTCATCACCTCCAAGCAGAAGAGAGAAGATCATGTTATTTTGGAGCCTGACGGCAGAGTCCTGCACGGGTCATAAAGTCCTGCGACCCAGCCCACACCCATGATCAAACCCCCCAGGCTCCAGTCCCTCACATGAAGCTGGTTCTCCGTTCTTGAATTGGACGTCTCTTTGACTGGATGGTGAAAACATTCAATCACTGCCAGGTTAGGAAACATGTTAGCATGCTCCTTCCACCACCATCAAACCTCCAAAGGATCCAAACTCCATGTAGGCTGCCACCTCATCCTCAGGCTGCAAAGGTTCATGGCTGGAGTCCTCCACGTCGGTGACCAATGTGACCACGGGGTCAAAGGTTACACTGGTGTCACTGACTTTCAAAATAAAAGCAACTGTCACCATATTACACAATACTGCACATCTTTTTACTGCGTTTTATACTGAAAAAAGAAAAAAAAGAAAAGATTTTTGTTCTCTCCTGCTGCCCGCCCACGTGTAGTTCAGTTTTACCTGTGAATTTATTTAATATTATTTATTTAATTTGAATGATTTTTCATTTATCTTTCATAACAGGTTGCTTTGTAATATTCGGGAGTTAAAGACTATTATGTTTCTCAAGTATAAGGAAAAGTGGTCTGTCGATATATGGTATAAACCAAAATTACGAACTTGCTGTCTCATAAAAAACTGTTATGATGTTGAAATGTATGTGAAGTATAATTTAAACAAAAGACAAAGATCATTGTGTGCACAGTTACGTTCAGGATCATTACCCTTGGCTTTAGAGACCGGCAGGTTTAATGCCATTCCAGAGGAGGACAGACTTTGTCAGGTGTGTGAGCTCGGTGAAATTGAGAGTGAGGTCCATTTTCTGTTTTACTGTCTTGTTTATGAGGACTTGAGGGGTGTACTTTTTATTAAAATGTCCTCTATTTATGCTGATTTCTTTTGGCTGGATGAGTATGAGAAACTTGAGTTGTGTTTTAGAAAGGGAATCTTTTTTGTTGCAGATTTTATTTGTAAAGCGTGGGAGAGAAGGCAGAATATTCTGTTGAAAGTCTGAGCCGTAAAAGGGGCTGTAATTATGTATGAAATGAAAAATAATAATAATAATAATAATAATAATGTACAATGCAACTGTACTTTTTTTGGTGTCTTATAAACCCATGAGGGTTGGGCACTCTGTGCATGACACGTAAATAAAAATAATCAATCAATCAATCATATATATTTACATATTTTTACCTGTTACGCAGCTTTTCGCAGGTTACTTGTCCTGATGGAAACGTTCTCCTCCTCTGAGCGCTCACTCTGTGGCAAAATCTGGAGACCAGAACATCCAGACTTGTAGCAATCTCAGTGGACTGAGGGGTCTCCGACTGATGGTTCCAATCTCAGACTAACTCACAGGATATGAGACGTACAGTTAGAAATCCTACAGCCATTTCAGACCAGTTAGAACGCTGCCTCGATCAATAAATCCACCAGATGACCAACCAACTGATCAACCAGTCAGTCCATCAATAAACTGAACCCAGAGCAAAAGAGGACTGTGGTTAGTTAGACAGGAACTGATGAGATTTAATCACCACACAGAGATTCTTTAAAAGGACTCTGTGTGTGTGTGTGTGTGTGTGTGTGTGTGTGTGTGTGTGTGTGTGTGTGTGTGCAGCATTTTCAGTCAATAAAAGCATTTACAAGTTTCCGCTCTACAGAGAGGTCTGTGTCACAGTTCAGGATTTAAAACGCGTCTCTGTCAGATCACACTTTCATCACTTTGTTCAATGTCACATATTTTGGGAAGGTTTGGTTCATATCGTCCTGCTGTCGTGTTCCAGGGACAAACAATCTCTGCGTTGTCGGCGCTCTTAGCTTGAAAATAATAATGTGAATAATCTTTTCTTCATTTTCTCTTGTGTGTTCGTCGTCTCCTTTTCTCCATCTGTCCCTCTTCCTCCTCCTCTTCCTCTGCAGGGGATCAGCAGTCTCTTCAGCTCTCTCAAAGTGGTCCGCCTGCTGCGTTTGGGTCGGGTCGCCAGGAAGCTGGACCACTACATCGAGTACGGTGCCGCCGTGCTGGTTTTACTGGTGTGCGTGTTCGGCCTGGCGGCCCACTGGCTGGCCTGCATCTGGTACAGCATCGGAGACTACGAGGTGATCGACGAGGACACCAACAGCGTGAGGATGGACAGCTGGCTGTTCCTGCTGGGGGAGACGGTGGGGACGCCGTACAGGTTCAACGCCTCGGGCTCTGGTCGCTGGGAGGGCGGGCCTAGCAAAGACTCGGTTTACATCACCTCGCTGTACTTCACCATGACCAGTCTGACCAGCATCGGCTTCGGGAACATCGCACCAAACACGGACGGAGAGAAGATCTTCGCCGTGGCCATGATGATGATCGGATGTGAGTCATTTCCCTTCATAGTTATTGTTCCGTGCCAGATTATAAAATATTCAGTCACGTGCAGATGAGATAGTTTTCATTTGATTTATTTTATTTGCACAGAAAAGAAGTAGAATGAATTTACAGGATTGTGCTGCTGTTACACCGCACGAAGAAGACATAAAGAAGTGGTGCAACTTTTATTCTCCTCAAACTGCGAAGCAAACTGTGCTCCTGTGATATCTGCACGTATTTAAACAAGGTGGTATGAATAGACACTTCTCAGCAAAATGAAGGGACCCGCTCCCAAACCAGTCATGCTGGATGATGTCACAGGCAGCGTAACGTTTACCACGGCGTCTCCAGACTCTTTCACGCCTGTCACATGTGCTCAGTGTTTGTTTCTGACAGTGTGGTCAGAAACATGCACACCAGTAGCCTGCTGGAGGTCATGTTGTAGGGCTCTGGCAGTGCTCCTCCTGTTCCTCCTCACACAAAGGAGCAGATAGCGGTCCTGCTGCTGGGTTGATGCCCTTCTACGGCCCTGTGCAGCTCTCCTGGTGTAACGGCCGGTCTCCTGGTGTCTGGTATCAACCTGTTGCGCTGCAGGTGCCGCCTCATGCTACCAGTAGTGCCAAGGACACTAGCAGAAGACCAAACTAGAGAAGAATCAGTCAGGAAGGATCAGTGTTGGGCTCCTTACTCTAAAACTGTATTATGTTACTCTTTTCTGTTACACCACATCAAACTGGTAATTGTGTATCCCGTGAGAATTCAGGTATGTGTCTGTGTGAATGTCAGGGTGATTGCTGGTAAGTGTAGCTGAGGTTAGATGGCCTGCAAAGTATTTTTTTTTTTTAACTCTTCTTCTGTTACCTGTGAGTGGTATTTCCCAGAGATCTGTCTGACAGATGGAGAGTGGGTGGGGTGTATTTCCTGGAACCCTATGTTGTTGTGTTGTCAGTCATAGTAGCCGAGGTGTTTCAGATCGGAGGTTTGACGACATGTTTTTCACAGTTGTTCCTGTCGTCCTCCCTCCTGACAAAATCAAAGTAACGGGAATATTTCCAGCTGCTGAGGTAAAAAGCGTGTCCATCTTCATAATTAGCTCGCTGCTTTGTGACGGGACTGCACAGCGAGACGATTGCAAAAATGAATCCGCTGATGTGATGTTGTATTTCAAGTCAGCAGAGATGTTAAGATCAGTTGTTTGGTTTTGGGGTAACTGACATTTTATTAGTAATTAGTTACACTAGTTACTGGAAAAAGTAATAGTATTACTGTAAACTGTCTGTGGACACCACATGTAAAACATTGTTCCTGTTGTCTCTTTGATTTGACCCAAAGCAGCTGAAACTGATTCACAATCACTGGACTGATCTCCCTGTCATCCCTGACTGACTTCGTGTTACACTGTGACCATTAAGTGTTCCCTTCAGTTTCGTCAGCAGTGTATTTGGTGCAGAATTGGCCTCTTTCTATGCAAATGAGCCTCGCTGCAAAATCACAAAGATCAGCAGCGACAGCAGCACACTGTCACAGTGAAGCTATCCGTGTCCTCAGAGACGTGTTGGGAAGTGAAGCACATCGCTGTGGGTGTCACGCCCAGACATTTACATGTTTTAGAGAAAAAACCTCGTAGCTTTCCTCTTCTCTCTGTCAGTGTTCTGTCTGCTGTGTTCTTGGCACAAAGGCCACATGGATGACAACAACCAGCTGCAAAACTTCATTGACATATTTGTGCTGTTACATCATTAGTACAGCGTCTTTTGTGAATGAGGCCTTGAGACGTGCAGGTAGTCGCAGCAAGAGATGCACAGTTCATGGTGCTTTCAGCGGCTGCCATCCATTCTCTGTGAAACCAGCCGTCAGCGTAGAAACACTCAGGAAGCAGCTTCTCACTTTCAGCCGACAAACGTCAGCGGCAGCAGCTCAGATCAGCTGACACTGAGTAACGCTGATTCTGGGAGTAACTTGATAACAGGCCAAAATTAAACCTGTCGGGCTGAAGAGCTCCTCACAGGCCAAGATCGTCTGTGAGGAGAGAAGCTCTACTCTGTGTCACCGCTGCACGACCACAGATCCAGCAGAGTGAGACGTCCTCTCGTTAGTGGATCGCATCACGTTGGTCGGAATTGCACTTTAAAGTTTTCTTAATATCAGATCAAGTTTTGCAGCGGGACCTTTGTCACACACTCAGACAAGAACAAACTGATTCAGGTTCGTTCATAAATCACACAGACGCTGTTTAACTTCATCCACTGTCTCCATGGAAACGTGTGCAAACAAAAAACTGTCACTGTCACAGTTCAAACCTTCACACCTCATCACACAGACAGAAACTTGTGTTTCAGACTGACTTTATATGAACGATCCTTCATCCCGTCTTTCCTCTGCTAACTGAACGTGACTTCCCACAATCCCTCTGCACATAAACAGAGGGGAGTCAGACAGGCCTGTCAATAATTTATTGATGGTTGACTCAGTGGTCCGACGCAAATTTAGAGATTCACAGCTCAGACGCTGCATGTCAGGGCTGTCACTTTTTTAGGTTTCACCAGGGTTCATAAGATTCCTGGAAAAGTTTTGAATATACAGGTGGTTTTGGTCGCTGGTTTAAATTTGTTTATAGAAAATCCCAAAAGACGTCAAACATTATGTGAAATACGTTACGTGACTAATTTGAAATTTGATACACAGATCAGATCGACATTGCGTCATCACCAACGTCTTTCCCACTTTTGAGGAAAGAAAAAAGAGAAACAGGAAAATGCAGAGATGGTTGCACAGAGGGTTGACTCAGGCTTCACACTCGTAAGATACATGAATATTCACCATCAGTGTGTTGAGTCTGTAAATGATGCTGGTGACAGTTACTGCTGCTGCAGCACAGTCATACAGACTGTCGTCTCCAAACAGCTGGCTATTAACAGCAGGGCTGTAGATCACCAGTTTCATCATGATACGATATCATATTATATTACAGCTGTTAGCCGCTGTTAGTGGTGCTGCTACCACAAAGTCCCACTGTTTGAGTGGAACACTGCATCACTGCAGCGTCGCTAACAGCAGCTAACAGCGGCGCAGTGATGTGAGGAGAGGGATGAGGTGTGTGAGGTTGAGCCACTCATCATTCGTCAAAAGACAAGTTGTGATTGGTTTGTTTCAATTTACACCCGCCCCAACAGTCCTACGCTGTAAACACAGCCAGCATGGTGAGGAGGGGGTTTGTCAACTCGCATCACGTGTGTCTGTGTAGCAGCCTGAATGAATACTCCATGTAGTATCCCATGACATGGTTTCATCAATGTTATCATAGCTTTTTGGTACACAGCAGCTACCGTAGTTGCAAAACATGTTTGAAACAGTGAGGCGCTAGAGTGCGCTATGTGTTAGACATTATTACACACTGTGTCTCAAAGTCCTGAAGACAATCATCTGTCTTAAAGTCCTGAAGACAAACGTCTGTCTTAAAGTCCTGGAGACAAACTTGTGTCTCAAAGTCCTGAAGACAAACTTGTGTCTTAAAGTCCTGAAGACAAACTTGTGTCTCAAAGTCCTGAAGACAAACTTGTGTCTTAAAGTCCTGAAGACAAACTTGTGTCTCAAAGTCCTGAAGACAAACTTGTGTCTCAAAGTCCGGAAGACAAACGTCTGTCTTAAAGTCCTGAAGACAAACGTCTGTCTTAAAGTCCTGAAGACAAACTTGTGTCTCAAAGTCCGGAAGACAAACTTCTGTCTTAAAGTCCTGAAGACAAATGTCTGTCTTAAAGTCCTGAAGACAAACTTGTGTCTCAAAGTCCTGAAGACAAACGTCTGTCTTAAAGTCCTGAAGACAAACGTCTCCAAACAGCCACAACACAACAGGATCATTTAACACAAGTATCAAACTCAGCTCAGTAACAACTGTCGGGGTTCACAGACATGTCAGTTGTGTTTTTGATGGTCACTCATTATTAGCTTTAGCATGTTTACATAAGTTAGCCTAGCAGCTAGCAGACTTTTTCCTGTACTTACAGCTTATGAATTACATGTGACGTTATTCTTCTTCCTCACTGGTGGCTTCAGTCTCTGCGTCTCCTGAAAGAACAGCTCGGTTGAATTTCAGCATGAACGTTTTTTCAGCCGAGCATTGTTAAAACAGCAGCTGATGTTTCTGTAGGGAGAAGTTAGCGGCGTGAGATGGCGGTCCAGGCAGGAAGCGTAACGTCCTTTTCTGTCTCATAACATTACTGTTTCCATATGACGTGTTCTTTGTCTGTATTTCCACTCTGCTGATTTATTCCTGAGTAAATAACGTTATCCTCATCGTCTTTCTCTCGGCTGCTGCTGTTAGACGGTGACGGAGCATTTCAAAATAAAGGTGTAACCTACAGATGACAACATGGATCGATGTTTTCACTCTGAATCGTGACATTAGATCATTGATCATTGAATCAATATATTGATCCAGATTGATGGATTGTTAACACCCTAGGCTCAGGTGGTATCACAGGGTATTTTAAAATCCTGACGGTAAAATTTTCAGTACTGTCAAAAATAAAGATGCTCATCGTTTTATTAACTTCACACTGGAGAGGCTGTACTGAGGATGTTTTGCATGTAGTGCACATCTCCCACCTCCAGAGGTCAGCGTGGTGCAAGAGGCAGCAGACTGCGACGTGTGGAGATACACGTAACCGCACCGACTGTAAACAGCCGGCTCGTGTCGTTCCTGCAACAGCAGAGAGAGCGCAGGGAAATTAGTTTAATTTCACATCTAACTCAGTGAATTAAGGATTTATTTAAACGAAACCAGAGCTGGTGATTGTTGGAACAGTGAACTAACTAACAAGACAGTTTTGGTGAGTATTCTGTTGAGTTTGAATGAAGAGTGTTTCGCCGTGGGTTAACGAGAACAGCCTGGCGTAGTTCACTAAAAAGAGACAAACTTGAACTTGTAAAGTATTCGGTTGTATTTCTCTGTTTAATCAAGAAAACGGGTTGGTTAGCGCCACGCTATTACCATTATATACTGTGTATCCCGATGACAGGGTATGAAAAACAAGACACCGCCCAGGCCTCATGAACAGGTTGGTTGTTTACAGACAGCATGTAGCCTAATGTACCGTGTGTGCTGGTCTGGTCTGGCGGCACATGCAGCTAGTTGGCGACGAGAATGTCTAACGAGTGAGCAGTTTGCTTTTCTGAGAACACCTGGGAAGAGTTTGTTTAATAGTTGTATTAATATTTGATGAGGCCAGCAGGGAGCGGGCTCGTTAGCAGGACGTTGGTAATGTGTTGGTGTGACTGCAGCGCTTCAACACGTGGACAATCACCAACACTGTCTTGTGTGAACGTTGTGCAGGAGCCTTCAGGAGCCTCGACTCTCACTTGGATTGTAACATTTTTAGTTTGACCTTTCCTGTGAGCTCTCTGCAGTGTGAGTGAGGCTCGGCAGAGTGTTCCAGATTTAGTGAGGCCTGTCTGCTGCGGCCCAGACCGACGGACAGATGGACGGACGGACGGACAGCCTCAGCGGTGGCATTTGTTTCCTCGGCGATGTGATGAGGCCTGACATGCCGCGCTCTGCTGTGGCGGAGTTCCTCACTGAAATATTAACTGTAGTGTGCGATCAGCTGGAGTGGGGTCGTCCCTGCTGTCTGCTGCGGTCTGCACACATCCAGCCGCTCAGCGGGACGCCTGACTGATCTGCAGCTCTGTGCTCTGGTATCACACAGTAACGTGTGTCTGAGTCATGTCGCAGCTTCACCAGCTGCAGCGGAGAATCACTCAGCTTACTGAGAATTGTGATCACCTGTGAACAGGAAACACCCAGAATTCTCTCTGTTAGTACAAAATGAATAACTTCAGTCCTTAAAATGTGATCAACGTCTCAGCAGAGGCCTGCCGACTACATCTGCCTCCGTCCAACGCATTTGAGTACTCAGATTACTTTTTGTTGCAGTGTGTAACAGTAGTTTTTCAGTTCAGGTCAGCAGTTATTTGGTTACCTTTTCCATAAATGAATAATAAATAATATAATAATAAATCACCTGTTTCTTTTGTTTCCATCAGTAGGGCTGTGTCACATCATCTCATTCACGATAATACAGGTTTAGTTTTTAATATGATATGAAAAATTCATATTGTGATACTCACGATACTTTGACTTCTTGACACGTTGATGTTGTACTGTTACCCACGGCAACTACAAGCATGGCAGAAAGCGAAATTATTCCCGACTCCTTGGTGGTTTCAAAAACAGGGGCAGCTTCAGTAGTGTGGAATAAACTGTGGCGTCAGGAATGTTTTACTTCTCAGGCGGGCTGAGCAGTACGGTCCTGAAATAATAAAATAATATCATGATATTTGAGGGTATTTTTGTGATAACGACAATATTTAGAGTCGGGGCCTAAAACAGGGTTTGTATGGTCGTGATTATGCCTGTCACAATAACAAATTTTGCTAGGCGATTAATTGCGTCAGAAATTATTGCGATGAGCGATAATATTGCGTAATATTGTGCTTTTAAGACCATTTTTATTATTGTAGTAATTTTGCTGTTTTTAGACCATTTTTTAAACGCATATAATGATAATAAAGACATATTGATGCAAGTTCACCCTTTTAAAGAGAAATAAACATTTATTGAACAAGAATATTTAAGAATGCAAAGAAGAAAATTTAAATATCCCAAATAACACGTAAAAATATCAACATAAATAAATAAATACAAAAAAAACAGTCTGTCAGTCTCTCACTCTCAGGTGTGCAGTTAAGTTGGTCGTATTCGCTCTTTTTGTTGAGATGGTTTTAGAACAAACCCGGCACACCGGCTCGTCCACATTACTGGGCTGCCCTCTGTCATTTGGTTTAAATCCACAACACTCCCACACAGGGGCCGTGGAGTTTGGTTTAGGAACAAGTTCCCTGTCTGTCTCTGACGCTCAACTGTTATTTTTTCTCCGCCTCGTCTCCCCCTCACGAAGATCGCACTCTGTGTGTGTGTGTGTGTGTGTGTGTGTGTGTGTGTGTGTAGCCCATAGCCCCGCCTCCCCCACAGAGACAAAGGCACTCGATACCAAGAGCTTTCCCTCTGTTCATTACGCTAACGAACCAACTCACCTGGCTGCCAGGCGATGCACGGCAGTGAACGCTCTTGTTGTCCAGTCTCTTTGGTGCAGAGAGACGAGGAAAACAAACATGCATGAATATGGTGATTAATCGCAGACGGAAAAGTTACCGTCTCCCTTTTAATTTACTGTGCAGTTAATCGACTTATCGCATATCGCGGCAGGCCTAGTCATGATAAACCTGAAAATGTCATGGAAGTCATGGAAATCTGCTTCACGAATATAACCCTGTATATATTCTGTATGTGTGTGTGTTGATGTTTGGGCAGATCAGTCAGTACGTTTACATGACACTTGAAAAAAACGAATTATTGCCTTAATCTGACTATAACTGGACAACTGAAGTCAATCAATCAATCAATCAATTTTATTTATAAAGCCCAATATCACAAATCACAGTTTGCCTCACAGGGCTTTACAGCATACGACATCCGTCTGTCCTTTGGACCCTCAAGTGCATGTAAACGCGTTACTCCGACTAATATCAGAGTTCTCCAACTCCGATTAAGACACCCAGATAATGCGATTGGAATTCGATTTTCTCCGACATGTATACACCTTAATCGGAGTTAAACTAGACAATGCATGTGCGCATGCTCCACACCCCCCCCCCCGCTGGCGTATGACTCCGGAACAGACAAGACATGCTATTGTTGTAGCCCTCCAACAGCATATGGTGTTCTTGTCTGCCTCTCGAAATCACCATGACCACGAGGGATAGCGTGCACCTTATCTGCACAATCGGTAACACGTACATTACGTACGAGAAGAACAAAGCTGTACGATTATCCATCATGCTGTTGTTCGAAAATGCCGGTCTGCCGCCTGACTCCAGTTGTTTAGTATTAAGTGACGTTACAGGTCAAACGGAAAGGGGGCTGTATTAACCCGCTGAAACGATAGATATCGCCACCTAGTGTTGAGTAGGAGGACACGTTCCTGTCAGTAATTCGATTTTCTCAGTTGCATGTAAACTGGGACAAGGACAGAAGTCTGATTAGACGCCAAAATCAAATTTTGAGCATAGCTCGATTAAGCTGTGCACGTAAATGTACTGAGTCATGTCACTTGAGGTTTAGTTGTTGGGTGGCAACCATCTGATTGTGACCAGGGTTGCCGCTTCAACTTAGTCCAGATTTAAATACTTGAAAATGCTGATTTATTAATGTCTGGCTTCATCTGGATGAATATAAGCAGGGTTCCCACCATCATGGAAAACCTGGAAAAGTCACTGAATTTTTCTTTTATTTTTAACTTCTTTTTTTTTTAAGGAATTTTAAATATTTAGACAAAACCTAAAGACCACATTGAACCCTGTGTGTGTCCAAAGACATTCACTGCGAAGTTGCGTCCACGTCTTCTGAAGTAAAGACAGTCCATTTTCTCCCATTTTCTGAGGAACATTGTTCCTCTACACCTCAGAGACAGTTTTCCATTATAAAGATCAACTTGGGGTGTCGGTGGCTTAGTGGCAGAGCAGGCGCCCCATGTACAAGGCTGTTGCCGCAGTGGCCCGGGTTCAACTCCAGCCTGTGGCCCTTTGCTGCATGTCACTCCCTCTCTCTCCCCCCCTTCATGCTCATCTGTCCTGTCAATTAAAGGCTTAAAAATGCCCAAAAAATATGTTTAAAGATCAACTTGATTTTCTGAGCCCAAAGTCGTCAAGTCTGGTGACTGGGCAGTGTGGGCGTCAGAAGCCAATGAAAAAAGGCATCCTTTAACGTCGGCATGATACACGGCTGGACGAAAGTTAAAGCAGCAAAAGTCCGAGTGGGGTGAGTGGGAGGGGTGGTGGATGGGTCCAACAAACATCAGCTTTCACCCAGGAGGTCGGTGCTCATGTCCCATAAGATTCTAAGTCTTTTTTTTTTTGTTTAAGGAAAAAAACCATCAGTTGGCAGTGTTGTACTGACGTAGTGCTTTTATTTTGAAAGAGACTGTATGCAAACTGTACATTTCCTGTGAAAACAGAAGTGTATTTTGAAAACAGACAATGCATGTAACAGGCTGAAGTTGACACGGCGTCCCAGAACGTCAACAACCAACACACCCAGGGTACCTTGGACATCATATGTGGACGTGGAATGTTGGGCCGTTTTGCCGGCAAGCTGCGAGCGTTTAGATACACGGAGCCGGATTGGCGAGTTGATCCGAGGCCCCCAATTTTCCGCCTCATAGGGTAGACATATTGGTGGAACCCTTTTAGTTTAAACAGAGCGAGGCGGCCTTCTGCAACGGGAGGAGCTGTTGATGACTTGTGGGAGGAGCTGTTGATGACTTGTGGGAGGAGCTGTTGATGACGCAGCACGTGCGAGCCACTGGCGGTGGATAAACAGGAAACAGCTGATAGCAGGAATTAGCGAGCAGCTAGTAGCAAGAGGGAAACACAAACCTGACAGACACTGTAAAGATGAGCAACTGGGGAGACAAGGAATTGCGCGCCCTCCTTGTCCTCGCAAACGAAGAGGCCATTAACCGTCAGATGACGGGGACGGTGAAGGACGGGCCGACTTACGAGAGAATCGCCGAAGGACTGACCAGCCGCGGCTTCCCTCCCACGTCACTGTTTACGTCACACGCTGAGCTACACGTTTTGTTACTTGCTCACGCCCCCCATTGCCCCGAAAAAGGCGCACTCTGTATAAACAAAAGTAGGTAGGCGGCATTTTGCTGCACTCCCCGATTTTGTTTTTATACTGCCAATGCTGAAAAAGACTGATTGGCCTTTCCTGGAAATTTGCACAACTCCTGTTTAAAAAGAGCCGAGGTCGCAGTGAGGATGGGTTGATTTTGTCCATCCATCGCTTTAGGCTTGGAGGCTCAGATTTGTACCACTTCTTTGTAATCACTGTCTTGCGGACAATAAACAGTAACACTTTTTTACAATTTAACATGTTTCTCTCCAGAATATTTGAATTTTTGGACACATCCAAAAATGTGGGAGTGATTGGTATTGATGTGTCCACACTGTGTCCAACACTGCTGCTGTGACTGGGACAGTGTGTCCTTAATGTGAGGCGTGATGAAGAAACAGATCAAGTTTTATTCAGCCAAATTCTGTCCATCTCTTGTGAGCTTGTGGATGAGTGGTGTGTTTTCCACATTTAATGCTAATCCTCCTGTGATATTTCTGTGTCTAATTCTTTTTGAGACCCTACTTTGACACTTTGATACTGTAAAACTTCACTTAAACGCCCAGTCCCTGTTACCAGCCCGGTGTGGCTACATATTTTGACCAATAAGGGCCTGTCATAATCAGAGGCCTGGTCTGGTTGCCAAGCAGTTCATTTTTATAGAAGTTCTTTGGATGTATAAAATCAGGTTGTGACTACCTTCTTGAGCTAACGTTAGCTGCTCTGATCACACATACAAATATAAATGTTTAAATCTTTATCAATATGGAGATGCTTCACATCGTTAGCTCGGTTCGTTTTGCTGAAACCATGAGCACCAGAGAAGACCTGAAGTCATTCACATTTACCGGCATGACAAAAGAACAAGTGGTGACTCCCAATGTTTCCTCTGAAGCTGTCATAAAGGCAGAACATGTGTCCGCTCCGTTATTACCCTGTAAGGTATTTATATTCCTTCAGTCGGGGTCAGCCCTATGTTCCCACATTTGGGTCTTGTGTTCCTACATTTCCCTTCAATTTAAGCCCTACCCTCCCACAAAGGTTAGGGGTAGGGTTGGGGGGATAATAGGTTGGGTGTAATTGAAAGGGGGCTCAAATCTAATACAAATTTATGAAAAAGGAAATGTGGGAACATAGGCACACTCCCCTTCAGTCAGTAAGGGTCCACTGATCAAAAGAATCAAAAGTGACTTTCATAAACATTAATCCAAGTAACAAATATTGTGTTAACAGGATAAAGTGCTGGGTGCTGTGAAACAAGTGTTGTAACATAACTGAATGGCTGTTTATTACCAGCGAGATTAACAGGGTTAAAGTGTCACACATCTGTGGGAAAAAGCATAAACTAAAAGATTAATCTCTGGTTTTATGAATCTATATTGTGTCATTCAAATGCAGATTGATTTGAATCTGATGAATAGATTATTTGAACCCAGCCGTACTCTTGAGATGTGTACGAAAAACAAATGTGTTCCTGAGAAGAATTATTGTTGTGCACGTTTCGATCTTCTGTGCTGTCGTGTTTTCACTGATGTTAACTGTCAGAGAAACTTGGGTGGTGCGAGGAGACGTACGACCGCGGGGTGGTAATTCTGTTTTTTGTTTTTTTTTAACCACTGAAACGATGAATCTGTCTTTTAATAATTATTATTTTTCTGTTGATTGACTAAAGCAGGGCTGTCAAACGTTCGGCGAGAGGACCTCATCCGGCCCTTCAGATGAGCGTAAGATGAGATGACTGTATGAAACTGATGTCTGCCAATTGCATCAGTCGTCTATGTTCTACCGTAATATTCCCACAGACCTGTCTTTGACACTTGCAAAGATATTTATGCATTATAAGTATTAACGTCACATACAGGTACGGCAGAACATACAGCTGGTGTGAGGAAATGAAACAGCTAATGGTTGAAACTATAAACCAGCAGAAAGATGACGGTTACCAACAGAAGGCACCGTGTTCTGAACAGACACATATTAATACATGCTGCAGCATATAGACCCAACAGAAAACGTTAAACGACTAAATTATCACCAGACGGGCATGATGGGAAATGAGGGCGGTCCCATCGTTACCTGACTCCTGCGCATCAGTCAGGCAGTGTGTTCACATTTAAAGCTGCTAACTGTGAAATACATCACTGGAAAGTTACCAAACACTGATTCCTTTACGTTGAAGCTCTGATGTAATTCTGCCGCTGAGAGCTGTCAGGTCAGTGGCAGAATTATATTACATGAGTTTAAAAAGTGGCTAAATGAGTTTGACTCCTGGACTAAAGCGCTCCAGCTCCACTAACTCAGAGTCTCAGTTGTTCAGAGTAAATGCAGAGAGGAGCGTGTACATTAAATGTGGAGCGTACAGTGCTGCTGACAGGTGGGGACGTTTCCCAGAACACCTGCAGGTAAAAGCTTTTCCTCACCGAGCTGCAGGACGAAGAGCTCTCATGTTGACAATTTGTCTCCTTCATCGGAAGCTGCTGTCGTCTGCTGTCACATCAGATCTACAGTCTGGATCATATCCAGCCTTCATCATCATCATCATCATCATCACCACCACCTCCAACAAGCGTCACTCATTTCTGACTTTAAACAGAACAAGTGTTTTATCTTTCACCAGCTTTTCATCGTGTTATACAGACAGAGAGGAGTCCCTCCTCTTCCTCTGTCCCCCATTGGACCTTCTTCTGAAACACTGTGTACGTTAGTCAAGGGTCAGACGTGAGTGTGTTCTGGAATCGTGCCATAAATTACACACACGGTGTTTGTCAGTTTAAAAGGTGTTTTTTTCACACATTGTTGATCAGAAGTGAAAGCAGCTCAGGAGGTCACAGAGTGGCCACTGAAGTAAACTTCTGTCCCAGTTTCACTTCCTGTTTGTGAGACTCGTCCTACTCTGGCAGTTTGTCCCTCTGGGGCTCCTGTAGAGGCACAGTGCCGAGGCTGTACTGAGGGTGCAGTGCAGTCTGGGTAAAGCCTTTTGGTTTCCTATTTAGATTCAAGAGGAACACTGAAGGAAGCTGAGTATTGGATTAAACCCCCCGCCCGCCTGTCAGCTTCCTGGCCCACTGAGTGGCTGAGAGCTGCTGGAGGCTGATGGAAAGCGGTTGCTATGACAGCCAGCATCCTGGATCCAGGATGAGAGTTTGGGTCATTAGCATAGCGAGTGTGAGTGTTGTAATGCTCACCGTGACATCAGGACGGGATGTGAGAGGAAGGACAGAAATAGCTGGTCCATTTTCTTTCCAGAGCGTCCTCCGTCTGCTCTCAGAGAGACCGGAGCAGTCGCACCAGCAGATTTATTATCAGGATTGTTATTAATGACCAGCTCCTGCAGCCAGAGTTCAAATCTTTATTTGTTTCTGCTTCTACAGAGACGAAACCAGAGTGTTCATCGCTTCTGTACTGTAGAGGAAGATTCTGGTGTGTTTCTCAGAGCGGTGGCTGGTGTGACTCTCCCTAAGGCTGCGTTCACACCTGCCCTGTTTGGTTCAGTTCAGTCTAACTCAGGTTGGTTTGCCCTCAACCTCAGTGTGCAGTTCATTTGTGCAGGTGTGAACACAGCAAAACAACCGGACTGAGACCTTCTTGAAGAGGTGGTCTCAGTCCGGTTCCAAAGGAACTCTGGTGCGGTTGGTTTGTGGTGAGAAGGTGTTGCGACCTGGATGTGAAGCAACTGCAGTCACATGACACATTGTTTGGGTTAAACATGAGCATGTTCCAGTCCTGGAGGATTATTAATGTGCACCTCCTCCTGTACTGCCTTAATATGCACATTCAGCACATCCAATGCATCAAAACATTGTTTTCTAGTTGGAGCTGCGTTTGCCTCGTTTTCAAACTGTATGCTTTGACTAAAATGAACAATGACAGCAATATAGTCCACGATGAGCAGCGCTAAAATCAACCTGCGTAGTTGTCCCTCCATTGTGACATTACAAAGTGTCACATTTATCTTGCAAGTGTACTCTTCTTCAACGTTTGCTTTACTTCCTGGATTTTTCCCACATGGAAATTCTGACCAATCAAGAGCAGCTTTCTGACGCAGTTTCAATGTTTATATCTGTCACAGACATGAAAAACTCAATACTACCTGTTTCTCTTTCAAAATAAAAGTCCCCTTTCTGTGGACAGATTCCCTTCATTTGTTAACACGAGGCTTTTATTGTGAAATATTTGCAGGATCATGTTGTTGATGATGCAGCGGCGGCGAGTACAGACTTTCACCTGTGGAAATACAGAAGTTACAGCAGCAGTAACGCTGTCTGTGTGAACACAGACTGTGTGAAAGTGTAGATGGAAATATTTTGTAAAATGAAGTCGTATTGATGGATTTTTTTTAAACGGAGGGGAAAATATCCATTTACAAAAACATCTGGGGGCGGCACGGTGGTGTGGTGGTTAGCACTGTCGCCTCACAGCAAGAGGGTTGCCGGTTCAATCCCGGGTGTGGGAGCCCTTCTGTGCAGAGTTTGCATGTTCTCCCCGTGTCAGCGTGGGTTTCCTCCAGGTGCTCCAGCTTCCTCCCACAGTCCAAAGACATGCAGGTTAATTGGTGACTCTAAATTGTCCGTAGGTGTGAATGTGAGTGTGAATGGTTGTCTGTCTCTATGTGTCAGCCCTGTGATAGTCTGGTGACCTGTCCAGGGTGAACCCTGCCTCTCACCCAGTGTCAGCTGGGATAGGCTCCACCCCCCCGCGACCCTCAAGAGGATGAAGCGGTTAGAAGATGAATGAATGAATGAAAAACATCTGGATACATATAAGCATGGCCTCAGTCTGGCCCCGCCCCTGAGACTACTTTGCCTTGGGAGGCCCTCAGAAGAAGAAGAGGACTGCACACACAGGCCTAAAATACACACACATACACAAACAGGACCTGTACATGTATTTAATAGAGAGATGTTGGAGTGAGGGGGCTGCCATGGACAGGCACCCCCAAGCTTGGAGTTCAGTGCCTTGCTCAAAGGCACCTCTCCAGCTACCAATCCATGCTCCGCGCTCGGTCCATACGGGGACTTGAGCCGTTGGCCCTCCGGTTTCCAAACCAGGTCTCTAAGAACTGAGCTACTGCCACCCCAGCAACGCAGCTCCAAGGATGACGGGGTCACGCAAACCCCTCCTTCACGTTAAGGTGGCGATTCTGTACATCTGCACTCAGGAACATCTATAGAGGGTTGTTAAACAAACAAACAAAAAAAGTTACAATAAAAATATGACAAAGACTCTTTAAAAAAGTACTATAAGATAAAAAAAATACAAAAATATGCACTGTTTCAGAATTTTAAAAAAGCTGTGCAGTTTTGTGCAGGATGTGATAAACAGCTGTTTTCTAATAAACATGATTTTTACATTTAAACGCTGGTCTCTGAGTCAGACTTAAAGGAAACAGCGTTCAAGGGAAACTAATAATTCTAAGAAGAGATGACGTTCATTAAGGTCACAAACATGGTGGAATTGTTTGTCACTGTTTCTGTTATTAATATTTAGTTGATTCTGGACTGTTGTTATCGGAGTGTGTGCTGTTAGTTTTCACCTGATTCTGGGGGGTCATCCCTATGTTTCCCAGGCTCTATGTTTCCCGCTCAACCAAAAAGGGTTCTATGTTTCCTGCTTACTAAAAGAACCCGGGAAACATAGAACCTTTTTTGCAGGGTTAAGTGGGGAACATAGAACCCGGGAAACATAGATACGCTCCCGATTCTGGTCATTACTGAGGTGTACAGCTGTTTGTAGATGTGAGAAGGATCTGTATCAGGTGTTTGTGAGTGAAATAATGCAGCTGTGAGCTCCTCATCTCGTGTCCAGTTAGATAAAAATAACTCCACCACCTCGGCTCTCTGCGTGCAGCCTCTCAGCGGTGAACCTTTGGACCTGGCTCTGGCTCTGGACCTGCTGTTGCTGTTTCAGCATCAGCTCAGTATCAGTGACCTTTATGAAGGTCACAGTGAGTCGGGTAGTGATTCTGACAGTTTAGTGTGAGCTGCTGTCACACCGTTCACAGTGGATGACGGCAGGTTTGTGCGGCTGCTGCTGCTGCTGCTGGTGGACGGGGTCGGTATTGATCGGGTGACCCTGGGTCCATCCTGCTGACGGGCTGTGAGGGAGGGGAGCTGAGTCAGGGGGCGACTGCAGCAGTTTGTATCGATGAGCTGAGACACATGTCAGCTCTCAGACTGAGACTCTGGGAAATAAAGAAGTGTTTCAGGGCTGAAGTGATCGCTGGAGAAACACAAATCTTTAGTTTTTGACGACAGTAATCACTAGCTTGGTTTCCATCCACCATCCACCTACTTTTATTTTTTTAATTTGTACATAAAACTCTGAGTGAAAACACCAGAGATCTGAAAAAAACCTTCCATTTAACTTCACAGAAGCCAAAATGTTTCCACATCCGAGCTCTTAAATCAGGGAGTGCCAGTCAGATTGTATCCATCTGCAGCCGCTCACACTAACCCAGTGTAGGACACCAGCAAAGTGTCCAGTGTGTGCATACAGTAATATTCACTGTAAATAGTATGCACTTCACGTACTGTTGAGTAATAAAGGATCCGCAGCCTTTTAGTTTTAAAAAGTCAACTCTGCATTGATTAATGAATTTATTCATTTGAAACCACGGCACAGTCTCCAGCCTGTATGAGTATCACAATATAAGGGGGAAGTGGAGTGTTCTGCAGCTCCGTCTCCAGGGTTTCTGAGGTGAAACAGACCGAGCAGAGAGTTATTTTCTTCACCACAGAGGTGTTTTGTTCGGGTCCATGTCATTGGTTCGACAGCCCATTGGTTCGACATCCCATTAGTCCGACTGTCCGTGGTGCTGAACGGCTCGTGGCAGGCGTATGGAGCACCGCGACCAGCTTCAGGCGGAGCAGGCTCACAGACGCTTATTTTGGTTTAAGTTGTGTAGTTAATGCTGCAGTGTTTGTGTGTCTGTGGGTCTTGTTTGTTACTGCTGATGCTGCTCCGCTCCGTTAAGGTTCCTCTCTGGGTGATGGTGTAGAAAATATTCACAATATACTCCACGTTTGTCTAGTAAATATAATTATTTAGACATTAAATTAAAACAAGTTTGCAACTGCTGCCTTTTGTGAAGATGAAGTACAAGTTAACTCCAGTGTATCTGCGCTGTTGGCTCTCCTGGTGCTGCACTGCTGCGGTGTTGAGTTCTGCCTCTTTTGTTCCGTCAACATCACGTCATTAATAAACATTTACATATTGGATGATTGACAGCATGATTGTGAATCAATGCTGAATCGTTCATGTCTGCATTTCGATGCATCTTAAACCCCTTTTTGCCAAGATTAGTGCGTGTTCGTGGGTTTTTTAAACACAGGAGCAGACGGGTATGTCTTTCTGTGCGTGTGGGTTTTTTTGGTGTGTCATGTTCGCTGTCACAGACAGGCCGGAAAACAGGTTAGTAAACAGTTAAAAGTAGTTACAGTTACTACACAGACTAATCTGAATCGATGTTTGAGCGCTGCTTTGATACAGACGGACAGCGTTTTGTGGTGGCGTGTCACTGCATCTCACCAGTAACAGGGCTCAAATCAGCACGTCCACCCAAGTGTGATATTTTCGTCACTGCCGACTGGAGGTACAGCCGATAAACATTCGTGACTACTGCAATTTGACCTGCGTATGAATGTCAATTGTAATTTTTCCCATTGCATTAAAATGCCGGATGTTAGTGGGTGTTAGCGATTTGTTTTGTTTTTGTGCAGTGGGCTCAAGAATCGATTATTTACCCCACCCCTAATTAAAGCTCTATAATGCTGCGTGAGCCGAAGAATTGTTTTGGTGTTTTTGTAGTTTACGCCAATAACAGTAAAAACCAATAAGGCAGTGGGAGAGCGCAGACCTCCACCAAGCTGTGATATACTGTGATATGCACATCTTCTATTTATTTATTTATTTAGAGGACAGTGCACATTAATGAACATTGCTGTAAATGTGCCGGTGTTAGCCAAAGGCTGGATATGGTTTGGATAAATTTCCAAAAGCATTCCAGTGATGTCAAGCAAGTGTAGCGTACCCCAGAGGATTTAACGGTTTCTTCCTTGGCCCATGGTCCACCCTTCTACTAAGAGAAACCTATCGTGAAAATCAGGCCAGTTTTTCCATCATCCTGCTGACAGACAAACAGAACCAAAAACATGACCTCCTATGCCAGGGGTGGCCAACCCGCGGCTCGCGAGCCACATGCGGCTCTTTGCCTATCAGTGTGCAGCTCTTCGATCCATTAATTAAAACCATCAGCGTGCAGCTCTTCCGTCTTAAAAAAAATCAATTTATTGTTATGAGTGCGTATGGCCCTTTAAGAAATTTAACAGGCTGAAGTGGAGCGAGTGAGAGAGAGGAGTGCGCTCGGGCAGGTGAGAGGGTGTGGAGTTCGGGAGGAATGCGGGACTGCAGCGCGGTGGCGATATCGCACAACAAAAGTTGTCAGGGAAGAAATGTGTGTCTTTGTGTGTCTGTGGAGAGAGTATGACAGAGGGAGAGACTATGTGTGGAGTAGTGTTGCACGGTATACTGGTACCAACGGTAGACCGCAGTAGGCTGCTACTTAAATACCACAGTACATGACATGGTGCCACTACTGTGGGATAAGTTCAAAGTCCAATCAAAGGAGGGTGAGTGTCCATGCACTGGCCAATAACAGCCATAGTGCTCCGCGGCGCAAGATAATGGCTTACCGGCGACCGAGAAGCACGGCTCCAGGTGAATAAATTGGTGTCATGACTGCCCAGAAATACCTGAACAGCCGAGCCGTGGCGGCACACAGGTATGTGGCGTGTCAGAGGAGAAACGAGCCATTCACATTTCTCTCTTTGTGCCAGGTAACGGCCCACAAACCTCACCGCACTTTAGGGACTGTTCTTTACTTGTCAGGGGAGGAGGGTGGCTGGTTGATTCTTACTTTATTAATTTATTTTATTTTGATCCCCCCTATGTTAATCACTTATTGATGCTGTTTTTGAAGTATGAATAAGTCAGTAAGTAATTTATTCCATTGAAATATCAGTGATGTATTATAGAAAAGTGATTTATCTTTTTATAAATGATAAAAGGCACATCTGCCTCATTTTCACTGTGGTATCCTGATACTACTCAGAACCATGATACTTTCATTGGTATCGTACCGTGGGTCCCAATTTTGGTACCGTGACAACACTAATCTGGAGAGAGTGGGAGAGGGAGAGACTGTGTTTCTGTGTATCTCTATTCATGGTCATTCATTTGCACATGTGTATGATGTGGCTCTTTGTACTGCCACCGTAATTTGTGTGGCTCTTGGTCTCTGACTGATTGGTCACCCCTGTCCTATGCCAAGGTAATAAATGACTCTTTAAGGGCCGACATCACGATGACATCATGTCATCAGCTGGAGGTGCAGCTGCCTCTCCCCCACAGGGCTGTAGGCTCCATAGGAGTGTTAAAATGTGTTTGTCTTGTTGTGTTATTGGGAGCCAGAATAGAAGGAGTCATGGCTCAAAACCAGCCGCCACTGCCCGTCAACAAAAACAAAGACAACTATGGTTAAATGTGATAAGACCAAAGGACTGGACGGAGGCCATCATCAAAAATGCTCACATGTGCAGCGCACACTTCATATCAGGTTAGGGAAAAAGTATTTCCTGTTGTAGGGATGAATAAGGTTATGTGTATTAAGGGTTATCATGTCCACCTCATCAGAAACTGGGGAGGGATTAAGAGGAAGATTGGATTTCTCTGCAACGCTAACTTTTTAGCACATTAGCTAACGTTAGCTTCCATAGCAAAACAAACAAGTGTGGTCCTCCTTTGTAAGATTGGCTTCCTGTGACATCATCCATCCACTGAGTGAGAGCATACGGGTCGGCCAGTCTGGTCCCGTTGGTCAGTGTTTACTTATTCAAGTAACACTGGCGGTCCTGGAGAGTGAGTGAGCTGACATGGTGCGTTGGTAAATTCAGTCTGACGCTCTACACTAAAATGAGAGCCCTGTTGGTGGAAGAAACGCAGCGTTATATTTCTACATGAATGAACCAACGGTTAAGTTAATCACACATTCACTCCGCTCGGCGCTCTGCTGCTCCGTCTCCACAGACAGAGTGTCACATCATCTTCCTCCATCGCCTAAAACAAGACAACACAACTTGTAGCGCTAGCTAATGTCTGTGGAGAACTGTTTTGGCTCCAGCTAAGCCCCGCCCACCAACAAACATCACACTGTTTACTAACAGTTAAAGAGTGTATAGATTGAAGGCATTTTATTGTTCTTGAGAGAACCTGAGATATCTCATATGTATGTTGATCTCTGCAGAGCAGTTTCAGGTGAAGCGGTGATTGGATGATAAAGAGATGTGTGGTTGTTTAACAGATGAGATATAAAGATAAATATCATGAGATGATTATTTTCTTCTCGTCAGTGAGGGAGTCCGTACAACTTTGTGTGAAAATCAAACGTTCTTCGTCAAAGTAACATTTTAATGTATGATTTTGTTAACATGTGTATCTCAGTCAGACAGACGACTGTGGATGAATCATCCAAAAAATATCTATACATCTTTATACACTGTGTTGAGAGGGTTAACAACACAACCCTAAACATTGTTTGCTTCCTGTTGACAGCGCTGCTGTACGCCACCATCTTTGGTAACGTCACCACCATCTTCCAGCAGATGTACGCCAACACCAACCGCTACCACGAGATGCTCAACAGCGTGCGAGACTTCCTCAAACTCTACCAGGTCCCCAAAGGCCTGAGCGAGCGGGTGATGGACTACATCGTGTCCACCTGGTCCATGTCCAGAGGCATCGACACTGACAAGGTAACACCTCACCGCCTGCTCAGGTCCTCCACACTGTGATGTCACAGGCAGGGTGGAGGCCTGCCACACCCTGCTTGGTTTGTCTTTGTCTTTGTCAACCGATGAAATCTTGCAGACTAATGACCTTTCTGGTCGACAGACGTTTGGTCGAACATTTGGGGGGGCAGCCTTAATTAACTCCAAATCTTATTAATCCAGTCAGGTGATCAGTGCTTCACAGACTCCGCAGCAGCTACGGCCCATACAGCCTGTGGTGTGGCGAAATCAAGTGCGCTGTATTTACAGATTTGGCACTTCAATGTGCCGAGATGTGGCCAAAAAGTTTGGAAGTATGGCCATGTTTTACGCCTGTGGTGTCTGGTTTAACAGAAGGAAGTGCTTCCATAAACATGATGGGCATCAAATGAAGTGCTCTGTTAATATCTCTTTAAGAGCACTGTGAAACAATAACCAGCCCTAATTTGACCTCTGTGTGACCTCAGTGTGACCTCAGCATAACCTGTGTGACCTCAGTGTGACCTCTGTGTGACCTCAGCATAACCTCTGTGTGACCTCTGTGTGACCTCAGTGTGACCTCTGTGTGACCTCAGTGTGACCTCAGTGTGACCTCAGCATAACCTCTGTGTGACCTCTGTGTGACCTCAGTGTGACTTCAGTGTGACCTCAGTGTGACCTCTGTGTGACCTCTGCATTCGCAGGTTCTGCAGATTTGTCCAAAGGACATGCGAGCGGACATCTGTGTCCACCTCAACAGGAAGGTGTTTAAGGAACACCCGGCGTTCCGACTGGCCAGTGACGGCTGCCTGCGAGCCCTCGCCATGGAGTTCCAGACCGTCCACAGCGCGCCAGGTGACCTCATCTTCCATGCCGGAGAGAGCGTGGACAGCCTCTGCTTCGTGGTGTCGGGGTCACTGGAGGTCATCCAGGACGACGAGGTGGTGGCCATTTTAGGTGAGTGTGGTTCTGACATGCCATGCTGCAGCTAATGGGGATCCAAACAAACAAACAAACAAACAAACAGATCTCCAGTGGAGCAGGGTTACAGGTTAAATCTCACGGAGAGAATGTAACAAAGACAGAATAAATATAATCGATGAGTCGCTGTTATTTCCTCTCATCAGTGTGATTCTGAGCTGCTCCAGCTGTGACTCATTCACTCTGCCGTTACAAACTGAGACCAGTGTTGATGGATCATCTGGGAGCTGAGTTTGTCTTTGGGGGCCGGGCTCCGTCAGCATCACTTCAGTCCCAGTCTGGTTGTTGTTGGTCTAGTGACAGCAGCTCACAGTGCTGATTCATCATGAGGTGGAAACTCTGTTTATGTTTCCTTCCATTTCTGCTTTAATGATGCTGAGTCTGAGCGGATACTCTCCATACATCAGAGACGCTTCACCGGCTCAGCTCTTTATTCTCATCATGTTTTGCAGCCGAATGTTTCGTCTTTACCTCAAACTTTGTTTTCAGTCAAAAGAAAATCAGATGAAACAGAAATCCTCACGTCGGATGAGCAGAGACCTCAAAATAAAAACAGTAAGAATGGTAGATAAATGCTTTTTATTAGTTTTTACTTGATGTAATCAAACAGTGAACTATTTATTCTTTCATTTTCCGCAACCGCTTTACCCCTTTTACAACAGCAGCGTGTCAAGTGGGCCGAACCCGAGCAAAATACCGTGAAACCAATATGATTTTAAAAAAAAACGTGATGTGAAAATTTTGTCCTACAGCCCAGCCCTATAGCTAACCGTAGCTAACTTGTTTGTCCATTGTTTGGTCTGTGACGTAATAGGTCAACAGGAAAAAGGTCCAATACCAACAAGCTGAAAGGGGGCATATCTCCACCTATCGTAGAGGAGTCGCACATACTTGGCTCAATAAATGGATTCCCCTCCCGTGCTTGTATACTGGGACAAGGACAGTAGGCCAGTTAGATGTCCTCGTCCAGCTGGGACTGGAGCTCCACTTGACTGTGACTGAAAATGGACTGATTGACTGCAAGACCCACGAGCCATCGGGCCAATCACTGGCTGTTGATTGGCTCTGTAACCTTAGAAGTGACGCAGGCCCTCGTTGGCTACTGTAGGCTGTGGAGAGAACAGGGAGGCTCCTATTGGCTCAGGTGAGGTGTCAATCAAAAGGTCAGGGGTCAGTTTCCATACCCAGCTTTCGATGATGTTTACGTGCAAAATGAATTTATTATGCAACGTATGTGGAGAACTGTGTACGTTTGAGATGGTGCAGTGTGTGGATGTCTGTGTATGTAATCATGTGTTTGAATGAAATATTTTACTGGATTTTAATATTTTCGATCTGTGGATTATGATAACACTTCACAGGTTAGTTATAGATGTTTTTTTGTTTGTTGTTTGTGTGATGAAAGTGTTTATTGAACCTGCTGTGGAAGTTGTATTTTAAAATGGTCCGCATCAATCGAACGGCACTGTGCATAGTTTCCTGATGATAGGTCGTATGAGTAAACCACTCAAACACAGCAGCTGTTCACATTTCAGATTTTTCTAATAAACCATCTGATGACCTGCCCTACGTGTTTTCCCACCTGTGACAACAAACTTCCTGCTGTTCATCCAGGTCACGTGGCAAAGAGGTACAAACACCAAACACAATCCTTCATAGTCAGTTCTGTGTCCTACAGTGTTTCCTCCAGCCTCTTGAACAGCACGCTTAGTTCCCGTCCAGTTGTCAGGTGTCTTTACTAAAATAAGAGACTTCCTGTTAGAAACAGTCCAGTTCTGCCTGTCAGGCCTGTCTCAGGGTTATAAAAGCTCCCTCGGCTGGAACAAAATGAAATGTCAGGGTTTTAGTCTGGATGCGAGACGGAGAATTGAAACTGTGTTTTTGCTGCTGTCGGCTGACCCCGCCTGACTCTGGAGGAAACACCTGAGCTCTGAAACACAGAGCGAAGCCTGCAGAGTCACCTGCCACACAGAGAAACACACAGACGCTCTGCTGCCTCCTCGCTGCATCAAAACCAAACGTGTTTGCTATTTTTGTCAGCGTGCGTAGGAATCATGCTCCGGGGCTCTCATTAGCAAAGCATCAGTTTTATGCATGAAGTGTTTGGTTTCATTTTGAATCATGCTGCCTGGTGTGTGTGTGTTTTTGGGGCTGATGGAGGGAGAGCGTTCACCGGTTCAGAAAGAGTGAAAGATGATGGAGGAAGCTGTCGAGGCGGAGCACGGCTCAAAGAACAGCTGTCAGAGTCATTATGCAATTCACTCTGCGTGTTCACCAAACCTCTGAGCTCTTTAACAGCTCCCTGAGACACACACACACACACACACACACACACACACACATTTATATTTATATATGATGAAGCAATACTGTGAGGCAGCGTGCAGGCATAGACTCAGCTCCTTGTTTGCATCAAACATGATGACGTCTCACTGTCAGTCTGTTTCAAATGTCAACAGCATGAACTGTGATTCACACGTTCATGCTCTCCAGAGGATGAATCCTAATCACCATGGTGATCCTCTGACTTTGCAAACATGCTAACATTAGCATGAACTTTACATGTTGTTGTAACATCCTGACATAATGTCGGCATTAACCTCACGTCACACTGTCACTGATAAAAACATCCTCCTGTCACCCTGCGTCTTCACATGAGGACGTCATATTTTGGATTTACTGCGCCTTATACTTCATTCTACTGAACTCAGACCTGTTGTCCTCATTCGTGGACACTTTCTTTGTGCCATCCAGTGGTAGTAAGAGCACAATACACTAATCCATGTACAAACAAGATGGCAGCCATCTCTGCCGAGTCAGTCTGCAGCTGATCAGACACAAAAGTGGACGAGGTCCAAACCCGATCAGGTGTTATAGTTGACACTTGTTTGTTAGTTTGATATGGAAACAAATTTTGGCAACAGTGACAAGCTAAGACACCGTTACGTAGTAAGTACTTGTTTGAGGATGTTGGGACTTTGTTATCATTAGCAATGTTTAGTTTTTTATACCTGTCAGGTCCTACTGATCCCAAATAGCTCGGAGAAAGTAAAAATGCAAACCAAACAAAAGTTGGGGTCTCAGGAGGATAGACACTTTCATGCTAACATGGTAACAGTTCAACACTCACATATCGCTGTAGCATGCTAACAAGCTAGCATGCTCAATGCTACATGCTAAAGACCTTTTCAACATGCAGCTTGTGTGCATGTCAGGCTGCTGTCAGCCCTAGAGTGGTCTCCTCTGGTCTGAATCAGGGACTCATGTTGTTCCAAAGTTGTATAATTGCCTAGAGCTGGTTGGTGTTCTCACGGCAGCATTTACAAGAGGACCAGATCAAATGCCTTGTGTGAGAAAGCTGCTCTTGATTGGTCAGAATTTCCATGTGGGAAAAATCCAGGAAGTAAAGCAAACGTTTGAAGAAGAGTACACTTGCAAGATAAATGTGACACTTTCCTCAAGTGATTCTGTCACAAACCTTTGCTGATGCAAACCTACGTGAATAAACTCCATATATGTGACTGTCTCATAACAGCCTGTCACAGGTTACAGCCTGATGGTTAGAGGAGAAATGGCAGAGCATAAAAACACACAAGGAAATCAGCTGTTGATTTATATATATAGATCCCAGGGGACATTTGTTTAAATGTGTAATTAGTGGTAGATTTGATTTAGTTGAACTATTAATATTGTGACAGGATCTGAATCTGACTCTGAGTTACTGTTGTTGTTGTTGTTGTTCACAAACTGAAGACATGAAACATCATTTTAGTTTTCATAAGCGTTACCTGATGGTGTCAGCACGTCATCAGTATCAGCAGGTAACAGCTTTAAAATAATTTATCGGCGTCGGCTTGAAATGATGATCTCTGCCAATATGACAGGCCATGAAGATGATGTTTCTAATAGTTGAAACAGGTCAGGTTTGCCTGGTTTTGTCTGTTGTCAGGTCTGTCTTTTGGAGACCATCATCCAAAGCCTGTTTAAGAGGGATGAGTTTTACAGTTTACTTTGAAAATGTTACATAAAGATAAGTATGTCATGTTTTTGTATTGTATGTCTGCTGTGGCACCAGGGCCACCACAAACAAGAGTATAATAAACTGTCAATTCCACTACAGGAGAGACTTGAGGTTCTCTGCAGTTGGGTGGGAAAACATTTGAGCACATTTTGTATTGGTGTCAGCAACAAGCCAAAATGAGATGGAAAATATTGAATACAGGCCAAAATCCAACTTTGTACATCTCTAGTTTTTACTGAATCTTTGATGGCAAACTGTAAAACTATATCACTTATTTTGTTGCAATGCTATGTTCTGAAATTAATAATAACATATTATTTTTACTAATTTGTTGTTTCATTAAGAATATCGTCATCAAAACAAAAAACCCTGAAATATTGTGATATTATTTTAGTTAGTTGCAGCTCTAACAGGTGAAAAGGTGAAAATATGGAAGTACAGTCTGAGAGCAGGGAAACCTCCTGTTATTCCGACCTGGGATCAGTGACACATAATTCCTGCATGTTATCCTCACTGACTCCTGGTGTCAAATAAACAGAGTTTAAGCCCAGATACAGACATGACTGACTGAATCATACTGGGTTATATAATGATCTCTTGTCTGTGAACACCACAGTCGTTACTGGGAGATACAGCAGGTATGTTTCAGCTGACTGTTGTTACGATAAGTAGAACATGAACACAGCACTACTGGAGCCAAGATGGCAGCCAGGTTCTCTCGCTGCTCACTGGTCCAGCTGCTGAGAGGAAGTGAGAGGTGCTGACGGCCTCTCAGTGACTCCTTTCTGTCCTTTAGATATCTGCTTTGACTTCAGATAATCGCCACAAGAGACGTTTTATCAGCTTCACTTCCTGTCTGGATAAATGTTTAGACTTTTACTGCAGAAACACTCTGAGCCTCACTGTTCACATCACATCAGGAACTAGTTAAAGTCCGTGTGCTTCACTTCCTCTTCTCACATGAACACTGATGTTTTCTGAAAGCAGCTGCATCGACGCTCTCCTTCCCTCTGATGACTGTGTGTGTTCACCGCCTCGCCGTTAATGACAGGGTTCATCATGTCGTCATTTATCTGATTGTTTTTATAGAAGATCAAACTGAGAGATCAGTCTGACGTTTCACCACAGAAACAGACCTGATGTGTTCAGTCACATGATGCTCGGAGGAAGCTGTGAAACTCTCTAATGTCCAGCTGGACGTTGATATCAGATGCAGTGTGTCGTTATCCTCCATCATGTATATTCCTGACACTGAAGTGTACCTGATTCAGACGCACATTTTACATGTGTCTTCTTACTGAAGCTCACCTGGAGATAAAACATTAAACTAAAGGCAGCTTTGTTATTTCACCACGTTGTCACATTTTCGGGTTCTTGGTGGATATTTCCTGCAGCGCTGACGTTTAAATCAGATGCTCAGGTGTAAAAATCTCACTGTGTACAATCACTGATTTGACAGACTGAAGACTCTCAGTAATAAATAGCCGTTACGACAGCGATGAGATTCTTTTTACAGTAAACTTAAACTCACCCAACTGTTTTCATTGTTTTATGTACTGATACACATGTGTCTCACACACACACACATATATATATATATAATGTGTGTGTGTTAAAAAGGCTTTAAAAAGTCTGAAATTGAACTTGGTTATTTCTGTCGACACTTTGTAAACAACCTCTCCAATACAGCAGCACCACCGAGGTACGATCCAGCAGCCAATGACACATCTATGTTTCTGTATCTGTGGTTTATTCTGTGGCTTTTTCTCTCAGCTGACTCAACATGAAAAACCCAGCATGTTGGTTTTGGCCTGTTGTGTGTCCATGAACTGAGTGGGTCCCAAAATGTGACTTAATACACTGATTGTGTACTTTAATCCTCAAAGCTCCAAAAACTCCTCTGGAAAAATTCCATTAAAATGTATTTTGGTGAAGATGTGAAAGTTTTGGAACATATTAATGATACAGATGTGGAGCAGAGGAGAGGATGAGTCTGCAGAAGTTTCAGAGCTTCATACGGACGATTCGACTCCTCAGATCGGCTGTTAAAACGCTGTGAAGGTGAGACTGTAACCTGTCTCTCTGTGTGTCTGCAGGTAAAGGCGACGTGTTTGGCGACGTGTTCTGGAAGGAGATGACGTTGGCACAGTCGTGCGCTAACGTGCGGGCGTTGACCTACTGCGACCTCCACATCATCAAACGAGACGCGCTGCAGAAAGTCCTGGAGTTTTACTCCTCCTTCGCAAATCACTTCGCCAGAAATCTGGTGCTCACCTACAACCTGAGGAAGAGGGTGAGTCCGCACACCTCATTGCTCCACATCACTCAGCTCACCTACACCAACACCACTGTTTAAAAGTCCAGAATCAGCTGTCACACTGATGTTCTTCTTCTCGTGTAACAGAGATAAAATCAGATTAATTCAGACACCAGATGTGATATTTATATTTGACAAGAAGAAGAAAATGAGAGGATGTCCCCTCCGTGTCTCATGACCCGAGAGAATACTGTGTGAACGAGGATGTTGAATTCGTTTTTAGTGAAGAAAGTTCATGCATCAGACTTTAAACTGTGACTGAATCAAACACCAAAATGTTTCTAAAATCAGATCAGAGGGACAAACAAGGGTGTGTGTGTGTGGGGGGGGGGGGGGGTATGTCACGTGACCTCAGCTCGTCTTGCATCCGGTGCTGGACTCGCTCTGTTGTCGTCATGTTGTTCCAGCTCATCCTCCTCCACAGAGCAGGTGTGATGTCCGCTGAGCCAACAGTGCGGAGGTGGACGGTGACAGACGGCTGTTTTCACACCTTAACTGATGCTGAAACACTCTGCTCAGTTTAACCCTTAAATTCACCTCAGTCAGGCAGAAGACAGACATCTGACCAGAAACACTGATCACCTGAACGACTGTTGATAAATATCTGTCATGAACACAGTCAGTCGGTCGGTCGTCTGATTATGGCGGTCATGTCCTCCATCCTGCTGTGGTTGAAGGACAAGTTGTGTTCTGTTGTGTGGACAGATGCTCACAACCAGTGGTGCCAAGTTGGCCACTGTCTCACTAGGTTTAGCAACTTCTCGGACTCTCCTGGTGACATTATTTTTATGAAGGGACAAATTTAGCCACTTTTCAGACCCCAACTTGTGCAATTGAAATGCTTCACTGGGATTTTGTAGGCTTTTATATTTTCATAGTGTCGTATTACTCCTGTAACTGAAGTTAAAGATCGGAGTAATTCTTCCAGCTCTGTGCTGAAGTCAGAAACATGTTGGAGCTGCTAAAAGTTTAAGTAACCTTAAACAAAGCAACAGGATGGAACAGTGGAGCAGTGGTTAGCACTGTTGCGTCACAGTAAGAGTGTACTGGGTTCGAGGCCCTTCTGTGCAGGGTTTGGATGTTCTCCTTGTGTCAGCGTGGGTTTCCTCCAGGTGCTCCCACATGTTCTCCCCGTGTCAGCGTGGGTTTCCTCCAGGTGCTCTGACATGTTCTCCCCGTGTCAGTGTGGGTTTCCTCCAGGTGCTCTGACATGTTCTCCCCGTGTCAGCGTGGGTTTCCTCCAGGTGCTCTGACATGTTCTCCCCGTGTCAGCGTGGGTTTCCTCCAGGTGCTCTGACATGTTCTCCCCGTGTCAGCGTGGGTTTCCTCCAGGTGCTCCCACATGTTCTCCCCGTGTCAGCGTGGGTTTCCTCCAGGTGCTCTGACATGTTCTCCCCGTGTCAGCGTGGGTTTCCTCCAGGTGCTCTGACATGTTCTCCCCGTGTCAGCGTGGGTTTCCTCCAGGTGCTCCCACATGTTCTCCCCGTGTCAGCGTGGGTTTCCTCCAGGTGCTCTGACATGTTCTCCCCGTGTCAGCGTGGGTTTCCTCCAGGTGCTCTGACATGTTCTCCCCGTGTCAGCGTGGGTTTCCTCCAGGTGCTCCCACATGTTCTCCCTGTGTCAGCGTGGGTTTCCTCCAGGTGCTCCCACATGTTCTCCCTGTGTCAGCGTGGGTTTCCTCCAGGTGCTCCCACATGTTCTCCCTGTGTCAGCGTGGGTTTCCTCCAGGTGCTCCCACATGTTCTCCCTGTGTCAGCGTGGGTTTCCTCCAGGTGCTCCGACATGTTCTCCCTGTGTCAGCGTGGGTTTCCTCCAGGTGCTCCCACATGTTCTCCCCGTGTCAGCGTGGGTGTCCTCCAGGTGCTCCGGCTTCCTCCCACAGTCCAAAGACATGCAGGTTAATTGGTGACTCTAAATTGTCCGTAGGTGTGAATGTGAGTGTGAATGGTTGTCTGTCTCTATATGTTAGGGGTGCATCTCGCCTCTCACCCAGAGTCAGCTGGGATACGCTCCAGCTCCCCAGTGACCCTGACCAGGATAAGCTGTTACAGCTAATGAATGAATGAATAAGACAGCTGTTTGTTGCTGTGTCGTTACATGCTGTTGCTCATCTTCTTCTTCTCCTCTGTCATCATCATCAGCAGACATCAATGCGTCCTTGAGGCATGAGAGGTCAATTTAAAAGGACCTTCTATTGATCGAAACAACAAGAATCAATGCACTGATTAAAAGATTTCATCAGTGATCCATTAACTCAGACAGCTGAGTGTCACAGAAAAACACAGGAGCTGTAAGAGACACTTTTAAAAATTGAATTGATACAAGCTGAACTGATGAGGCTGTAGTTTGTGAAGGCGGCACAGCGTTTGCAATTTTCTGAAAATATGAAATGACATTTGGATAAATATGATCTGGAGAGCTGAAGTGAAACGAGCAGCTGCTTTAAAACAACTGAGACCACAACTATTAGTAGTTTTTATAGGAAGTGAAAACACCAGGTGAACACACTCTCACATCTGCTTTTTTTACAACACACTTCTTCTTTTACACACACCGTGTCAGATATCAGCAGAGGTGGAGGAAGTGCTCAGATCATTAACTCACAGGAGCAACATGTCAAACACAGACTGTAAACCAACCAGTCTGACTGCAGAGGTCACATCTACCTCCTGTCAGTATCACACAGCAATTGAATATTTTCATCCAGAAGGCCGAAGACATCAGATTAACACTAACAGAATGTTCAGGCAGGAAACTGCTTCTTAAACAAAAATGAAACTCCAAACTAACTGGGTTTCAGCTTCTGTACAAGGTTTGAATGGAGCAAAATATTTAGCCAAGATATTTTTATATGCAGAGACTTTTTGTTCTGATGAAATCGTATGAAAACAAACAAGGAGAGTTTGGAATTAAGACGGGATATAAAATCTTGTGATGGTAGCTCTCTCTCTCTCTCTCGCTCTCTGCTGTAAATCGATGTGAAAGCCATTGTGTCCTGTTCTGCTTGGCTGTGCAATAATGACGCTGGTGAAGAGAAACGACCTGCCAGGGCAGTGCTCACCTCTAAACCCTCCGACAACAGCTGAGATAGAGCTGGATCACAACACGCTCAGCAGCAGCTGCACAAACTGCTGCCCGTACAACATTTAAATCTCATGTTCAGCCTCGAGAAAAAATACAAGTCTACTGTGGTGTCAAGGAAATAAGGAAAAGTGTCTGATGGACAGAGACGTCAGTCCAACACTAAAATACGTCAACCACTACAGAGGAGATGATGATGAAATCTCAGGTTCAGTCTGATGCTCTTAAAGTACTGAGAGTTAAACACAGACAGACTGTGTGATCTCCAGTGTTGAGCTGCACGAGACGCAGTGTGTTTGAAGGAGAAAATCATTACAGGTTGACTGAAAACTGCTGAGTGGCTTTATTTCTTCTTCTTCTTCTTCTTTATTTCTGGCTGAATGTTTTCGTCCTGAATGAATCAGATTAGATCAGACAGGAAACTGCTTCTTAAAACAAAAATTAAACCACAGACTAACTGAATCTAAGCTTCTTTACAAGGTTTGAAATAAACAAGTTATTCATTAAGACATATTCATATGAAGCGGTCGGCCCGTGTGAACGCAGCATTAGTTTGGTTTGACTTGTTTGAACAGTTTGTTAAAAGCAAGAACTGATTTTGCTGTCAGAGATGTTTTGGAAGTGCTGTTAAAGCGTGACCCAGGTGCTCTTCTCTACTTCACCAACTTTTTGATTGACTGCACCTCAGTGATTCCACCCGGGGGGCTCTGTTACGTTTCACCCACCCCCCACCCCACCCCCCGGGGCTGGTACTGTTGGATGCAAAAGGATAAATATATGGTAGTAGAAATTGGTTCCAAGTCTGTATGACCATGTCCAAGGGACTCATTCTAGGAAAACGCCTTCTGGTTTTCCATTACTCCCACTTCCTGTGATTGGAGGAAGTTAAGGCTGGTACTGCTGGATGCAGAAAGATGGATAACATTGAATAAGACCTGGTTCCAAGTCTGTATGACCACCTCCAAGGGAATTATTCTGGAAAGGCACCTTTCATATGTCCACTATGCCCACTTCCTGTGGCTAGAGGGAGTTGTGGCTGGTGCTGTTGGACTGTATGAGTCTGAATGACCATGTCCAAGGGAGTTATTCTAGGAGGACACCTTCCAGATGGTTATTACCCTCACCTCTGGTGGGCAGAGGAAGTCTTGGCTGGTGCCACTGGGTGTGGAAGGGTAGATGATATGGTAGTAGGCCTTGGTTACAAGTTTGTATGACCACGTCTAAGGACGTTACCCTAGGAGGACACCCCCCAGATTTCCATTACGCCCACTTCCTGTGGGCTGAACGCACACTGGACGCAAAGATGTGGAAGATCCAGTTATTTTATACCCTGGAAGTCCAACTTTTTTGGCTTCATGCGCCACTGAGCAGCTTTCATAGGAATGATTGAGGCCCCGCCTTCAACGCTGTATCCAGTTCTCGCCATACATCCATCATTTACTCTCACCTCTGGAGCAGAGATAGACCGATATTTCACTCAGGAGTTGGTGGACAGAATATTGGACTGACATTTATCAGGTGACACAAACAGAAAGAGTCCTAATGAATCATCGCTTGTGTTGTGTTCTCCACTTGTTTCTGCTGAGAGTCCCTGCAGACTGCAGAGTTTCCGTGTTTCCACTTGAATGCAGCACACAGAGAGTCCGAGCAGCACTCCGATGTATTGTGTTTGCACCAGAAGAACATTTGCAGTTCTCTCACGTCCTGTGTTCCTCTGTTCTCGTCACCCCTGAGAGCTCTCTGATAGAACCAGCTGCTGCTGCTTCGTTCACACGATCCAATTTCAGCAGGTCAGGAGCTCCCTGATTGGCTCGGGGTTCAACATACTGATGACATGATGATGATGATGATGATGATGAGGGGAAAGCCTCGCTGCTGGCGCTGCAGAATAGAGACACAGTGAGACTCAGCAGAGGTCACGAGGTCACATGTGGCTGATGTACAGTAAAATCATTGATTTACAGCCCGGTCAGCTGTAACGCAACCTTCACACCTGGAGTGAAGACGTTCAAACACCTGCTGCAGCTTCATGCCTCAGCTTTATATGTGTCAGAGGAGTAGATGTGTCCTCACAGCCTCACCAGCGCCGCTCCATCCACATCACTCCTCTAACCTGATCCATGAATGAATGGATTTTCAACTGGAAAAAAGTTTACCTATGTGGCAAAGATTTTAATGTCTTATCTTTTTTTAATTGATATTTTTAATGCCTGTATTCATATCATTTATAAGCAGAGGTGGAAAGAAGTTACCTCTTTTATTTTGGTAATCTACTATGAATATGATGTCATATTCAGGCAAAACAAAATTAAAGTGACGGTCTGAGCAGAGGGACGGTGTTAGTATGTAGCTTTACATCTCCACTGACCAGTGGATACTTGGTCAAGGCCCCTGGGGATCATGATCCGTTATGACAGACGTCACGGCGTCAGGAAGTGCGAGACTTACTGATGAATGGACAAGTTAGACTAATTTTAGTTGGCCCAAGGTCAAGTTAAATGTGTCAAGGCACCATTTTAGGTAACAGTATACATGTCACCACCCTATATAAGCTGTGTCTCTCTGTTCACACTTATCACACAGCTTCTGCATGTAGCCATGTTGATCAGAGCTCGTTATTAAACGTGCATTAAGAAAGAACTCTGTGATCGGCCTCATCCTTGAATTCTCCAGATCACCACGGGAGCACCCACTCTGAGACGTTCAGTTTGACCCTTTTTAAATAGTTAAAAAACAAAAGAGAAATCTAAGTGGTGGGAAACACTGCAGGGAAATCTAAATCAAGGATTGTTTCTGGATTGATGCGGCCTGAAATGTCTGATGTCATGGCGGCTTTCTAAAATATTGTGATGCAGGAGTTTTTTGCAATAAAATTGTGGGGATCAGTGAAAATTACAAAAATAGCTGCGACGCTGTCACAGAGTCAGAGCTTATTATTATGAGCATTTAGTGTTTCCCACAGAATTACAATCTGTTTATGATGACTGGAGGGTGACAGCTGATCACTGATGCTCAGCTCTTATTGCCGTTTGATGCAGCGCTGATGGACTGTCCCCGTGAGCCGCTCTCCTGCTCTCCCTGTTAGCACCAGCTAACACAGAACATGGTCTCATCCCCACTCACCTTATTTTGCTGCTTCGTTTTAAACCCTGCAGCAGCAGACACAGAGCTATTGATCTCACACTGATATTGAACAGCTCGACTGTCGTTAAATCTGTAAAAACTGTTGGGTAACGTTAGCTGTGTGATGCTAACAGTTAGCTCTGTCACTGTGTGTGTGAGACAGTTGGCACTTTTTAAAAGTTGAGGAAGGATCATTTAACGGCTGAATTTCGAGGAGGTGATGTCATCGAATCCCACCGAAGGACTGTTGTAGTGTCAAGGATCCTTCGTATTCTACCGAGGACAGTCCTTCCTTCAGAGAATTTTCAAGGATGCATGTATGTACTCTCAGCGGGCATGAAGCACCCACAATTCTTTGCACATGATTTACCTGAATTGAAGGCGGGGCTTCGTCAGTGACCTTCACCTGAGCACTTGCTAGCCAATATGTGTCCACTGGATGCTAGGAGGGAGTCTTGCCTAGCATCTGTAGGACCCAACTTGGAGGGACCCGTCCTACCAAAGAGGCATCCTTAACTTTTAAAGTCACCGTCTGTCCCAGTGTGAGCTTCGGTCCTGCAGCAGCAGTTTGATTCAACAGAATCAGTACGCTGCATGCAGCTCTACAATGAAATCAGATTTTACCCATTTTAAATCGTCACATTTGCAGTAAAGTTGTTGTGATTGGATGAAATTGCAAATGTGCACAGAATTCAAGTGGATTGGCTGAATTTGCGTTAATTGTGGGACCGACCGACAAATGTAGCAGTTTAAGTTTACCTCAAAAAGTATGTACAGCATTTTGTGTTCATTCTATTGTACATGTACATTTTAGTAAGTAAATGAAGTTTAGCAGAGCTGTTTTAACGTGTGTTTAATAGTGTTGTCACGATACCAAAATCTTTGTTTCGGTACCCATACCAATATGAATTTCAATACTTTTCAGTACTTTTCCTAAGGAAAAGTCCTTTTGGATACAAACCTTTAAAACAATAAATAGTAGAGGTGTAACGGTACTAAAAAAAAAATCATGGTTCGGTAAGTACCTCGGTACGGACGTCACGGTTTGGTGTCTCAAATGTTCCACCAAGTTTGTGTTGTCTCGTGTTGTCTCCCTTTGCCAGGCAGACTTTCTCTTGTCTTTTTTCACGTGCGCCAGCTGTGAATGTTGATACAGGTGTTGTCATACACACCACTTGCGCAATCTGTGCTCCAATAGGAACAAGAAAGGCGTTTGTGTGCATAAATGAGTAAAATAAATTAACTAAATTAATGAATTGAATCAATTTCAAAGTACCGGTATTTTTACTCTAGTACCATGGTACTATTTTAGTACAGGTATATCAACACTAGTGTTTATTGTGTGTTTACTGTGTGTTTACTGTGTGTTAATGTGTGTTTACTGTGTGTTTAATGTGTGTTTGATGTGTGTTTACTGTGTGTTTAATGTGTGTTTGATGTGTGTTTAATGTGTGTTTACTGTGTTTAATGTGCGTTAATGTGTGTTAATGTGTGTCTACTGTGTGTTTAATGTGTGTTTAATGTGTGTTTATGTGTGTTTAATGTGTGTTTATGTGTGTTTACTGTGTGTTTATGTCTTTAATGTGTGTTTTGAATCAACTAAACTTTACAGCACTTCACAGAAACACTGCTGCCGACTAGTGTTTTGGAGGTGTAACTGCAGAGACACAGACACACCACCGCACAAGTATCAATGTGTAGGCCACATGTGTAGGGTCTGCGCACAATTATAAATCCCGCTGTCGATTTGGAAATCCAGCTCAGGATATATACAGTCCATAGAAGTGTGTGACTCAACTTTTTCCCGTGGTCTGGTGCTGAACAAGTTAAGAAAAATTGCAACTAATTGTAATATTGAATCATAATATTTGTAAAATCGCAATACGTTTCAAATCGGGAGGTAAGCAGATCCCTCCTGCCCCACTTCTTATTGAACACTGTAGTATAGTTACCAAAAAGACTAGAAGTCAAAGGTCACTGTGAAAGTTTTAATTACAACTTTTGAATTCAAATATGTTGAGTTTCATGTCAGTGCGGATTTGTCAGCAGAGAACAAATATCTAGCTGCTGTAAGTCCAAATGCAGCTAATAAACACACTGCAGTGACAGTCAAAGTACGTTTAAGGACTTTCAGCGGCCTCAGCTTCTGGTGAAGAAAAGACCTTTTATCATTCTTCCAAAATAGACTTAAATTAAAAAATATGTTTGACGTAAGAGTAACTTTCTCTAGTTCGTCTTTACATATTAAAATCAAGATATTTGGCTGGTTTTTAATCTCAATCTTTTTTCTGCACTGACATTTTGATCAAAGCGGTTCTTTTTTTTCCAGTCAGGTCCCAGTGCGCTGAACAGCAGAGATGTTGCTTTAATAATAAATGACTTGTTTTAACAGCAGAAGCAGTAAATGCTCAATACACACACTTTCAGATGTGAGTGCTCCATTCAACACTGTTGATCATGCAGTTTTAATTGATGGCCTGAAGCTCTGGGTGGGAGCTCCTGATTCGAATCTTTCTGCGTCACGACAGGAAACATGAGACATTTCAATTAAGGTTTCTACTGGTGCTAATCCTGTTATCTCAACTCTATGTTTTTAAATAATGTGACAAATTAAGATAAAACATACTTAATTGTTCTTAAGGGGAAATTTTGGGGCAATAGTGCTACACAGAGCTGCAGTCAACTTAAACCAATATGTATTTGGTGGTCAAAGGTCACTGTGATCTCACTAATTATGTTTTTGGACATAACTCAAGGATTCATACATTACTTATGACAAAACTTCACACAAATGTCTAACATGATAAAATAACCAACTGATGACATTTTAGATCCAAAAGGTCAAAGGTCAGCCTCACTGTGACATCATCATATTTTAATATCATATCTCAGGAACAGAAGGGGAGACATTTGATTTTGTTTTCACTAAGGACCCTTTTAGGGCTGACATCACGATGACGTCATGTTATCAGCTGGAGGTGCAGCTGCCTCTCCCCCACAGGGCTGTAGGCTCCACAGGAGTGTTAAAATGTGTTTGTCTTGTTGTGTTATTGGGAGCCAGAATAGAAGGAGTCATGGCTCAAAACCAGCCGCCACTGCCCGTCAATAAAAACAAAGACAACTATGGTTAAATGTGATAAGACCAAAGGACTGGACGGAGGCCATCATCAAAAATGCTCACATGTGCAGCGCACACTTCATATCAGGTTAGGGAAAAAGTATTTCCTGTTGTAGGGATGAATAAGGTTATGTGTATTAAGGGTTATCATGTCCACCTCATCAGAAACTGGGGAGGGATTAAGAGGAAGATTGGATTTCTCTGCAACGCTAACTTTTTAGCACATTAGCTAACGTTAGCTTCCATAGCAAAACAAACAAGTGTGGTCCTCCTTTGTAAGATTGGCTTCCTGTGACATCATCCATCCACTGAGTGAGAGCATACGGGTCGGCCAGTCTGGTCCCGTTGGTCAGTGTTTACTTATTCAAGTAACACTGGCGGTCCCGGAGAGTGAGTGACCTGACATGGTGCGTTGGTAAATTCAGTCTGACGCTCTACACTAAAATGAGAGCCCTGTTGGTGGAAGAAACGCAGCGTTATATTTCTACATGAATGAACCAACGG